>NW_017729004.1:47638748-47641511 GCF_001723915.1 Gavialis gangeticus | reverse complement strand
GCCCACCCTTGTAACCTGTCTAGGTCTGATTGTAGCCTGTTGCTTCCTTCTAGTGTGCCCACGTCCCCCCACATCTTAGTGTCATCAGCAAATTTGAACAGGGTGCTTTTTACCCCCTCGTCCAAATCACTGATGAAGATGTTGAACAGTGCGGGCCCGAGGACCGAGCCCTGCGGAACCCCACTGCCCACGTCCTTCCAGGTTGAGAAGAACCCATCCACTACCACCCTCTGGGTGCAGCCCTCCAGCCAGCTGGCGACCCATTTGACTGTGTGGGTGCCTACACCACAGTCCCCCAGTTTCTTAATGAGAACGGGGTGAGAGACAGTGTTGAAGGCCTTCCGGAAGTCCAGGAAGACTATGTCCACTGCTACCCCTGCATCTAATGATCTGGTGATCTGATTGTAAAAGGCCACCAGGTTGGTCTGACAGGACCTGCCACTAATGAACCTGTGTTGGTTGCCCCTAAGCATGCAGTCCCCTGCTGGCCCCTTATGGATGTGTGCCAGAATAATAATAAGTATGTTAGCTCTCATATTGCAGGTTCCTAATTATGAATTTCTTTCCTCATCACTACTCAAACTTCTTAATAAACAAATATGAGATGTCCAATACCATGAGTATTCAGACAGTTGAGACCTTAAGGTAAAGTAGTATATTAGTAGGTAATAGTGCCTTATCACTAAAAGAGTTTGTATAGTGCATATGATGCATACTTCTTGCCCTTTTTGCAGCTCTAATGTGGTTTCACAACAAAAGGGTGACTGCATGTGAAAGGCTTTACCTTTGCTATTGGCTTGCTTTCCTGTCACAATACAGTACATAAAAACATATGCATTTCTTGGCAAGCACTATTTGAATTTGAGTCCCATGATTGCAGTATTGGTTTGCAGTAGTGAATGCACCTAAGCCCCTGGAGACAAAGTTAATTATACCTTTTACTCTGCAACAGTGGGTAGGTCCTCCTTCCAGTGCATGCTCCCAGACCATGAGGGACACCTAGAGTAGGGCAGGGAGGAGGAATGCCTGGAAGCCTGCTGCCACTGCTGTCTCCAGCTGACCCTGGGGTAGGGGAAGGCCCAAGACTGCTTGTGCTCCAATCTGTCCAGTCCTTCCAGGCACTCCTGCTCTCTCACCGGTCCCTGGCTGTCCCCTGCAGTCCAGAAGCAGGTGCTGGAAGGTGGGTATTGCCCACAGATGCTGCTATCTGCAGCACTGCTTGGCCCTTCGTGCAGATGCTTCCCACAGCTGGAGCTCTCAGGCCAGCCAGGGGAAAAGTGCGGGGTGGGGGGGTAGGTAGCAGGGACCTGGCGCCCTGTGTAGCTCTGCCCACACCCCGGCAGGAGTGGTCCTGGAGCTCCCCCTCCCTCCCCCGCCCCCCTTCCCTTGGTCAACTGGGGACAGCAGCAGGTAGGTCTGTCCTTCCTGACTTGGGCTCCCTCAACAGTAGGGGACCAAGGGAGGAAATGGATCTGCTGGCAGGTGCCATCCCCTGTGGAAAGGGGGCAGGTATGATCCCCTCTCCATTGCACCCTCCCTCAGTCCACCACTGAGTGTGTTTGTTTAAAAAATGAGATGCAGTGCAAACTGAATAATGTAGCTCTTGCCCAATCTTGCCTAGTCTCTCCACAGATAGTTGGTTGTTTGTCTGTTGTGCTATATCTAAAATATATACTGGGAAACATCTGATTCAGAACTATGGCCTACTGTTTGTATAGCTAAGTGTATAGCTAAGTCTAGCATGTTCTGAGGTAACGGTTAGGTAAAAACAAACAAAAATAACTAGACTTTTGTCCATTTATGATAAATGCTTTTATTCTGTTTTAAATAGCTCTTCTATTACTATTGTATTCTATGCTAATGCTGTTCTAAGCTAAATTGGACACAGAATTAATTTTCAGTCAAAATCAGGGTTTTAAAGAGCTTTGAGAGTTACTATTGTCATCTCAATAATGATATAGGACTTTATGTAAGAGGAGTTGGCATTTATCAACCTGATAATGATATAATCTTGAGGCAAAGCTCTTCTGATTATTAATTTTTACTTATGTTTGAATGCACTTGGCACCTAAACAGTAATGTTAAATGTGGAATATGATTGTAAATGTAGATTCTATATGTACTTAGAGTGTATGAATTAGACCTGTTTGCCTGTCGTCCTTACCTGTGTTTATGGCACTTTAATTTGGTCATTCGTTAGTTGTCAATTTGGGGTCTTTCTTCATACAGTAAAAATATTCAGGTAAGGAGATGTTGGGCCTGGAATAGTTAACTCCTAGATCTTTGTTTTCCAGTGCTAGCTTAACTAATGAATATTATGCTTTTAAATGTTTGTCCATGCAGGTCTATATGCTTTAAAATTATTCTGAAGCATATAAAATTGTGTGTAATCATTTATATGTAATCAAAGTATGTATGTGGTTTGTTTGTTTTTTTTAATGTCTACTTCAGGGGGTGAGGTTTGACTTTATTGTTTGGCCTATGCTGATCAATCTGTTGTACAAAAACATAGAGTGAAATGGCCATGCTATGTAGCAGCATTTTCTATAATTAGTGGTACTAAGTATGAGGTAGAGGTTTGTGTAAAACAGATGCTGCCAAATATAGTTTAGCCAAGCAGTAGTGTAACTTACACCAGTTTCATTTTAGTTCTTGGATAGCCGTGAACAGGGTAAAACTAATTTTGGGCATGGGGCAAAAAATAAAAACTTGCTGAAAGTGCACCTGAGGGATGGGGGAAGGAAGGGGAGTGACCTGGAGAGG
>NW_017729004.1:47630332-47638483 GCF_001723915.1 Gavialis gangeticus | reverse complement strand
AACCAGCTTAACATTAAGAAGAAAGATTAATGATAGTTCAGTGGATATCCCAAAAATTTGGGGGCCTTGTCTCAATGATATTGTTCCCCCATCTGTACTCATCCAAAACTGTTTTAGAACAGGCCAAAATTGCATGTCAGAAATTTCTAGTTTAAATGTTAAGTTGTCTTTTAACTTCACTTTCTACATTATTACTTGCCACTAATAGTATGTTATGATTTATATATGAATGTAATAAAGTCTTTGTTCTACACATCTCACTAGTTTGAAATGGTGCTTTGGAAGATACTGCTTTTTTTTCCAGCAGCTTGTTGCATTGTCTCATCTTCTGTCTGTACTAGTGGGACTAGAACAGAATTTTTTTCAAGGATTGAAAAAGGAATACTTGTATTTAATTAACTATCCATAAAATGCCCATTTTCAAAAATACAGTCAAAGCAGAATTCAGTTGAGCTTTCTTAAACTGTACAGCTGAAATAAATCCTTACTTATTAGATTTCTGTCCTGCCTAATCCAAAAGGCTTAAAATGAACAAACGGCCCACGGATAGGATTTCCCAAATAACACCCTGAAACCCAAGAACATCCAATTTTATCTCCATCAGCCAATTGCTTCCTTTCAAACCCCCACACAAGCAGACCCTCCCCCTAGTCCCAGCCATGTCTCCCAACTGCCATTTATCCAGGTACAAGAAACCTCTTACTGCCCCCACCATCCTGCCTCATCCCCAGGGGGAGTTTTTCTCCCTTGCCACCCACATCCCCTCCAAGCCTGCACCATTACAGTGCAATATAATTCACTGGCGTTGAGTGAACAATTAGGTTATGTACAAGCAGTACTATGGTTGTATTGGTGTGGAGTTTGGCATGGGGTTAACTTGTTCTCTTGATGTGGTTATACTGTTTTTGGTACCTGACACTAGTCTGGTCTCAGCCCTGTTGTCCTTCAGTTTCACCAAAACCCAGTCAATTCACTTAACATTTCACATCAGATGTCACACTAGGATAGAGCTTCCCTCAGAAGTTTGGGGCAAGTAGGTAATATTTTGGACAAGGGAGTAACAGATGTTTCCCGTTTATTCTTAATAGACATATTATAAACCTCTTGGCTTGCCATAGCTGCAGACCAGATTAGAACAGAAATTTCATCTTCATTTGTTCCTGTTTCTTAACCATCAGAAGTCCTTCCATGTGGTGAATGGATGCATATAGGAACTGGAGACATTATAGGATGGGAGGGAATGTTAGAATATAACTCTTTCCCTCCCCTTAGACATGTTTGCCTAAAAATAACTTGCTGTAATGGATTGTCTTTTGAAGTGTGTACAAGTGTTTCTCTTAAGGCATATTATAATTTGATACACACCAGTCTTAGGCACATTGCTAGGTACTTATGACCTTTTGGGCCTGGATACATGACACATTTATGTTAGTGTAATTTGCATGGATTTGTACACAAGTGTAAATTACACCAGGCCCCAGAGGGGACAGAGGAACAGATATCCAGGGGTAGGTGGTCTCAGATGGTGCAATTACAGGGCCTTGCCACTTGGTAGGGGTATGTACAGTAGCACAGGGGTGGGCAGTTATTTCAGCTGGAGGGCCTCTTAACAGGTCTTGGTGAGTTGTCAAGGGCCACACACACAATCTTCCAGAAAATATCATTTTTAATAAATTATTGATTAAAAATGAATCATACTACTAAAAATTAGAAATCTATAATGTATCTTAATTTTATTTCAAAAAATATTTTTGTCCTGCTTTGTTTATTTTTGAGTACTGTATATAGAGGCAATTGCCTAAGCTCAAAATAGTTTTCGTCTTGCATATTGCAGTGGCGGGGTCGGGGTTGAGTGTGTGGAGGACTGTCGGTGCACTAGGTTCTGGCAGCTGGTGGGCGGGGTTGAGGAGTGGGGGCAGGGGGTACATGCAGCAGAGCATGCCTGGGTGATGCACTGCAGGTGCAGTCTGGGTCTCCTCACCCCCAGTCCAGCCCATGCCTGTCCCACAGTGCTTCGCATGAGGCCGAACCCCTGCCTGGGGCAGCCTGTGCTGCACTCCCACCTGCATCCACCCAGTGTCTGCCAGACAGTACAGCCCTGGCCTGGGTGGGACAGCCTTCCAGATACTGCTCCGACCCGCCCTTCTTCAGTGGCTGCTCCTTTCTTCTGCTCCTGCTTTGCTCCTGATGGTGGCTGTGGGGATACGTGCTAGACAGCAGATGCCCAGCTAGGCGGGGGCAAAGCTGCAGCCAGGTGAATTGCCTCAGCATGTGGGCTCTAGCTTCAGCTCCCTGCTGCTGCCTTCCACCCACTCCATGGACCTGGCATGATGAACAGCCACCTGTAGGTGGGCTGAGTGTGTGGAAGGCAGCTGGGAGCTGGAGCTTTTTAACCACTGTCAACCACAAATCAAAGTTCCTCCTAATCTTCATCATAAATGTCCTTCACTGCAATATGAGGCCATTTCTTCTAGTCCCATCCCCTACAGATACAGAGAAAAGTCTATCTCCATCTTTTTTATAACCATCTGTCAAGCAATACTGAAGGCTGTTCTCAAAATCTTTCCTCTCCCTCCTCCCCTCCCCATCTTCTGTTTCCCAAACTAAATAACCCGAGTTCTTTCAGCCTTTCATCATAAGTCTCATCTCCCAGGTCCCTGATCATTTTTGTTGCTCTCCAAAATAAGGATGTGGACAAATTGGAAAGAGTCCAATGGAGTGTGGGGCCCAAAACTAGATGGATTAGTCCAGGTGAGGCCTCTAGTGCCAAATAAAGGAGAAAGATCACTTTCCTTGATTTGCAAGTGGCACTTCTGTTGATACAAACCAGTAGGCTGCTGGCGTCTTTGAAGCAAGCCCACTGTTGGCTTGTATTGAGCTTTATAGTTTACTGCAGTGGTTGAGCCATTGATGACTACATGTTGAGTATGATAATCCAACCAGCCATGTATCCACTTTACAGTACTTTAATGTAGTTTCTTTTTCCTTAGCTTGCTTATGAGAATGTCATGGTAGACAATGAGAGATGCCATGCTAAAATCTAAGGTGTATCATATCCACCGCTCTTCAAACATCTTGCAGAGCCTGTCACGTTGTTATAGAAGGAAATCGGGCATGACTTGCTTTTCATGAATCTGTGCTGGCTGTTCCTGATCACCTTGTTCTTCTCAGGGTGCTTCACTATAGATTTTGTGAGGACCTGCACCATCTTTCCAGGTATTGAGGTCTGGCTGACTTTTCTCTATAATTCCCTGGCTCCCCCTTCTTCCCTTTTTTTAAAGATAGGTACTATATTTTCCTTTTCTATACACCTGACTCCTCCAAGTTCTCAAAGAGGATAGCTAATAGCTCTGAAACTACCTTGGACAATTCCTTCAGGATCTCAAAGCATCTTGTGTATCTTAAATAAATCCTAACCTGTTCCTCCACTACTGTAGTTTGTTTGTCTCCTTTACTGTCTTTGTTGCCAGCTGCACTCATCCTCTGGTGGTTGCCCCATTTGTGAAGGCTGAAGTAAAAAAGACATTAAATACTTTAGCCGTCTCTGCAGCATCTATAACTAGATTGCCTTCTGCATTCAGTAAGAGACCTATACTTTCTTTGGTTTTCCTCTTATTTTTGATGTATTTGTAGAATCCCTTTTTATTGCTTTTTACATTCCTTGCCAGTTGCATCTTAAATCACGGCCTTCCTAATTTTCTCTCTGCACGCCTGTATAACATGCTTGGGTAGTTTTACCCCTAACTTATTTTTCCTGCAGTAATATTATCCCACATTCAAATAAGTTGCATTGATATACGTATGTAGTGTGTCCAGTCTTTGTTTACACCAGAATAAATGTCATGCCTAGTTCCTGTATAGATCATGCCTAGTCCACGTACTAATAACAGTATAAGGATAGTGACCAACTATGTATTTTAGTGGTATGTTCATTGTACTTTCCAACTGAAGACTGCATTTCACATGCAATATACCATTGATATGAAATGTCCAGCATATTGTTGTCTGTACATTGATTTGTATCAGATTACTATTGAAACAGCACTTATTCATCTCACTCTATCTTGTGTATAGATGCAAGCAGAAAGTGGTGTTCATATTAAGAATGGCTATTGAGATGCAATTCCTGTTCATGCAAAAAATCTGAAGAGGCTGTGACTAAATGCATCTTTCTAAACATTGTTCTTCATGGAAATCTCCCATGATTTCCAGTGTGTGTGGAATGTATGCAAAATATGGAAGTTTCTTTGTATAGACGGGCTATACAAAATTATAACTCAGGAGATTAAACGCTTTTAGTTTAATGGGAGGACTTTTCTAGTTTAGGATATCTAGCAGTCCTCATATACAGTAGTTGTGAAATTATTATTATTTTGGTTCCAATTTTTTATATAATTTACTGACTCCTATGGGCAAACTTATTTTCCTTAGGTTTTTTCTTTTATATAGCAAGAAATATGGTTTCATTATATTATTTAAAAGCTCTGAAATTTTCTGTATTAATAGGCCTAAGGATTGTCTTCGGTCTATTATGAAGAGAGTGAACCATAAGGATCCTCATGTTGCTATGCAGGCACTGACAGTAGGTGGCTTCTTCCTTTTTATTTTCCTTCATATAGGTATGTTGTAAAACACATGACCTGGTTTTAATCTCTCTCTCTCCCCTTCCTCCCCTTTTCAGCTTCTAGGAGCATGCGTATCAAACTGTGGTAAAATCTTTCATTTGGAAGTGTGTTCAAGAGATTTTGCCAGTGAAGTAAGCAACGTATTGAATAAGGTAACTTAAGAGTGTTGACTGGTAGGATTTCAGGATGGAATTTAAAATAAATGGGAGATGAGCTGTGGAATATGTGCTTCTAGGGATTAGAAATTGCTTGTGCAGCCCATGTGGTGCGAAGGAGGAGAGGGTGGGAATTGCTCTTCAGTGGCAGCATCAGGGAGGTATGAGGTAGGGGAAGCGTGGGCTCATTTGCCAGCAGTGTTTGGGGTGGTGGGGGTGTTAGTGCAGCAATGGCAGGGTATCCTGGGATTCTGTGCAACTTGCAGCCTATGCAGTATGTGTGTGTGTGGCCTGAGACCTGTAACTGGTATAATGTGCTGTCCCTGGCCACTCTAAAGTTGGAGAGCTCTGATTTAAGGGAATCTTTGCCTTTAATCTTTGTTGTATATAGTGGAGCAGGATATTAGTTTCATGCAGGAAATGAAGAGAATTTTGCAAACGTCAATTTGATTGCTTTATATTCTGCTAGAAGTCTAAAGTTAAATTTTTTTTTAAATAAGTAACTTCTGACATTCTCTAGGGCCATCCAAAAGTTTGTGAGAAGCTGAAAGCCCTCATGGTGGAATGGACTGATGAATTCAAGAATGACCCACAGCTTAGTTTAATATCTGCTATGATAAAAAATCTTAAGGAACAAGGTGTTACTTTCCCAGCTATTGGTTCACAGGTATAATATGCTAATATTTCTGGGGTCTTAAAGTGATATATGTGTACTACTCAGAACTTACATAATTTCTATTAACTGTCAGTGTTTTATATAATTTTTAAGATTTTAATTTTTTTAAAGTTTCTGTCTTAAAAATTGAATGGTCTTTTAAAAAAATACAATTCTGTGATTTCATATTAGATTTTTAAATGATCCAGAAAGTGAGTTTTTAATATATATTGTAAAATCTGTTACCACTTATCAACTTTTGTGTTGCTTGGCTAGGCTGCAGAACAAGCAAAGGCAAGTCCAGCTCTAGTAGCCAAAGATCCTGGTACGGTAGCTAATAAAAAAGAGGAGGAAGATTTAGCAAAGGGTGAGTAGCTTTTTTGACTACTTTATATATTACTAGATAAATGCCATTTCATTATACATATGAAACTTAGTCTCATCTCCTTTTTTTTGCCTCCTGTTCTTTGTGAACTGTATGTTTGTGGGCTGAAGTTTTTCTATTTTTACATATTTAAAAATTGTCTATTTTCATAGTTTTTCAGTATATACATATAAACAAATCAGTTTCTTTCCAGAATTGCCATGGTTTGTGGTGTCCTTTATCATAGTTTCTTTTCAGTAACCTTGTATCTCTCTGCTTACTATGACAGCAAGGAATATGATGGTATGTCATATGCCAGCTCTACACAACGATAGGATCATTCTTATGCATTGATCTTCCCCAAGCCAGTCATTGGCTTTTAATATGGAAACAGTGACAATGCTAGCAGAATGGCTTATGGATTTAAATCTGCAGCAGGCATTGGGGACAAATTACTATACAACTAAGCAACCTGACAATGGTTACGTAGAATCTATGTATTCAATAAACTAATACAATTTTTGAATTTGACTTTGGCAGATGGCATTTTCAAGGAGTTTTCTGTTAGATAATTGAACTTAGATTTACTTAAATGCCCAGTAGCCATCCTGAAAACTTTGAGTAGGGTTTTAAAACTAACAGAGAGCTACCATGTGCTCCAGTAGTTCTGTCTTAGAAAATGCTGTTTGAAATGTTAAACTGTTAAAATATTGAAACGTGTATGTATCCAAAGAAAAATACTGATTTGAACATGTTGCATTTATGAACGTCAGATTTGATCTTGTGGACAAACTTCCACTGACTTCATTGGATCAGGCCTTTTATGTTTAAATATTAGTTACTGATTTTGATCCTGACTTCTTGAGCACCGGGATGAAGCTCCTATGTCTTCATTGTGAGTAGCATTATGTTCATTAGCTTTCACATGAGTTAGGTTTTTGTTCAATATGGTTATTTCTAAATGAAAGACAGAACTTTTATCTTGTGTAACACATTCAGAGTTGTATTTAAAGCTTATACTAAGTAAAATTTTTGAACCATTACCTCTGTAGCTGTGAATTTTAATAAAAGTAACTTATCTTTTGTAGCCATTGAATTATCACTAAAAGAACAAAGGCAACAACAAACAACACTTTCCAATTTGTATCCGAGCACTTCAGGTCTCCTAACAAATCACAAACATGAGGGCCGGAAAGTTTGTGCTATCTATGACTTTGAGGCTGCTGAAGATAATGAATTAACATTTAAAGCTGGAGAACTTATAACTATACTTGATGACAGGTAACTTGCATGGGCACACCTGATTGTTGAATACTAGGAGTAAATTCTTCAGACAAATGATGAATTTAAATATTAGGATCCTTATTAAATCCTCAGATTCTGCAGTTGATTGTTGTCATATTTCAGCTGGAATGACACTGTGATGACAGAAACACAATTAAGAGTTGCAGGAGCCTACTGAGAGAAAGTAAATTTGTTAAATATTGACCTTTGCTCTGAAGTTTTCTTTCTCTTATTCTTGACTCTTGTCTCTGCTTAACAGCTTAACGCTGTGCTAACATTAATTGCTTGATAGAGATACTGGTAAAACCTTCCTAATGTAGAGGCAATTGCTTGCAAAAATGCTTTTGAAAACAGATTTTTGCTCACTATTTCTTTTTCAACACCAGCATTTTTTGTGCAGATATAACTGTTTCAACACTTGTCCTTTTTCCAAAACAAATGTGTGTTTGTGGGTGGTTTAAAAGTATATGTTCCAGCAAAACTTGGCCAAAGTAGAATGTCTACAGAATTCCTAAAAATGCAATACAAGTACTATTGAAATACATTGTCAGTTAAAACACACACTTAACTTACTACTATTTAAGGTGGTATTAAGACAGTAGAATGCTTTCTTGACAATGACTGGCTGTTGAATTCAGATTTTCTTAAAAAAAAATATTCTGTAAGCACTTGTACATATTTTAAAATGATAGCTTAAAATGACAGTTGACAAATTGGCTTTGTATTCTCCCTGGCTAAGTACAGACATTTGGGGAGGCTAAATCAGGTTCAGAATGGCTACCTGATTTAAACTTCACTTGACCTGGTGTTGACCTTACACTTATGCTTACAGACCTGGTCTCAGGGACCAGCAGTCGGTCTAAACCTGTAACTGTCCAGAAGTTCCATGCACACAAACCAGTTTAAAACTTGCAGAACTCAGTGTAAGACAAACCTCAATCCTATGTAGTATCAAACTTATTCTATTTAGGTCAAACCAGCGCATGGAACTTCTGTATGTTTTCCCTGCACAGCCCTAGTGATGGGGAAAACCCAGCCACTGGCCTCAGTTCTGGGGCTGCTCTCTTC
>NW_017729004.1:47626272-47630212 GCF_001723915.1 Gavialis gangeticus | reverse complement strand
AACCCCCCCCCCCCCCCCAGTGGCCAGCCAGCCCTCTCAACTCCCATCCCACAAGCCACTCAGAGTGCAGTGTTCACTGCTGTCAGAGGTAAGCAAGTAAGTCCTGTTGCAGGGGAGGGATAGGGGGTGTAGGTTCACTGGGTGGGTCAGGGTGCTAAAAGTAGCTTCTGATTTCCCCCCCAACCCTGCCAGACACTCCTGGACCCTAGGAAAAACCTTGAGGGTTGTGCTTGCCTCCCCGATCATCTCCCCTCACCCTTCATGGTTTGTGCCTCCTCCATCCCTTGGCAGACCCCTGATCCTCTGCAGTCTTCTGGACCCCAACCCTCCTGCTAGCCCCTCCATCCTAACTTGCCTGATACTGGGCAGCCATTTTGAGCTGATTTTAACCACCTGCTAATCTCCCCAAATGTTGTATTTAGCTCCTGTCTCTCAAAACATCAGGCCCTCCCAGCCAGTCATTATTTCCAGGAAAACAGCTGAAACTTTTTTGACATTGCTTATGTAGTCAATTATAACAAAGAGATCAATATCAAATTAAAATAGCTGTCTGTCTCTTCCCTCAGGTGATCTTTCTGTAGGGATGTATATGGAGAGCAAAAAATCTGTAGTAGTAGCAAACTGGGAACTCCCTTTTATTAACAATTTGACTTTATCTGATGTCTGGAAAGTTTTTTATTTTCTTAAAACATTTCAGATCAACTATAGAAGCATAGTCTTTCCATAAAATAGAAATAGTGGGACATTCAGCATCTGAGGAGCAAACTGCAAGTAGCCAAGAGTCTTCAACTTCTGTTGTTGTTAGCCTACCCTCTGACCCTCATACAGGTGGTCAAAATAAGCAGAGAGCCAGACAAGTAGGAATAGTCATATTAGGTTAGATCAGTTTCAATTTCAGTCCAGTATCTTGGCTCAAACAGTATCTGAAACATGCAAGGAATCCTGCAAGAGTCAGTTTATAGAATAACCTTACTATGGAAGTATCTTTCTAACCTTTGTCATTGAGAGGTTTCCTTCTACCTTTAGAAAGGATAGAAATTCTTATATATTTAAACGTGTAAAATAATTCTTGCCTAAAATATTTGTTCTCATTATTCCAGTCCTTTTTTCAGTCTTGCAAGTTCTTACCTTCAGGTTTCAAACAGAATATTTTGGAAAACAGAGGTCCACAGAATAATAATTTAAAAAAAACTTTTGGAAGTATCTGAACATGTACATTAGAGCTGAATTAAGATTTAGAATGCTGGATACTTTTATTTAAGCATGTCTCATATTTTTGCCTGAATTAAATGGTACTATAATATTATTGTTTATGGAAGACTTTTTTTTAATCTCCAGTGATCCAAATTGGTGGAAAGGTGAAACACATCAAGGGATAGGTTTATTTCCATCAAATTTTGTAACAGCTGACCTTACTGCTGAACCGGAAATGGGTGAGTAGCACTACAGTTATGCCGAAGAATATGCAACACAATGCTTCCAGTTTTGGTCATTTTGCGTGTACATACAGGCTAAGTACAGGCAGTAAAAAAGCCAGAGATTGAACCGATTCAATCTTTGCAGGTTAGTCTAAGCTATATAGGTTGAACAGATAAGCAAGTGAACAGGCATTCATTTTTTTTTATTCCAAAAATGCAGCCATGTGCCTGCAGTGGCTTAGGCCAGAAGCCAGCGGACGCTAGAGCACGTCTCCCTGTTCTGCTGGAGCAAACCTCGTGAGCCAAGGCTAGCCTGCGAGGTTGAGGGTGGTGGGGGGCGGTTTGCAGGGGAGGTTAACTTGAATCTGGAGGGGAACTGGGACAGGAGTTCAATAAATCAACTTAACCTAAATCAGTTAAGTCTGATAAACCATCAAGGTTAATCTTAAACTGGTTTTGGCCATTTTGAAAGCAGTTTGTGTGCACTGAACTTCTGTCTAGATAGATAGATAAGAAAAGGACAGAAGTACATACAAAAGAATTAATATTTACTACAAGTAATGTGATCCTTGCTAGAAAAGTGTGTATGTATATACGCACGTCATATATGATAAAAGGTAAATAAAAAAAAAAAATACTTGCAGAGAACCTCTGGTGGTTCAGTGTCATAAGCTGCCGACAGGTTAAAGCACCAGTGACCATTCCTTTCTTCTGAAATCATCTTTGTGCTGCATGATGTTTAATACTCGACCGGTGCATAATTTCCGTGGGTGGAAGCCAGCCTGCTGGGGAATTGGGTGTTCTTTTGACAACCATCATAAACCGTGGTTTTATGGTACGGCGTTACAATAAGGCATTTATGATAACGAGTTTGAAAAGATAACCGTTGTATGGTTATAGGTCTGAAGTTCTTTGGATCTGAGGTATCTTTCCCTGTTTTTAGGAGTGCTACAATATGTGCTTTCCACCATATGTTGGGTACTTTGTATGTTGTTGCAAATGTATTGTACAACTGGAGTAGCCAGGCCCTTGTTAATTAAAAATGTTTTATTTGTTCTAACCTGCTGTCAAACCCCACCCCCCCACCAAGCTGCAAATTAACAGCACAGCAAACGCCTGCATGTGTGGCGCGTGCTTTCTGTGGCGCCAGAGGTGGGTCTGCTGTGCCCCATACTGCACATGTACACCTGTCAACCTGCCCCAACTCCTGGGAGACTGTTACCCAGGACTACCCCAAGTAGAGGAAAAGTCTGCTACAAGGTTCTTAGTTTTTGAAACCTCATAACGACAACAGGAGACAGAAAAACAGGAACGGCAGAAATAGCATATTGCTGACTGAATCAAGAACCCAGAGTCACCCACCCTGCATGGAAATGTGCCCAAGCTGCAACAGAATCTTGAGAGTCTTAGTCTTAGTCAGCCATCTTCAGACCCACAGATAGGAGAATCATGGAAGACAGTTATCCTTGACTATGAGGGATTACCAATGATAATGTCCCTTTCCTGTTGAACCTCCCTTCAAAACAACCTATCTCCCTGGAAGATGCTACTTGATATATATTCCAGGTTCAATCTGCAAGGGCCCTGAAACTTCCTGCCCATTATGTTTGACAGCCCAGCTGAGTTCCAGCCCAAATATGTAAAAAGTGAGCAGTCTGACTATGGAAGATATTACAACCTTAATAGGTATTCTTATCAGCTACCTCTTTTATTCTAGTTTGTGTATGTTAAAATATAGCTGCTTATATTGAGGTAGTTATTGACAGATTTTCCTTGCATGTCTAAATATATTTTCTGGTTTTCATCAAAACGAAGTTCTAGCTCCTGAAAATACTCTTGGGTAAATTTCTGAAAAGCATCTATGTCCTAGTTTCCAAAGGGATTGTCCGTTTTTCTTAAGATGTTGGTAATCATTTCAGAAAAGATGCTGATGTTTTCTTCTGTGCAAAAACAGTGTTAACATTTGTTAACCTTTTTTATTTTTTTTTCCTCAATCTTAACTTATTACAGACTGTTATTAAAACATGTTTCAACTTGAAATAATATGTTTAGAGGTGCACTTATATATCAGTCCGATATTGGATTGGCACTGATATAAAGAAAATTGACTGTATTGGAAATCGGCCTGATGTGGCCGATAATTTGGCTGATAAATGGCCCATGAATGCGTGCAGCTGCAGCGCAGTACTCAGGCAATGAGGAGCATAGCCTGGCAGCTTGGAGAGCTGTGTGCAGCTGGTAAATCTGTTGTGGTGGGGGGAGGAAAGAGGCGTGGGGGGAGGCGGAACAATGACCCCATGGTGAGGGAGGAAGTGGGACTGGGGCGGGCACTGTCCAGGTGGGGCAGGGCACAGGATAGAGCCATGGCTTATCTGGGGGGTGCAGGAAGGGGGTGTGGCTCCGGCCACTGCATGCACCCCGGGAGGGTATAGAGGTGGGGGGGTTGGAGGAGGCCTTGGGAGCTCCCCAGTAGAGTGGGGGGGTTCCTGGTGCTGGAGAGGGTGCTGCATTTTGGGGTGTCC
>NW_017729004.1:47560286-47621272 GCF_001723915.1 Gavialis gangeticus | reverse complement strand
TGTGGCTCCGGCCACTGCATGCACCCCGGGAGGGTATAGAGGTGGGGGGCATGTGCCTCCAGATCTGGGCGGGGTGGGCTGCCACTGCAGACTGGGACCAGGGCTATGCCAGGCACTTCCTGGCGGAGGGGGAGGAGGCTTTGGGCTGAGGCTGCAGTCGGGGCAGGCATTGGCAGTGCTGGGAGGGGGCGCTATAGTGGGTCTATGGCAAACTTTGGGATGACTACACACCCCCCGTAGTCCCATCCTAGTGCCGGCACCGCCTGCCTCAAGTGCAGCCCAGGCCCCTCCCCCATCCCACCCTGCACAGATCCTGGGGCACATGACCCCCTGCCCTCCCAGGGTGCACACAGTGACTGGAGCCACACCTCACTCCTCCCTCACCACAGGGGCCTTGATTTCCCCCCCGCCCCAAACAGCCCTTCCCTTCCTCCATGTCTTCCGCAACAACAGTCTTACCAGCTGGACACAGCTCTTCAAGCTGCCGGGTGTATCAGAAATCAGATTGGTATCAGCCAATATGGCTCTTTAAAAATCAGCTATTGGTCTCGACCCCTAAAATCTCTACTGGTGCACCCCTAAATATGTTAAATGGACAGAATATTTTCATATAACATTACTTATGTGCAATTGATGTTTTCTTTTATAAACATCTCTGTGCTTTGCAGTGAAAGCTGAGAAGAAAACGGTACAATTTAGTGATGAAGTTCAAGTAGAGACAATAGAACCTGAACCTGAACCAGTTTATATTGATGAAGTAAGTGTCATAAAAATACTGATTTTAGCATTTAATATGTTTAAACCAATTAAGTGCAACCTTTTCAACCCAAGGGCCAAAGCCATTTCAAAATAATATCAAACAACTAGATTTCAGAGGGAAACAGCTGAGTACTTGTACTCTCAGGCACATATACTTGCGCTTGCTCTGATTAGATTGAGGACCATTTCTGCAGTCTATCCAGGTCATTCTGAGTCCTAGCTCTACCCTCCAGTGTGTCTGCAACAGCACCCAACTTGGTGTCATTCTCAAATTGCTCTGTGTGTGCTCAATCCCTTCCATATCACTAATGAAGTTGTTAAACGATACTGGACCTAGGACCTCTGGGGAACCCCACTTGATACCTCCTCCCAACAAGACATGGAGCAATGTCTTGCTTAGATTTCTCATAAGTTTTTATGAAACTGAATAAGAGAAGGTTCAACACTGCTTCCTCACAAAATACCAGCTGAGCATGAAGTGATGACTTAGTTTCTCAGATTCTCCTTTATTTCCCCTATGTCACTTGCAGATGCCCATCTTGGTTGTCTTTTGCAGTCACTCCCTGTCTTGTTCTCTGAAAAATGCCTCTGTTTCCTTCCTTTTGATCTTTCTACCTTGATTTCCATTCTAAGTTACCTCTAGGATTCAGACCCTATTTCAGCCCACCTATGTTCTGCAACATGCCCAGATCTTTCCTATGTCTCTCCTCCCTTTATGTTGCTCAGAAATATCTTTGCTCTTCAAAATCCCCTATTCTGTCTTTCTCCTGAAACACCCCCTTCTTCACTGGGGTCCTACCACCTGCTAAGATCAAATGAAGTGGGGCATCTTAAAATCAGTTGCCATTTCTCCCGTAACTTAAGTGACATCTGTCTGTACTGTCATCCTTAGTACTTTCTCTCCAGTAAATCCCCTGTGCTCCTAGGTTTAACGCAGTGGAAAAGCTCGGCTGATGCAAGCTAACACACTGAAAATGGATATGGCCAGCCTTCATCATGATAAGCATGTGCCTTTTGCCCATGAGGAGAAAAGCGTTAAAGGGACAGCAGCCCCAAGTTATTTTTAACTCTCTTGTTTTCCCCTTCCCTATGTTTGGGGGGGTGGGGGAGATGTTATGGGGGGAATTTTTAACATTCAAGTTAAAAATTTCCCTTTTGATTCTGACATAGTGAAGAGTGTCACTGATCTAAACTCTTATTCTAACTTTTGATATTCATCTAAAATTCTATGCAACTTATGATAATTTTTTAAAGACATTTGTGCTCAGCTGCCTCCTTTTCTGGGTGCCTGTATAAAAGATTGCATCCAAAATCAGTTAATCACAGAAAATTATATGCAAGCACTTGGAGTTCAACCATTAACCCCCTTCTCTCCCCCCGCCCCTCCAAAACAAGGGTGCTTTACGAGAAGCAGCGGCACAGTAGTTCATCTTGGCTCCACAGTGTCTTTGTAAATCCAGGTGCTTCAGCAGGGCTTTTTGGAACTCTTTTAGCTAAAGATGATTCAATCAGCTATTAGATAAAAGCACCAAAAAAGTTCCACTAAAGCACCCGATCTATACAGATGTTGGGGAGCCAGGTCCAAATAATTTGCTGCCTCTTTGGGCATGCACTGGGCACAGCACAGGAGTATGTTGACTTCAAAGTAAAGTGCCATTTTTTTAACATCTGTAAGCAGCTTATGTGCATTCTTCAGACACTTTCAAATTTATTCCGCTAGGTGGTAGTATTGCATATGTAACGGAGGTAGAATGAACCAGAAACTACTCTCTCTAAACAAAATTCTAAGGAATGTTTTTTCATTGGAAGACCTGTAGGCCCCACTTCACTTTTTATGAATACCAATTTGATTATTTTGTTGTCTTTCTTTTTCTCTTTTCATTTCTTTTTCTTTCTTTCAACAATACACATATTGAAATTCTGTAAGGCAAGTGGTAATCTTTTGAAGCAAGCATAAACTCCAAATATTTGTAGGAAAACAAAGTTTTCCTGCTCTTCTGCTTGTTACGGATTTTTTAATTGGATCATGTATGTGGTACATACTGCTTCAACAATAACCATTATTAGTGATTGACATTTTTATATAAAGGCACATTTTGGGCATAGGTGTCAATGGGGGAATGAGAATAAAGAATATTGCATTATATTAATCTTTATAAATCTGGTATAAGGGAAGGTAACTCTTTTTCTCTAGCTAATGCCCTTGCTTTCATGGTAGGATAAAATGGACCAACTTTTACAGATGTTACAAAGTGCAGATCCAACTGATGATCAGCCAGACCTCCCAGAGCTACTTCATCTTGAAGGTAAGAAAAAAATTGCGTTCTTTTTCTAGTGTGTAGTTGCATGGATTTGCTCTTTTAGTGAACACATGCTTCATCTGGGCTTGAAATCTTTTTACTGATAGCATCTGGAATTATACTTGTATTAAAATGCCCTTCTTCCCCCTCATCCAGGAGATCAGATTATTAAGAATGTGTCCCTTATCCTTCCCTTGAGGGGAGTCATATTCTCACTCCTTATAGTCCAGAGACTCATCTCCCACACATCTACATTCCACTGTTGGGCAGCATGGTAAATGTCATAAAGGGGTTTTTAGAGATGAATTGTAGTATGAGGGGTGCTAAGATGCAGAATATCTCAGGGTGTTCTAGAGGTGAGAGTTGTGGTGGGCATGGAGACCTGGAATACCACTTAATGTTTATCCATCTGATATGCCCTGGTGTATACAGCCATATTTTAGAATTTTTACTTCATATACTGGTTCTGAGGTTAGATCATACTTCCTACCCCCCATCCAAAGAGATATTATAGATATTCCAGCCAGGTTAACCAGTGTCTCACATTATAGTGGCAAAAGGGAAGAACAGCTGGTCCTTTGGTATAGTTACTAGGGCTGTGTGAAATTTTGCTGGCTGTTTTGTTTCAATACTGTTTCAACTTATTTTGAGCTTGACACAGCAAAATCGAAACAAAGGGCTTCGAAACAACCCTGAAACAAAATGAGGGCTTTCGAAATGTTTCGAGTTTTGAAGCTGAAGCTGGGCTTGCCTGCAGGGAAATGGAAAGTAAGGAGAGGGAGGGGGAAGAGTGGGGAAGGACTTAACACACATGCTGGAGAAGGAGCTCCTGCAGGAGAGGAAAGAAGGACTCTGTCACAGTTTGGATACTTGAGGTGCTACTGTGCTGCTTCTCGCTAAGTTATTATTTTACCTGTTGTCATTTAAAGTGGTGAACTGGATTGAGGCTATAGGGGAGGAGGAGACCTCATTGGGGCACACTACTGTGTCATGTAGAGGCCCCAGTGCCAGTGAGGGCCCATCTTAACACACGCACAAAGTCACACGTCACAAGTTTTGCTTGTCAGGAGCTTGAGGTGCAGTTTCCCAGAAACACTTGTACCTATCCCCTGGAAAGCTGGCAGACTTCATGGCCTCAGCAGGGCTTACCATGCCAGCTGTTTTTACCCCTTTGCACCTTCACACTTACAAGTGACGCGAGTTTTGCTTTCAAGACTTTGAGGTGCAGTTTTCCAGAAAGCTCTACACCTATCTCTTTGAAACTTGGCGGGCTTCATGCCTTCAGAAGGGGCTACTGTCCCTGCTCTTTTCATCCATATCTGCCAAAAAATGACCAAGCTATAGGCAGTTTTGTGTTTCCCCATTATAGCTTATGGTCGAAACAGCGAAACAGTTTTGATGAAACTGAATGGAACCGTGCCTTCGAAATGAAACACTGTTCCGTCGAAACAGCAAAATGGAAGTCGAAACAAAACAGTGCTGTTTCACACAGCCCCAAGTCAGTTACCTTATCTTCCCCAGAGGAAGCAAGGAACTTCTATATATGCTTCAATAAAGATCTCATTCCTATGGCAGAAACCTTAGATATACCATTGGAAGTGGTTTAGGATAAACCTCATTCATCTATAAGGCAGGGGTTCTCTACATTGTTAGATTCCAGATATCCCTTAGAAAATGCAAGCTCTTAGTTTCCATTTGTTTGACGAGGGAAAAATAAAAGCAATTTTTTTGTTGTGAAGAACTAGAACCATGCATCAGTACAGGCTGGGGACTGACTGACTAGGCAGCAGCTCTGCAGAAAAGGACCTGGGGGTTACAGTGGATAATAAGCTGAATATGAACCAACAGCGTGCCGTTGTTGCCAAGAAAGCTAATGTCATACTGGGCTGTGTTGGTAGAGGTGTTGCCAGCAGATGAGGGAAGTGATTCTTCCCTTCTATTCAGCACTGGTGAGGCCACATCTGGAGTACTGTGTCCAGTTTTGGGCCCCCCATTACAGACAGGATGTGGATAAAAGAGAGTCCAGCTGAGGGCAACAAAAATGGGTAACGGGCTGAGGCACATGAATGTGAGGAGAGGCTGAGGGAACTGGGTTTATTTAGTCTGCAGAACAGAAGACTGAGAGGGGAGTTGATAGCAGCCTTTAACTACCCAAAAGGTGGTTCCAAAGAGAGTGGAGACCCTTATAAACATAGATGAGACCCTTTTAGAATCTGCAGAAGACCCATGACACACATTAGAATCTATGCAAGCCACATCAAAGCAAGCTGACATGAAGAATATTGCTATTTCTACATGTGCCAAGCTGTGTTTGTGACAGCTCTGCAGCAACATAATTCATAGCACAAGAGGACATGAAGAAATTGGATGTCTTCAGCTGTAAAGTTAACTAAATAGCCAGGCTTTATAGGGTCACATTGGGAGGGAGAAGGAGAGGTCTTTAAATCATGGTTTATGTCTTTCTCACAGTTACTGGGTTCAACACGGAGATAACTCTCTGAAATTTAAGGCCCTGTGAAAGAGATGTAGGATACTAAATCGCGGTGCTGAACCTATGGTTCATGGGCCAAATACAGCCCATAGCGCCTTGGAATCTGGCCCATGTGGTTCCTGAAGGGTCTGGAAATCTGGCAGCAGGAGAGTACTGGCAATTAATCTTGCTGCTCCTCCTCTCTACTGCCAAAATCCCAAACCCTGTGTGGTGAGTCAGAGCTGGGCAGATGGTTTGGAGCAGGCCCATCTTATTCTTCCACACTTGGGACTAATCTTAATTTCACCAATTGATGCCAAGGCCCCTAACTCTACCACCTGCTTCAAGTCCCTGACAAAAGAGTTAACATGAAAGGTTACTGCTCACTGTTTTTAACCTAAAAGCTAAGGTGATGGTAAGCTACAAAACAACTATTAACAGGCTTCCAGGAAAGCAACATATGATGCTTATATCCCTTTAGGTACCTAATAGGTTCTTGGCAGCTACTTTGTTAACCGAGTTATTACTGTAGTCAAAACAGTCAGAGCTGATGAATTGTCCAAAGAGATTCAGAGAGTTTAAACCCAGGAAAACACCAAATCATCTAGTACAGTGGTGCTCAACCTTTTTTGCCCAGCGGGCTAGCTGGGTACTGCCTGGTCCCTCTGTAGACTAGGTGTGGCTGGTGGACCTGATCTGGCATATGGACATACCCAGTAGGGCTGCGTGAAATGGCACTGTTCTGTTTCGCTTTAAGTTTCGAGGTTTGGATGGAACAGCGTTTTGTATCGAATTTCGTTTTGATTCGAAACAGCTGTTCTGTTTTGTTTTGTTGAAACAGTAAGGCTGTTTCGACTCTGATTCAGTGTTTTGCTAGATCACACTGGGAGCGGTGAGTCAACTTGGCTGGGCTCGCGGGGATGGGAAGTCAGCCCAGCTGGGCTCACTCCCTGGCCCCGGGCCTGATCTAGCATTGGGGATAGAGAGTCAGCCCAGCTGGACTAATTCCTCATCCCCAGCACTGTGATCAAAACTTTTTGACTAGCCTCATTTTATTTCAAGGATGTTTCGATGCCCTTTGTTTTGTTTTGATTTTGCTGATTTGACCTCAAAATGAGGCGAAGCAATGTCAAAACGAAACGGCCGGTGAAATTTCGCATAGTCCTAATCCAGCAGGGATCCATCCAGATGTGTAGAGTGGGGTGGATGACGGTCCAGCCCTGATCCAGTTGTGTGGAGCCATGGGAGTGGGGGGGAGGAGGGGAAAGGGCGCAGGAAGGGAAGGAGACAGAAGGGGACTTTATTTGGTCGTTACATCAGCTTGCAGTGCAAGAGAGACTTAAGCCCTCATATCCTTAACCAGTGCTTCATGGAGAGAAAGTTACTGTCATACTATGTGCCTGCCAAGGTGTTTCTGACAAGAACCAATTTGTTCATCACCCAGTTTCCTTCACCGAGACTTGCTAAATCTTGGAATCTTGGTCCTGTCTTTTTTTTAATTGATCGGATACAGTTGTTCAGAAATGTAGGTAGATTGAACTGTAGCATTTTGCAGAGAAACTTACAGGTTGGAAAATTTCCTCTTCAAGGCGATTTAGACTCCAAAGGCCGTTTCCCACGTATTAGGTACCTAAAGGGATATAAGCATTGTTGTTTTCTTTCCTGGAAGGCTGTAGTTGTTTTGTAGCATACCATTAACTTAGATTTAAGGTTAAAACCAGTGAGCAGTAACCTTTCAGGTTAATTCTTTTGTCAGGGACTTGAAGCAGGTGGTAGAGTTAGGTGCCTTGGCATCTAATACCTGAAATTGGTATTAGTCCCAAGTGTGGCAGGATATGATGTGCATTAGCAAAGCTAAGTCCACCTAGCTGAACTTATTCCTCTAGACTTCTGTTAGCTTGTGCTGCACATCTGAAGAATGTCCCTATCTTAGAAATATAGTAAGGGCAATAAGGAGCTCAGTCCAGTGCTGTTATGGGACATTCCATAGTAGAGGCTTCTAGATCTTAATGACACAACTTTTTCTGTAGTTTAACATTTAATAACATCTCAGAAACTTCTGTTGACACTTAGAGATATCATGTGCCTTTTAAGTATTTACAACCATGTTTGCATTCTCATTTTCAGATAAATGGTATTTAATAACTCTGATGTAATTTGTAAATCTTGTTCTATTCTAGCAACGTGCCACCAAATGGGTCCTCTTATTGATGAAAAGCTGGAAGATATTGACAGGTAAAAGAATGTGTACATTTTCCTGGCTTGCTTTTAAAAATAATAGCAGAAGAGTGAATTGTTGCTAACATGGTACACCTACATATGTTATAGTGTTTTAGGGGGGTAGATTCAAGTGTGTACTTTAAAATAACTAGAATTCCCCAAAGGTGTTTTAATATGACTGGTTTTAAAAAGCTGAGCACTCCTATGCACTTTCTTTACTTAGTTTTAACAAAAGAAATATCTTCCTTGTCAGACAAACTATTTTTCACTGAGACTACTGGTGAAAGTTGCAACACTTGACTGTTGAATGTAGGCATCATGCTATATCCTGTAAGACTAGTTGTCTGTCATATATCACGATGTGTAAATTCACTGCATTCTCTTGTTCAGTATTATATGTCTCTAAAATTTGGGGTAAACTGTATAATATATTTTCCAGGAAACACTCAGAACTATCGGAGCTCAATGTTAAGGTCATGGAGGCCCTTTCGTTGTACACCAAGTTGATGAATGAAGACCCAATGTATTCCATGTATGCAAAACTACAAAACCAACAATACTATGTACAACCATCTGGTGTTTCTGGCTCTCAGGTATGTACAGTAAAAGCTGCACTATCCGGCATCTTACAAGCCAACACGCTCTACTAACCAGAATGCCGGCTTGTAAGATAAAGTGAAACCGGAAGTGCCCACCGCAGCACTTCCGGGTTCTCTGAGCCCCCCTGGCCGGGGATAAAACAGCCTGCGCTGTCGAGCCCCATGGCCCAGGGGCATAACAGGCCGCGTGGGCCTGTGCGGGGCCTGCGGGACTGGTGGCGATGCCGCGGGAGGGGCAGAGGGACACGGCAGGAGAAGTGGTGACCTAGGACTGCTCAATTAACCAACATATTTTGTTATCTGGCATCCCCCATTCCTGGGGGATGCCGAATAACAGAGCTTTTACTGTGTTTCTTTTTAAAAAGACACAAGAGATGTGAGCATATGTTACTGCTTATGGATAAAGTTCCTAAAGTGGGAAGATGTCTCTATGAATGGTACATCCTTATGGTGGGTTTAGCAGCCTACTTTGCTACAACTATAACTTCAAGCCATTATTGTGTCCTGCCCCCTGTAGCAAGGGAGAAAAGTTGTTTTCCTTTTTCTTTTTGACAACCCTTCAGATATTTGAAGATTTCTGTCATGTTCGCTCTGTCCTTCCCTTCCCCCCATAATTATCTTCTTCTTTCGTGTTGAGCCATTTATGGACTTTCCTAAAATTAAACTGTACTTTTCCTTTCACATGCTTAAAAATTTGAGCCAACTAAAAAGATAACTACATTTCCCTCCCCAGCAGTTTGTGTAACATTACAGACAGAATCAGTACCCACTTGTCTCCAGTGTCTTCTCACACTGAGGTTGCCTAGTTTTTCAATACAGACATTATAACCAACCATTAAAAATCCTTGGTCTGGGCACTTAGGTAGAATCCGGTTCAGAACACACCATAACGAGCAATTCTATATAAGAAGAAGCAAGTGTCTCCTTTGGAGAAACAAGGGAGTTTTTAAAGAGAAACTGAAGGGAAGGCCTGAGAAGCTAGGAAACTTTTCCTTCAATGTCTCTCATAATGAAGAGTGCATGTCAATAGAATGTTTCAGATTCATAGATTGTTGGCCTAGGATCAGTTAGTTTTACCTTCTGATCAGTTAGAGACCTTATAATTTCATCTAGTGATTCCTGCATTGAGGTCAATAAATTTATTTAAATATGGCTCCTACGAATTTATCCAGTCTTGATTTTTAAGGACGTAAGGAATCTAATACATCCACTAATAAGCTTTTATTCTACTATTCTCTTAATAAAAATTTGCCTTATTTTTGGCTGGAGTTTTTCCAGAAAACTTTTTTTTTTTAATTTGTATTTTCCTAAATCAACTTCAGCAGTTGCTTACTTGACAGTGTTAAACTAGCTAAAAATAGGAAAATATGGGTCTGAATTTTTATTTGGTTACTTCTTGCAAAGAAAGGCTCACAGGTCTAGACAACTCCTTATGGACCACAGGTAGAGAATCTATGCCCCAATCTATCTGTTTTTAGTTAAGCAATTAACATTCCATTTTATCTTTTATTCAGAGGAAGATACTAGAAATACGCTCATCAAATGTAATGAATAGAAGTTATTTAGTCAGCAAGTTGTTGGTTTACTAGTACTGGCATATAATGGTAGAATTATAATATTCCTTCTACTTCCACTTTTTAGCTTAGTTGAAGGTGAAACACAAAAATATTATTTACAATACAGTGCTTTTTTTGAAGCAGTCTTTTGTAAATATCTTGAGGTGTTGAATCTGGCATTTTAGTTAGATAAGCAGTAGCACTACATTCCTGTATTTTATTTATGCCCTTCTTTTAATTTTTTTTTAGGCTTATCCAGGACAACCTGCAAGTAATGCATATTTGGTGACAGGGAGTGCACAGATGAGCCACATTCAAAGCTATAATCTTCCTCCAGAGCAACTTCCTTCTCTTAACCAAGGCACAGTTCCTCCGTCTGCAAGCTCAGGACTAGCTAGTCAGCCTGCTCAAGCATCTTATACAAAGTAATTTTAGTGTTTACCTATTTGGAATGAGCTTTGGGGCAGAATTGTTAAGGGGAGATTTTACTTTCAGAAAACTTTATTAACTCAGTTGTCAGTAAAATAGAGTGTAGTTGCATCAAACGTGTATTCACTGATGTTTTGATAACAAGTACGTTCAGCAAATGTATAAGCTTTGAACACAAGCATTCTTTAACTGTAAAGCACATGTGTTGTATATTGTTCTACACAAGTGAAGAAATCACATGCTCATAGTGGCTTCCAAATCATGTTCCTTAATTATACACAAGGTCTGCTGCTTTGTCTGGTTTCTGGTGGATTTTAGCACCTCAGCAACCGCAGCTGCAACCACCACCACAGCCACAGCATACTTACTCCCAGAAGTGCATGATGCCTTTTTTACTGTAAACATCACCAGATTAGTGTATGTGATTCATGTTGAACCTTGGATGAGTAGATTTTGAAGACTTGTTGAAGTCTTAAAGCTACCCAGATATAAGGGAGCTGACACTATTTTCTTACAGGGAAAATAACTTGTGGTTTAATTGAGGAGTTCTGATATCAGAACCATAGACTAGCTTGAAGTTGGCAGAAGGCTTGAGCTGCACTTTATTCTTTTCAAGAAGAGGGTGAAGTTTTGGGTTTTAATTCTGCCTTTCAGAAAATAATGTGTGTATTCTATTCTGGGGTGTATTGTATGTGAGGAATTATGGGGAGGACATTCACTCTTGCAAATATTTTCAAGTGGGGCATCAGAGAGATTGTCTGTCTGTGGGCCAAATCCAGCTCACGGTACTGCCCATGAGATTTGGAGTTGATCCACATGCGGTACATGCTATTTTGGCCATGCACACAGAAGCCCACAGGGTTGGTCCATGATGCATGCTGCATGTGGAGCTCACTGCAGCCAGTCCAGAATGCACATGGTGCCTGTGTGGGGCTGGTCTGTCAGCCCATGGACTGATCCTGCACCACTCATCTGGCCTGTTTTAAAGTGTATTATTTCCCTTTGTATATGTTGCTTATTGGAAGACCATGAGGCACCAAAACCAGGGCGATAAAGTTTATGTAAACTTTGCATACTTTGTATTTCTGGTTACAGTAAGTAATCTTGCATTAATGGAATATAAAAGGACTTGGATCCTGGGAAATAAATTCATATATTTACACACAGAAGTTAAATTTATTAATTCAAAGCTTGGCAGGTGAGCAGCATTTTCTAATTTTGCTTTGAAATTGATGCTTTTTCTAAATTTTAATAAAGCTGTTAAATTTTGAAGAGGTAATCTTGCATGTATTAGCCACCTAAATATATAATACAATTTAATTAGTTTAATACTTTCTTCCAGATAAATACAATAAGAAACAATTTCTCATTTTCTTTTCTTTCAGTACAATGGTTGGCTCTGTTGCTGGAGGTACCTATTCCAACCAGACATCAGTGTACAGTCCACCTCCTGCTGCTGTTGATGTTGCTGCTTATCCGAATACTGGGACAAATATGTCCCAGGTGCCAAACTATAACTTAGCATCTTCAACTCTGCCACAGTCAGCAGGGAGTCAGCAACCGCCACCTCAGCAACCGCAGCTGCAACCACCACCACAGCCACAGCATACTTACTCCCAGAAGGCACTACTATAGGATCCAGGACTTCTGATTCCTAATCTTCTTCTAACGCCTGCTAAAAGCAGTTGACATTGTTATGAGTTTCTTCCCTTAATCTCTTAAACTTTGTTTATCCTCAGCTTATTAGGAATCTATCTTGGTGACGAGTTCAATTTGCACTGACTTTTTAGGATTTTGGGTTTTTTTAATTTCGCAGAGGAATGAAAATATCTAGGACATTTAATTCCTTTTTAAAACGTCTAAAATTGGTACAGGATTATTTATGTCTGGTAAAATTGGCTAGTCTGTGAACACTCAACTTGCAAACTGTTGTGGCATCTGTTATTGTACATATAGTGTGATTGCAATAGTGGCCATTTTGAATAGCTATAGTGATCATGTGAATATATTTAACAGTGTTAAAAAATAATTTACATTACTATTTTATTTTAATCATGTTTCATAGTTTTACCTAGTTTTATGAAGGATGTGATATCCTTTTGCAATATCTTCATATCACTGTTACACTTACAAGCTGAAGTCTTTCAATTTCCAATCTTACTGGAGTCTAGTTTTCTTCAATTGTGAATTGAACATAAGTGTAACATGACTATTAGCTAGCTTTATCTACCAAAGTAAACTAGTTAACATTTTAAACTATCTGGGGAGGTAACAGCAAATGATTCTGCTTTAGATTTATAATCTAAACAACTATGTACAGGCTGCTAAACATATCATGGGACCATAATACAGATCA
The DNA here is from genome assembly GCF_001723915.1 of Gavialis gangeticus. Classification (NCBI taxonomy): domain Eukaryota; kingdom Metazoa; phylum Chordata; order Crocodylia; family Gavialidae; genus Gavialis; species Gavialis gangeticus. Next base: position 47,608,583 of record NW_017729004.1, on the reverse strand, counting down.
GTATCTTAAGGTTTAAGAATACATAATTTATTTTTCCATGCTGGCTTTGGGTAACTTGGATTCTGACCTGTATCCTATGTGCATTGGTGGAGATAACACCAAAGACAGATAAAACAAGTTTGGAGGGGAATGAATGGAGTTTTTAAGCTGGAACACAAAACACTACATTATTCCGGTCTCTTGCAGTTATTTAGGACATAAAAAATTGTGGACAAGAAAATGACTCAGCTCGACATATTTCAGGACTTTATTTTGACTCTGGTGGCCTTGTGTAGCAAATGGTTTTGTGTTTACTATTCTTAAACTAAACTCTTCTGCCTTAAGCAAGCATCTCCTGCCTTTTTTTTCTAATTTTAAGTTGTTGGGTTCTTTCCATTTTTAACCCTTCCATTAAAAATAGTTTTTCATTCCCCTTAATCAGGCCTATTCATAATTGTCAGTCTTTTTTCCATTAGTCTGTCTCTTCCATTAGTCCCTTATTATGGTTATCCTTGATCTGCTCTCTAGCACATGAGACTTAATGTATGCAATTTAAATATAAAAAAGGTTAACAATAACTGAAGGCAGCTTTTTAGGTATGATCAAGGCATCTTTTACAAGTAATTTCTACTTTTGATTTTATATTATATTTCTTTTGATGAATCCCAGTATTCTTTGCCTTGTTTTAATGGAACCTATTTCTGTAATATACATGGCACTATAGACGTAATTTTTTAATTTAATATATATTTTCCATTTCATTGTGTAGGTTCTCTGTACTGTCATGTCTCGTGTGTACACTATACTACTCTACCTTGACTATCCAGTACTCCCTCTGAATCTGTTTCTGTTCTTATATTCATCATGTCATTGATTTCACTGTTATGTGCAAATATCTTGGCTGTGACTGTCACCCACATCATTTTCATAAATACTAAACAAGAGTGGTTACAAAACTTGCCCTTTGGTGTTCCAGCTGATGATGGTGGTTTCAGCTAATGGACCTACTGTTTATAACTACAGCATGTTTCTCTTATTTTCTTACCAAGACTCTGATTATTCCCATAAGCCTTAACTACTTGATATAGCCATATGTAAGGAAGAACAATAAAGTAATAGTGTAGGAGCTTTGCATTGGATATTAGTTTTTAACACCCTTGGAGTGGTTCTTATTTTTAAGAAGTAGAGGTGAGGAAAATGATGCTGTGGTCTGTGCATGTTTGTTGGACATCTTCAAAATGGGAGCAACAATGGATTTGGAGAGAAGAATTTCTCCCCCCCCCACCTAATTTAGGAAACTTCATGAAGCATGCTGATAGTCTCATTAGAATTATTGAGACTACCTGTGTGCTTAAATTTTGGGAATAGCCTCATAATTTTACAAATAAGCCCTGAGTCTATTGCACTGACTGAGGATCAACAGACTTTCTGTGTAATAAAATGTCACCCATCAAAACTAAATATTATTAATTGTTTTGTCCAGATGAATTAGACCCAAGCAAATTCAGATTTCAGAAACTTTCAGTGCAAGTTTGATTTCTTACAGAGCAGAAAGGCTTTTTTGATAATTTATTAAGTGTTGAAAATCTGTTATGCATCTGAGATTCTGTCATTTTCCACCTTATTTTCCCTTTCTAAAGATTAATTTTAAATAGTTTCCAGTAGTTGTGCACACCATCTCTGTAATCAATCAATCTAAATTTAATGTGAAAGAATTTTTCTCCTCTTTAAGGTCTGGTCATCATCCATGCTTTTTTATTGAAGCTGTTGTCCATATCTTACTTCTAGAACGAGTCTGTGGGTCTGTTGGATGTCTTTAAAGTCATTATTATATATTTTTGTCTTTAATTTCTGCACAGAATATGGTTTGAAACTGCTGTGTGATATAGGAAGGAAACTGCTTCATTAGCATCATCCTTATCAACTTAAGTGTGTCCCAAGCTTTTAATAATGTCACTTGAAATATTCTTCTGTGTCTTCTAAAATAGTAATTTCTAACCCTGTTTTTGTAGGCCTGATTGCTAAATTCACATTATGCTTTTCTATTTTTAACATTATTTCTCATTTTTCTCTATTGCGTCTTCATTTGGTTTACTTGGTCATTATTCCTATTGCATCTAGCTCCTGTAACATGTTGGAAACTTTTTACACTAATTCTTTTATATGACCCCCATTTCCATTCCTGGTAATGTAGTCATTCTCCTTTTTAACATAAAAGTCTTACCACTGATAACCCAGAGGAAGAATGCTTTGGTACCAGCACTAGGACTTCTTTGCTGTAATTTCTTCTTCAGATTCCTAATTGAACTGTGTTCTCTGTTAAGAGGTGTCACAGTGGTTATTAATGTATTACTTTGTTTCTTAACTGTGAATGGGAAACAAGCATTTCTATAGTTTTTGCAGGAAAAGTTGAACTCCAGAGAATTCAAATGCTAAAAAAACAGGATATTTACAAATTAAGGTTTTTTTCAAAAAGCACTGTCAACTACATTTTACACGCTCTAATAGTAAGCCGCTTCTTTGAACTTCTTGGATATGTTTGCTTCTCAATATAAGGCTAAAATGTTCTCAAAACATTTTCTATATCCCTGTTATTATTTAACCCTTTCTTAACAAGGTGTAACATCTGTTAGTTGGGTTAAATAGAGCTTTCTAGTGGTTTGATTTTTATGAGCAACTGGAGCAAGTTCTCGGAAATTTGTTCGTTTTTGGTTGTTATAACAACAGAATTTTAGTTGGGCCATGTTTATCATCCCACTGTACTCACCTACAAATTAAGATGGCATGAATTCCTCTAAAACTTTCCAGGGCAATTTTGTTCTGAAGAGAAGAAAACTAAAGGGGTGAAATATTTTAAACTTTGTATGAATGGGTATTTTACGGAGGAATCTGTTCTGAAGATTGCATCCAAGATTGGGTGCAAACGTGCTCATCAAACTTAGCTAGCTACTGGTATTTTTCAGTGCATTTAATGTCAAAAGCCTGTTTGCATCTCCACTAGGTTATATACAGTAATTGTGTAGTAGTCCTAAGTCCAAATCAAGTAGAAATCTGCCTTAAATGACATAAAAGAAGCAAATCAAGCTTTTATGAAAGCTTTGGAACACTGACTTGCCTTTTCAAATATAGTTCTTTGTGAAGATGTGGCAATTTGGAAAGTCAAGTGAGTTTGGGTCACCAGAAGTTAAATAATTCTATCTGTAATTGTAAATATTTCCCATATTAGAAAATTGGAGATAATGCTGCTTGTTGTGACATCTCTGTCTGCTTATTTTTTGCTAAAATGAGGTTACTTTGTGGTCTAGAGGCAGGAATGTCAGATCTTATGCTGGAGAGATGCTGATACCTCATTCTTTAATTAAAATTTTTTCTTCAAGATCATTTACCTGACTCTTAAGTATTTTCACCTATTGTCGGAAACTTTGTCTGATAAAGATTTTAACCTCCTTTCCCATCTGAAATTTAGAGACCGAATGGAAGATAGCCACGCTTATTAGAATGACTAGACTCATGTCTTGGATTATGACTCCAGTGTGGCACTTGCCTTCAGAGAAAATGGCAAGAGTTTTGTTCTGAAGATGAACAGAGCAGCAAAACATGCCTTGGGGCTTTTCCTGATATTTATTTAATTTTTTTCCCCCTCTTTTTTTTTTTTTTCTTTCTCTTTTCCCATTGTCTCCCACTATCTTTTTTTTCTATCGCTAGCAGCAGGCAGAATCATTTTTATTGTATATTATTCATTTGTAAAGAAACCTAGTCAGATTCTCACTACAGCTATCCCTGTTGCATCTTTTGCAACCAGTTAAAATAATGTTCACTTTACTGGGTCTATACTACAAGGTCTGCAGTCAAATGTGAGAAGACCTTGAAGTTTAAGCTTGTTAGTTTACGATATATAAACAAAAAACACTAGAAAACTTTTCAAAATCTCATGTTTTATATTAGGAATTTTGTTTGAGAAACATTCCACGTGTTCTACCAGAAACACTTACTGTATATGTATATATATATATATATATATATATATACACACACACATATGTAGTATAGCTGCAAGTCCAAAGCTCATTATCTTGTTGCCACCTCAACCAAAAGGTGGCAGAAAGTTTTTCTTCCTCTCTCCTGCATATACTCCTGGAAAGCTGAATAACTTCTGTCTTTGTCATAAAGAGGAAAAAAAAAAAAGACTGCTACAGTTTGTCTTTGTTTTATTAAAGTATATGCGGTAGCAAAGTGTTTTGTTTTTTTTTATTTTTGGAGTTCTATGTGATGTTGGCATATGTACATATTTAGATAATACTGCACTGTTGTACAAGAGTTTTGATTTAGTAAATAACACCTCGTTTGTTTAAAAAAAACTGTTAATTGTTTTTGGTATAATGCCGAATATTAAAGTTGAAACATTTAGTTCGTTGTGTTGTGAAGTCAGTTTATGCATTTCACAGTTTAAAATGATCAGGAAAAATGCACTGAGGATTTTGAAAAGAACATAAGGGTTCTACTAGCACGGGGCAGGCAATTATTTTGGCTGGAGGGCTGCTTAATGAATTTTGATGAGCTGTTGAGGGCTGCAAGGGTGGACCCACCCCTTGACAAAGCACCCTGCCCCCTGGTTGCCATCTTAGGACCAGAAGTCCCACCCTCTAACGGCTGACTTTTGCCACCAGAAGTCTCTCCCCTTGCCCCCACAAATACTATATTTGGGAGGGGGGCTTTCCATCTTGGAACTAGGAAAAAACAAATTACTTACTAAAAATCAAATGTCCACAAAAACATTTTAATTTTATTTAAAAATATATATTTTTGTCCTGTTTTGTGTGTGTATTGCATATATAGAGGTGATTGCATAATAGCTTAAACCTGAAGTCTTACTTTTGTAATATTGCAGGAGGTGTGGGGGGTGGGTATGCGGCCTGTGGGGGGGCTGTGGATGTGTGTGCATGTGGGGTGTTGGGGGTATGTGGATGTGGGTGGATGGGTATGGGGGGTTTGTGGAAGTCTGGGGTATGTGGAGGGGGAGGGTGGCTGGGAGTGTGTGTGGTGGAGTGTGTGCATGTAGTGATGAATGGGACTCCCTTCAGAGGTGTGTGGGGGTGCGGGGCTGTGGGATGCGAGGGAGGATGTGGGTGGGTGCAGTGTTGTGGGGTGTGTGATTGTGTGTGGGGGAGGGGTGTAGTTGTGGGGTTTGTGCGGGAAACTTTGAGGGTATGATGGGGTGTACTTAGGAACCCCCCATACATGCCCCCCTGAGCCAGATAGCTCCCACCCCTGCCCCACAACAGCCTGGAGCACGCACCCCTTGTGGTGCTTCCCCGCCACCACCAACAACACGCAGCCCCAGCCTGCTCCAAAGTGCCTGGCCATGGCGCATCCTTGCCACCACCTGGGCACACAGTGGAGCTGGGGCAGGTCCTTCTGGCTACCGCTGCCATTGCCCCAGCCATGTGCACAGCCCTGCCCCAGAATACCCTGTGCCTGCTCCAGACTCTCCTGTCCAGGCTAAGCAGTGGCAGCTGCTGGGCAGAAACTCTTGCTCAGCATAGGAGAAAAGTGGCCCCTCCCCACTGCTGCTACCAGGCAGTTCTTGGTGTAGCCGCCTAGAGCCTGTGCCACGCTGGGCTGCCCTGTGACTGCTCTGCACTATCACCACTGCCATGCTGGGCAGCCCAGAGGTGGCAGTGATGGCAATGGAGATGCAGGGGAGCCCGGCGTAACACAGGCTCTGTGCGGCTGCACCTAAAACTGCCTGGCAGCGACAGCGGGGAGGGGCCACTTTTCCCCATGCCAAGCAACAGTTTCAGCCTGGCAGCCAGCACAGGTGGCATGCTGGCACCTTAGCCTTCTGTTTCAGTTCAGACTAATACAGCTAACTACCTCTTTCTACATTACATAGGTTTTAAAGAAGACCTGCCAGTGTGATTTGATTCTGCACGCTTTTGGTAAAAGCACCATCAGTCTCTGCTTCCAGGGAGAAATAGCATCAAAACATAAAATGAAATAAGGGCAATTGACTTCCCACTTTGTTTTATTTGAAATGTGTGGTCTTAAACTAGTTCTCAACTTTTATAGACTCGAGGCTTCCTTTGGAAAACGCTAGCATGTAGCTTTCACTCATTTTTTGACTATAGAAAAATAATAGAGTAATTCTATTACAAAGAACTCAGGCCATAGCAGGGCAGCATGCTTGTTTTTGACACTGTGTATTCATATTTGAAAACCCTGAGTTAATCCTGTATAGGTGCTTGTATACCTAGCAGTGCTAATATCATGTGACACCCTGTAACCCCCTTAAAAGGATCTTGTGACACCCTGGTTGAGAGTCACTGGTCTAAAAGAATTAACAAATGGATATTAACCTAGTAGTGGCAGCACTACAGAGTTCTTAAGCTTTATGCAAGTCATTTAGACCAGGATCTAGGGGAGAATATTGTTTCAACTACTTGATTCTTTTGCTATCAATGAATTAATTCATGGCTGTCCAACTAGTGGCTCCTGAAGGGTTAGTGGCCCATGAGCTCCTGGTATGCCTGCCACTGTCATCTTCCTCTCTCCCCTCATGCCCCCACCCTCACCTTAGCCCCCCACCATTGCGCCTTCTGTGGCAGCTGGGTTCTTTGGACTCTTCCTCCCACCCCTTCTCTCTGGCAGCACCCACCCACTGGCACCCCAACTGGGCAGTCCCAGGTGGCACTGTTGCTGCAAAGGGAAGCACTGGGGTCCCCTGGACATTGGGGGCTGCACAACCCACTGGCAGCTCACTCCCCAGCCGCAGGAGATGCAGGTAGGCTTTGGGAGAGAAAAAGATCAGGCCCTTTGCTGCTCTTTTTTTTTTTTTTCTCTCCGCAGAGCCTGCCCGCATGAACTGCCACTGGGTCGCACAGCTCCTGAGCTGTCGGGAGGCCTGATGCTTCCCTTTGCAGCAGCAGTGTCCCCCGGGACTGCCCAGGTGGGGTGCCAGTTGGTGGATGCCATCTGAGGAGCACTACTCCTGCAGAGGGAAGTGCCAGGGCTCACTGGCAATTCATCCCCTGGCCCTGGAAGAGCAGGCGGGCAGGCTCTGGGGGGAAAAAACAAAACAAACCATTGGACCCCTCACCACTTTTCTTTCTTTTTCCTTCTGCAGAGCCTGCCCACTCTGCAGCAGGTGGGATGTGGGGGGTGTGAGCTGATGGGGCTGCCTCTTCAGTCAGTGATGGAAGTCCCTAAATGGAAACAGTAGCTTTTTAATCAACACAATTAAAAACCCACCATTTCAATTTAGGGAGAACTAAACCCCCAGCGTGTGTACAAACAGCCTATTATTCCATTTAAGATCAAAGCAGAAATAAATATAATTTTATTGAAACGTTCAATAGCTTGCTAGATTCTATAATAAGGTTAAAAAAACACAAGCAAGGCAAAAATAATCCAAAGAGATTGTTTTATTTGTCCTGTAGTCCTTATAGTTAAATGTACATCTCTTCAGATTCTTGAGCCTCTTGACAGTGCAGTCACTGTCAGTTATTTCCACATCTGAGTTAAGGTTCACCTGAATTAATATCATTACACCAAGTTAAAGTTTTTGTTATCACTAAAAACAGTCTGCCGGGATGTTTAAAAGAAGAGAGAAAGAACCAGGAATAGCTAAGAGCCAGCCGTTGGTGGATTTCGGATTTTGAAAAGGGGAGTGCATCATCACAAAACACGTGATTCTCCAGGTAAAAAGAACGTAAAGGCTTTACTAATATGCTAAGGGCCTAGGGCCTTATTATTCACTTCAAGATTGAAGTGAAACAAGTATAACTATTGAAATGTGTGTGTGTTTGCTGTATCGTGTACAAAAACACAAATTAGGCAAAATAATCAATAGATGTTTCTTTAGTCCTGTTCTCATTAGAATTAAATGTACATCTCTTTCAGATTCATAAACCACAGTTTAGACTTCTTGAGCATCTTCACAGTGCATCCAATGCTTCACGAAGTTATTTCCTGAGTTGATGTTCATCTGAGTTTTTATCTCCATTCCTGAGTTACTGTTTTTAGCTAGACTTAACAACAGTCTGTAAGACTGTGAAATGGGAGCTGCATTAAGAGGAGCAGCTAACAGCAGAATTGCAAAAGAAAGGATTGCTTTGTTAGGCACAGAAGGTAGACCACAGAATTTTCTTTTGTCTGGCCATCACTTGCTTTGCTAGAGCTTGATTCCCTGGTTGGATGACATAAAGACTGTGGACTGTATTGTAGTGTGGAAATTATCATTGAGACTGTAGATCCTTTCTTAACAGGATACTCCTAGAACGGTAGTTCTCAACACTTTTGGATTGAAAGCACTCCTCTAACTTTTGTAGAGTGAGTGCCACCCAATTGCAAAAATGAATTTGTATACTACAGTGCTTACCTCCTTGCAGAGGGACCAGGTAGTGGGGATGGGGAATTGGCTAGATATACAAGCTTGAGCCTGCACTTTATCTGCTTTTATCTGCCATGGCACCCTAACTGAGAATTACTGTTCTAAAATAATGTTCTTTTCAGTTGTGTAACTTCGTGATGCAAATTTCAGTCAAGGGAATGTGATCTAGGCCAGTAGGTTAGCATGCAAATATCTGGTTATCTCCTGGATAGTGAACGGTGTATGCTCAGTCCAAATTCATAAAACAGGTTTTTCTCACCAATTTGATGATAGAGGTGGTTTGCAGAAGGCAAAGCAGTGCTTGTGCTTCACCTGAGGAATATTGTAGGAGAGTGCTCTGTCAACATCTTAAACATTGTAAGGTAGATTTTGTCTTCTCTTGGGGGGCAGTGTGTGTGTGTGTGTGTGGAGGGGGGGTTGTAATGCTTAAGAAATGATTTGCTGTTCTAGTAAACACTTTCCAAGAGGAGATTTTTTTTTCTGTTTCTTTATTCCTTCCCAGCCACCACTCCATGCCAGGCTCCTCCTGAGCAGCAGCTGGAGGTTGGGGGGAGGGAATTGGCTGGGGTAGGGCAGGACTGGGTTGCACCCCCTTGACCCTGGCACCCTGGGTGGTCACCCACCCCTAAGGGCATCATTACATGTCTTGCTAGCACCTATGTTTCTATTCAAAAAATGACCAAGAAACTTTTATGTTTTCCTGTGCATTTCTGGGCTAAAACAGATTTATTGTACATTATGGTTTATTACTGTTTATTACATACTGAGGGTTTCTACACGGTTTTGGGATTATTCCTCTGGTGGACTGCAAGAGATGAGGTGGTAAGCATTGTGGTGTTGCTGAGACATTGGAGACAAAAGAATTGTAGAACACACTATTCTCACAAAGAAAAATATCGGATTAGAAATTTTCCATTTTCTCATCTTGGAGTTTGTCAAGTAGAGCTAGTATTAAGAAGCAATGGAACTTGACAAGTTGAACTTAGTAATACTTTGCACTTATTAGCTCCAGGGGAAGTTGGTGCAAAGATTTTTGTTGTTTTACTGGGAATTGGATTAGGATTTGCCTGTAGAATAGAAGGCTGGGATGGAGCCCAAAGGGCTTCTGCAGTGGAGCGGATAAACAGAAGATGAAAATTCTGTGGCTGAAAACATTGTTTCAAACCAAGGGAAAACAGAAAGGGAGATGGAAGATTTCTTCCAAATAATAGACTTTTTAAAGATCATTGCTCCTATATGCACAGATTGTCTGGCATGCAAGGGATTAATCTAGATTAATCAGCAATTTTCTGTAAATCAGACTTAATTTGAAGGTTAATAAAATAGGTATAAACATACATAAAATAGACACAAATAATTGGCAACACTGCCTAGGAGGAGATAAGCCTTTTATTAAAAATCAGTTTTTAGGAACATGTAGGCAAGTGATTTGACAGAATTCTAAACAAGATTGTGTGCGATATGCTGAAGATTTAAATGCAACTTCCCAACAGATTACAGCATTATTGAACAGTTCTAAGGAAAACTGATTTTAGATTTGTGGAATTCTTTAGCTCTCTGGTACATTTGTATGGATTTGTTGTTCACCAGTTTGCTTCCAACCTAAAGAAGATAAAGGAAGTGCAGAACGTATATAGGGAACGTGGTTTATTGGTGTACTGTATCCTGCTTCATTGCCTGAATGATGTTTGTGAAAATTGCTGATTTAGTTTCCTGTAAAAATTCCGATACAAAGCCTCATTTCTGGTCATAGATAATGGGCAGGAAGACTTGCCAGTGCTCCTGAAAAGAACATTCCACTTAAATCCTCTACGCAGCACATAACTAAGTCACGCATTTCTATTTTGAGGAGGAAAAAGCAAACTAGTATGCTGGATAAAGTAGAAGAAAGCTGCTATAAAAACCATCACCATTTCTAGGTTGCTCATAATTTCAGGACTCATTGCTGAACAGTATGCCAAAATAAAATTATAAAGAATGGTGTATTAGGTGAGTGAATACTACAGTATGTCCCAAGGTAACTGGTCTGCTTGACTGTTTGCATATCACACCTGTAAAACAATAAGCAGAATGGTGTACATTTTGAAATTAAAATAAGGGGATTTAAACTATTAAACTAAACAGTTCAAGTATTTAATTTCAAGCATTGCTTAAACCAGAGCCAATTTAACAGGTTTAAAACTTTCCTGACAGTCAAAGATCAGGATATTTTTGTTAACTCTGACAGTAAAAATGCAGGAAGCAGAGCTGAATATTGGGTCATTTCTTTTAAAGATAACGCAAACACAAAACGTTCTGTGAACTGTTGGCCTTGGCAAGCTCTTCTATGGGAAATAGTGTTTGTACCAACAGCAGGAAGGTGCATTAGTAAAGGGAAAACATACCTGTTACAGGACTGCTGCTATATTATGGTGAAATATTATTTCAACTCTAATTTCTTTGTGAATGGTTTTGTTATTTAATAACTTCCTTTTAAATGTTGGACTTCAAATTCAGGCTTTTAAGTAAGGTCTAGATTTTTAAATGGATACAGGTAGTGAATTCCTTCTAAAATCAGGAGCCAAAATATATTTAAAAATTTGGACCTAACTTTGGGCAAGCTTTAATTGTAACTAAGCCAGCAAAGGAAATTCTGCAGCAAAAGCAAACACAAACTCTTTCTGCATAGATATGCCTTGTTATTATGTTTTAGTAATGTCAAAGCAAAGGGTGTTATACTCAAAGGTCTCTGAGCCAGTAGTGTGATGCAAGCTGAACAGGATGTGAATTTCTAAAATTCATATGTTAAATAATCCTATGTTCAACACGGGACCTGATTCCCAGCACTACCAAGTAGATTCTTTGGTCCTCCTATGTAGGTTCCCAGCCTTCCTTTCCTATGGATTTTTTCACCTCAAACTGCCATCACTTCTGTGGGAAGATGAGTCACATACACAAGAAATGTATCGTATATACATATGATAAATATATAAGAAAGCAATCTATTCTGTAATGGAATATTTGGGGCCCCAAAAGGACTGTCCTGATCTTTATCTGTCCCATCCCAGGCTCTTAATAGAAAGGCATGTGATATATAAAAATCTACAAAAAACCAAGAAATGTACTTTTAGTATTCAATAACTTCTAATGTAATAGTTGAAAATATTACTACAGTGATTGGAGCCATGAGTGGAAAAGCAATAAAGGTGCTACAGAATAGAAAAGGACTGAGACCACAGTGAAGCCTTCTAACTGCTGTAAAGTTTGTATGGCTTGCATTTCCTGCATGTGCTGTAGCACTGTGCAAGCAATGTGCTACAGAGGCTCTGGAAATTGTGAGCACTTCCTCTGCTGATTGCACCAATCTCTGTATTTTGCAGCATTCCACTGGCTTCTTTTTGCTGCTCACTTTCCTGTGTCTAGTTTTAAAACTAGCTTAGGGGTTTCCATACCCCAAAGGCACCAGTTCCGTGGAACTTGCCATCTATCTGTCATTATTAGTTGCTCTCATTGTAAATTAAGTTTTTATCTTATTTTTAGAAAATATCCTTTTTTTTTGTTTGGTTTTAGAAAAGGACAATCATGTATTAGCCTTCATATGTCTTGCACAAGAATGCTTTTCTGTCTGTTAAAATGCTTATAAAATTTGGAATATTGGATTATCCTATAAAACTGCATCTGTAGTGGTGAAATCACCACTCCTGAGCTGGGTATGAGGGTGGGAAGAAGGCAGCATAGAGACATATTCAGCTCCATGGTGTGCAGAGGCAGACCTAAAGAAGCAGTGCCCGAGAATTAATGACGCTATTCATACTACAGCCACTGCCTGTGACCCTGGAAAGAAAACCCCTCCCCGCTCCCCATTCTCTATGTGTGGAATAGAAGAATTCTGTTCAGCTGGTGCTTAAGTTGGGCTGTTATCTAGTATTTGGAGTTTAATGAAATTCCTGTATATGAAGATCTGTAATGAAGATCCTCTGAAAGTTTTTTGAGGCTTCCCAGCTTCTTCCATGGAGCTTTCATCAAGATACTTGCTCTTCAAGTATCTTTGCACATGTTTTATAATTAGGACTATCATAAATGCCTCATTCACTCTTCACTTTTCCATTGTCCACACCTCAAGCGTCTCATTCCAGTCCCAATATCCATGTGCAACAGGTCCTAACCCCATACCTTCACAAACATAGTCCTAGTGTCCCCAACTCCTGCTCCCAGTCTATTTTCCCAACCATTCCCAGTGTCCCTCCTTAGACCTTTCTGCCCAATCTTCTCGCCCTGCCAGTTCCAGTTCCTCTTACTCCTGGCTCTTGTCTGATCTTTCCTTCTCCCTTCCATGATCTCCAGATGCCTACTGTATTCCGTATTCCTTGTTTCCACTGGTTCCCAGTTGCAGGTTCCTTCCCAGGATCCTATTTAATCTCAATGTGTTATTTTCCTCATAAACAGCTCCCTGTCCTAGTCTCCTGTGCACTCGCATGCTCGCTGTCTTCCCCATCCCCCTCTCCTGTCCCAAACAGTCCCAGTATGATTCTGGCACCATGACCATCATCTTTCCCTATTCCCAACCCACCTGCTTCTCATTTTCATGCTGACTGCCAGGCCTAGCCCCTTCACCCTCATCCTTGTCTACTTTCAGTCTCCCTACCCTGCTCCTCTTTCCCCTACTGTAGACTTTATTCCCAGAATCCAAACCTCAGACTCCTTGTATCACTCAACTCATCCCGTTTCCCCTCCAGGTATGGCTCCTGTCCTCCCTGCTTGTATATGTGGTGGTACCTTTGGCTCTTAGTTCTGGTGCCCAGTCCTATCTTGTTCTGCAGCATCCTAATTCTGCAATTACAAGTGAAGCCCTGATCCTGTGCTGGAACATGTGCAGTGTGGACAGAATCATCAGATAATTAAAGTATGAATTTCTAGCAAGGCTTTACTGGCCAAAATTAAGTTTAAGGGAAATGCATTTAGGCATGTATAATTGTACATAAATATTAGTATAATGCAAATAAGTAATTTCTTATTTCAGCAGCCAAATTGCAAAAAAACAGAACAGTGTTTTTGGTCATGATGCAATGAAACCAAAATTCATTTGACAAAATATTTAATTTGACCTGAAATAAGTGATTTGTTTTTGTTTTAGGAATTTCCAAGAAAATTCCTCTTCTGCCTGAGGAGTGCAAACTGAAACTCCCATTTTGCAGGAGGGGGCCTGAACTAATGATGTGAAGAGGTAAGTTGCTTTCAGTCTCTTTTTGAAGCTGTTCCACAAGATCCCCTCAAGATAAGATGCTTCAGTTCCAGTCCCTGCTCAAATGAATGTTTAAAATCTTAAATGAAGTAGAACAACTTCAGTAGAAAGAGAGAGGGACACCCATCCCAAAGTTCTGTGTGCTCCTGTAGTTAGTGCACAATAACAGGAAGTAGGAAAGCAAAATTTAAATCCCATCTTGTAGTGGTGGGACTTGATTTTTTTGGGAGAGCGTCTCATATCCTAGTTGAGTGGCCTAACTCCCAGACTGCTGGGTAAAAGACAGGTATCATTACAGTCTCCTTCATCTCATGAACATACCTTGAAAAACTTTTATTCATATGGATGTATTCAGTTTAGTGAAATCAGATGCAGTTTGATTTACTTTTGGGTCAGCTCTACCACATGTGCTGAATTCACACACAGGAGCAGAAGGGTGGAAAAGAGCCAAAGCACTCTAAGGTTGGGGCACACTTCCCTCCTCCCTCCCTATTTTTTTTTCTTTCCCAAATAAAAATAAAGCTTAAAATTTCAGAATTTCCTGCAAAACAAAATGTGGGAAAAGTGGTGTTTTGGAAGAATTGAAATGATTATCAAAGCAAATGTCTCAATATTATTTCATATTTTTATGGAATTATGTTGCTGCAAAACACTTTTTTCATTGACACTGCATTTTCTATTGAAAAAAACACTCAGAAAATTTCAGATCCATTCTAGGGAAACAGAATTGATGGTTCCTCCTAGTAAGACAGAATCTACTTTGCCTATTTAATTGCTGATACAATGGCAATTGTCATTACCTTCCTCCAAAACCAGAAATGAGATTTTTTTTTCTCAAGAATATAATATTGTTTATAGATCAAATAATAATCCACAAGCCCCAGTATAGCTTGCTTTTAAATGTAATTCCAGTAATAAGAGTATAAAAGATTCTGCTTTCTTTTTGAAAATGATGTTCTTTCTTCTTGTTACTGTAAAATAATAATAGTTTGGGAGCTTGAAAAGTGAAATCTGTTTCCTTACCCAAATCAATGTCATCAGTCACATGTACTTAATGGTTTCTTGTTAAAAACATTGTGTGGTGTTACTGGCATAGATTTTTATTTATAAAAAGGAACATTGAACTGTTCTTACCATTCAGTTATGTTACATGGCCAGTAGGTCATGACTTGTTTGCTCTTACATTTCTCAGGTATTCTCTTGTCACAGGAATGAAGATTACATACGCATAGAGGATCAAATCCATGGACCGTTCACTTTGGCACCCTACCTATGCTTGTGGTCAATACCAAATGCTTCAGAGAGGTTAAAAAATAAAACTTAATTGCTGAGAAAAACGGGATAGCCTACATGTGGGTGCTGGCTTATGTCAACTGTGGAATGTCTCATTCATATAGATGCCTTTTCGTTGTGTGAGTTTTAAACAGCTCTTGACTTGTGATGGCTTAGGGCAATTGGGTTCCTGGGTTATGCTCTATTACAACTGATAAACAAAGTAAAGTGGTTCAAGTTTACTGCACTTCAGTTTCATTGGATATCTTCTAGTTGCTGTATCATGATGAGGAAAATTGAAGTGATCAACTAACCTCAACTACCATTCACTATTTTGTATTATTTTATCATGTCTCTGGCTTTCTATTTCCTTTCCAAACAGTCTTTTCTTTGTTCCCTGATATGGCCTTCTCTTTCTAAGACGATAGGACAGTAAAGACTTGCAAACAACCATTTAAGCAAAGAATCCACAAGATCAGTTCTTCAACCCTTCTCGCACAGCACAGCCACAAGACACCTAATAAGCAGAGATTAAAAACTCTACAGTGTGCCACAATTAAACAGCAGGGGAGATAAGGGTGCCAACAGTGCCTGAATCGCTGCAATGTCAGGGAATGTGTTTTAATAAATTTATGTTCAGATGAGAACCACAACCTATGCTACAAAGGTAGGGAAAAAACCCATGGAGTTTGCCAATCTGATTTAGGCATAAACTTCCTAACTTCACATCTGATCAAGTTGCTCTGTCTAGGTACCTGGTGTATTTCTCAGTACCAATAAAAGCAACCAGGCCTTACAACCAATCACCCATTTTGAGGTGTGGCCAATTATCACAGAAAATGTAACAACAAATGCCTTATCAGCCCCCTTCCCTTTCCCCCCCCCCCCCCCAAAAGAAAGAAAACAAAGAATGAACTTTGCACCATCTGTCTTGTCTTGAAATTGTTTGTACTTATTCTGTATCTCTTTTTTTGCAAATTCAGTGACTAGAACTGAGCAAAATATTCAAGGTGAGGAGTATTGTTAATCTATGTAATGGAATTATAGGAATTGTAGTATTATCCTCTGTTCTGTTCTTATTGGACTGTAATATTTAGCTAACTATTCAAACTTCAACCTTATGTAGACATTATGAGTAAGGCAATTTTTCATACACCAGCGATACGCTGGTAAAGCTATAAAGGGGTGTCTGAACACTAATTTATAATTTAGGAAATTCTGAGATGACAGGCCAATCTCAATAACTATCTCCCAATGCCAATTCAGGGATGTGACCAACTCATGTTTCATGAGATTCAGTGAATTGAAAAAACAAAATGACCATAATAAATATATTCATAATAGAGAGCCAAAGAAAAAGGTAAAATCAAAACATAATATATTCAGTAAATAAAGTTTACTACAGTAGCAGTCTCTCTCCTTTTGTGTACCTCCTTGTGCAGAACTTTAACAGTGATTTACACCTGTGAAAATGCATCTACCTCAGGAAGGGAACAAAGAACTTCATTTCCGAAGTCAGTAGAGGGGCTGCTAACAGTAAACTCAGAAGTAAAGCATAATAATGTATTGTAAATAAAAATATATATATATAGTTGGTCAAAAGAATGTTATTTGAGGGTTAATGCATTCTGTTTGACTTGCCATCCATGTACATAGGAAAAGGTAACTAAAATAATCTTAACTAATTTTTATGAAACCCTAGGGAGCTTGAGTAAACAACTTCAAAAAGAAACCATTCAAGGAGGTATCTTGAGGCAAGTAAATTCAATTAATATCAAGAGTATTATATTTGAATTAAATCCTGCTGTGTTTTTCTCTTTTATACCAAGGTTAATTTGTTTCACTTGTGTCCAGGTATACAGGGTGATGTTTAATAGGAGTAGCTGTTAGAATTTTAATAAATAGCAATAGCAACAGCATTTCAAGATCCCATTAAAAACATTACAAAACCCCTCTAAAATCTAAGTTTTTGGTACGGCATTACAATTTAGTTACAATGTAAACAGTGATATCCATGATGTCATATAGTCAAAACAACACTGAACTGGACCTCTGTTACTACTTTGTACTGTTTAATTTTGTTCTCTGTTCTTCTTAACTGTTTGAGTGTTGAGAGCTTACAAAGGATGATATATGAGTTATGGAAAAATTAAGGATGAGAGGGGACAGATGCTTAAGTAAGACAGGTTTTATAGTCCCACTTTTTCCATACCTTCATGGAAAAATGAAAAACATTGCTGTCAGGGCTTGTTGGATTTGAAATTAACTGCTGTTGTCTTTTCATTAGCTTAGTGCCTTCATGAATTTTCTCAACAAGAGTTCTAGGTCCTAGACAGGCAGTCTGATGATTATGTAGTTGGATTGTATTTTTTTTCTCAAATTGATAATTATACTACTGTTTGCCTTTCTCGTACATTGTTCTCAGAGCATCTTTCAATTTTCAGTCAGTTTTCACTGATATCAGTTTAGCCTTTTTATGGTGTAATAGAGATTAAAATTCTGGTTAAAATAAGTTTAGGCACTCTTACTTCCTATATGAAAGTTTTTGAGTTCTTAAAATGGCCTGTTTGAATTTAATTTTTAAAAGGTATGTCTACATTTCACACTGGTGTAGTATAGCAAGTCACATGATAGCATGATAGCGGTTGGCTACTTCTGATACTCAGCATAGCTCATTTAAGCCGATCTAGAATATCATTACATTTAGTCATTCAAAAATAAATCAGCTGTTCTTAGTTTTCAGAAAAGTAGTTCTTTCTGAATTTGAGGAGGAAGTTGCTTAGATGTCATCAATGATTTCCCCAGTTAATATAGATATACTATTCTATAGAATGTTTTTTCAACCATCCATAGTTTTCTTAAGTTTGTGAAGGTTTTAGGATGCTTAGAAAAGAAAAGCTTCCAATAAGAATATCTTAATCTGAGTATGTTTCTCTTGCAAATGGAAAGGTGGAAGGCAGCCTATTTCATGACCTAGTTTGTGACTCTAATAACTTATTCCTGTATTGCTCTGTCTTCCTGAATAGAACATTATTCTTTATAAAAAACAACCAGGTATTTCCTATGGCATAAAGTTTGGTTTCTTGAGAAGAGGATTGCATGTGTACCAAGCTGCTTTGTGTAAGACAGATGCTATTTGTTCTTTCCTATAATTTTGTCTTTTGATGAAATAGTGTCTTGTTCTTTTTTGTGGTTTTTACTTTTGAACAAATAGTTTCTGTTTAACGATTTGGCATTTGCAAGATAGCTGCAATTTGCAGCACAAAACTTCTATGAAATATTTAATTAAAAATCCACAAATAAAACATTTTTATATGCATTTGCCAAAACATGACACACAAAGTAGCTTAAAGTTGAAGCAAAATTGTGAAAGCTGTAATTTAGGGTTTGTATAAACACACTTTGGAGTTTTATGACCAATGATGTTATCTTCTTTCACACTTGAGTCTTCTCTTTGGTTATAGAAAGCAGAACCCTTCTGGAAATTATTTTATAAGGCTAATCACTTTGGGCTCTGTTGTAGCTTTTAATGTTGCAATCCGTTTCAAGCTGGCAAAATTATTTATTTGGTTTTTATTACTTGTGTGGACAAGATGCAATATGTTTCTGAAATGTTAGAAACTGCAAGTAGGTTGTTGATGCTTTTAATGATACTTCTGAGGTGTATATCTTATATATGTGTGTATGTATATATGTATAAAGAAAGAGGGAAATATATATCTCTATATATAGATATCAATTATGCTACTTTATATTATAGAATCATAGAAAATTAGGGCTAGAAGGGACCTCAGGAAGTCATCTAGTCTTGCTCAAAACAGGACTGTCCTCAGAAGTCATGTGCCCCAGCCCCCTAAACATTTTTGTTGCCCTCTGCTGGACTCTCTTCAATTTGTCCACATCATTTCTGTTGTGAGGGGGAGCAAAACTAGACACTACTCCAGATGTGGCCTCACCAGTGCCAAACAGAGAGGAAGAATCACTTCCCTTGATCTGGCAATGCGCCTACTAATGCAGCCCAGTATGCCATTAACTTTCTTGGCGACAAAGGCATGCTGTTGGCTTATATTCAGCTTATTGTCCACTGTGACCCCCAGGTCCTTTCCTGCAAAGATGCTGCCTAGCTAGTTGATCCCTAGCTTGTACCAATATATAGGATTGTTCAGTCCTAAGTGCAGGAATTTGCACTTGTCCTTGTTGAATCTTATGAGATTTCTTTTGGTCCAATCCTCCAATTTGTTGAGGTCTTTCTGAATCTTAGACCTACCCTCCGAAGTATTTACTACTCCCCTCAGCTTGGTGTCATCTGCAAACTTGCTAAGGGTGCACTTCACCCCATCTTTCAGGTTGTTGATTAAAATATTAAAGAAAACGAGCCCCAAGTCCTATCCCTGGAACTCCACTTTGATACTGGCTTCCAACTAGACATCTAGCCATATGATATGAGTTGTGATATGAGTTCAAAAGTATTATGAAAAGCATCAACACCCTACTTCCAGTTTCTAACATATCAGAACCAGGTTGCATATAGGTAGTATTTAAAAAACAACCAAAAGTTAAGAAAAATAGTATACTTTCCATTTTTTCAATAAAAGCAACATATTAAAAATTTTATTTTTTAAAGTAGCATAATTGCTTACAAAAATAATTCAAAGTGAATATTTCTGTCCAAGGGGTCAGCAGTTGGGGTGGGAGGTCATGATAGATCAGGAATTTCTGCTGATGGATACCAGAGCTTTGATTGTTTTCTCTTGTTGAAGAATTTTCCTGAAGTAATTTATGATGCCCCTATTCAGTAAAGGTTATAGAGAAAATAAACCCATCAATAACATTCAGAGAAACAAATAATCATATCTGGAATGCATCAGGAGATACCTTACCTATTAGCAGTTTCCTGAATTTTCAATGCTTATTTTTAACCCCGCCTGTTTTTTGGGTTTTTTTTTAATTGGAATTAGTTATAACATATTCATGACTAATGCACTTTGTACTTGCATGTGTGTTCTACTATAATGTTAAAGAAAAAGGGTTTAAATAAAATTACCAGTGTAGTCCATCTAGATATTTTTCAGAGACATCGGTTTAGGCCTCAGAAATATAACCACTTATCTGACTATGCACTTGAGAGGTTTGGGTAATAATCCAATATTTTTTCATCTTGAAGCAAAATGGCTTTAGGTCTAGATATGATTTTCATTATGCAGACCTTTCCATTTTCCTGTCAACAGTCAAAGGTCAATGACTATTTTGACTTCAGACCTTTCAGTGTACTCTGCCAGGAATTGTCTAGAATCAGAGGAGCTGACCTTCAGAGAAATATGAGCCATTCTTGTCCAAATCTAAGCAGCAGGTTGGATGAACTGGTTCTCTCATGACAGAGAAAGCTGACCATTTCTGTCTGTTTATGCTAAATCCTGCCCAGTTACTAGTTTGCCATACTGGATTGGGGATTTTTATGTGCCTCCAAATTAATCAAGAATAATACTAAAAAAAATTGGACATTTTCTGCACAACCAGGCTAGGGACAGACATTACACACAAAGCGGTTTAAGTGATCAGAAACTGGTTTAAATCTGTAACGGAACAGAAATCAATGCACATAAACCAGTTTGAAAATGGCCAAACTGGTTTGAGAAACCTGGTTGAATGTAGTATCAGACTTAAGTGATTTTGCTCAAACTGGTTTATGCAATGTCTGTCCCAGACCCCTTGCTGGTTTAAGATAAATCAGACTCCCCCAGCATCCTGGCATGCTCTCTGGGCTGGTGAAGCTCTGCTCCAGTGAGCTCGGCTAGCCTCTCCCCTCTGCTCTCTAGCTAGAGCAGGGGCAGGATGTGGCCGGATGCTGGCCTGCCATGCTACCTGAGGCAAATTCCTCCTTCTGTCCCTTCTTCCTCCTCCCACCTCTGTTGGCAAACCCTGGGGACTGCAGCTGAGGTTTGCCAGCCCCAGCTGCACCTCCATGGTTTGCCTGCAGTCAGACAGGGATGCACCTGTGAGCAGGACCAGACCAAGAGGTGGGAAGTGTTGGCAAAGACCTGACAATCATCACATGTGCTAGAAATGTAGTTAAGGGAAGTTGCAGACTGCTTCACAAAAGAATGCAGAGAGCTATATTTACATTATAAAGCAGAACCTGTAAAACCTAAACGAAGGCTTTCTGAATGGCTGGCTGTAAGGAGACACTCTGCCTTCAGGATTAGTAAGAGACCAATTCTTATTTTCCTGGTTTACATTTTAAGTTAGACTAGGTTGTATGCTGTGTTTTACTGGGTTGTATCTTAGCTTAGGTGAAGATTTTTGGTAGTTCCCTGGTATGCTTTGTAAATTCCTGTGTTTAGTACATGCTTGCTTCAGAGAGAGGACTTTTTCCCCATCGCCAGTCCAGCTCCCCCACCCCTAATGCTGGTGGCTGGCATCCTGTGTGTTGTGCTAGCCCCGGCTGGTAGGTCTTTGCGAAGCAGCAAGTATTTGCTTCAGATTCGGCCAGTTTGGAGGGACAGTGATTTGACTTGGTGATTTGGTGGCACTCACGCCATCTGCATGTGCAGCTTGGGGAACCCCAGCAGTGGGAGGTTCGCTTTCAGGAACACCAGCTTCTCCACCAAACCAGGATCCATTTCATTCTCAAGCTCCTGCAATACGGGGATCACCAGGCTAAGGTAGGTATCACCAGTGCTGAGGCTCTTGGTGGCCTCAAGGAATGGCTTGAGAACCACCAAGATCTGGAAGATAGTATCTCACTTCATTTTGTTAAGGGGGCTGTTAATCTCAATCCCCCTGACCAAGGCCCTCTCACGGATGGCCTTCTATTGCTTGACCAGTCTTTCCAGCATCAGGTATGTGGAGTTCTGCCAAGTCTCCACATCCTTCATGATTTTGTACTGTGGATGTTCAGCTCTGCCTGTTTGTCCTGCAGCATCTTGCCCCCCTTGATGCTGCAGTGGAAGTAGCCTGCCACCTTCCTGCATTTTGAAATGAGCTGGCTGGTAGTGACAGTGCTGTCACCGGGAGCCCTGTCCCCCTCCAAAACATCCCTAACTATGAGGTGGAACTTGTGTGCCACACAGTGGATGCCAACAAAGTTGGCATCACACACTGCCTTGACCATATTTGTCCCATTGTCGGTGACTATGAACCCATGGGTGAGCTCGTCCTGCCCAGTGAGCCACCCCTGCACTATGAGGTTCATGGCCACCATGATCTCCCTTGCTGTGTGGGACTCATCCATCACCCTCCACTTGGAGAGCCCACCAATTCCCTGACTTGTCACACCAGTTCCCTGTGAGGGAAGGGTAGGCATGATCTCCACTCCGGGTGCTCCAGAGGTGAAGTGCAAGGCTACCTGTGGACCTGCCTTCTGCAGCTCCTCCCTCAAGTACTCCCTGTATGCCTCATACAGGGAGGGCACCACTGTCCTGCTAAAGGTGGTGCATGCAGGCACTTGGTACAATGGGGCCATGAGTGCCATGAGCTTGAACCCTGGATGCTCAATAATGGAGAAGGGCTGGCCATCCAGAGCAAGCAGCTCCCCAATGCTCTGTGAGACCTTGCTTGCCTTCAGAATGCACCACCTTTGTCTCTGCCTTTCCCTCACTGGGCCAGGGTGGCCTGCCTCTGCTTCTTGGGGACAGAGGCTTTGGAGTGAGAGGGGGACTTCTTTTTGGACGTGCTCCCACTGGTCCCAGGCTGAAGAGGAACAAAGGCAAGTGGTGCTGCCTCCTGAGATGCAGCAGCATCACCGTGGTGGTGAAGTGTTTCACCTCCTTGCCCCAGCTGATCTGCCTTTTGCAGTGTTGGCAGGTAGTATACCTGGGATCATCAGCCACCTCAGAATGATCCCACACTACACTACCTACCCTTTTCTGGTTTGAGGGAGAGGATCCTGCCTTATCCCCTTCCTCACCAGGCAGAGGCACAACAACAGGAGCTGAGCCACCTGCCCTCACAACCTCCTCCAAAGTGCCTTCCAGAGAAGGAGACCTGCTTCTAGGGGAACTTTGAGGTGTGTGGAGCACAAACTCAGATCCTCTCTCCTTCTCCAGAATTTCCTTTGCTATGGCCCTCAGCTCCTCTACTTCCAGATCCAGCTGCTCCTCTGGCACTGGAAGGCTCATGCTGGGAACTAAAATTGGGGTGGAAAATGTCATGCTGCTGCTGGTTAGTGGTGGTGGTGGTGGTGCAGGTGTAGGCACTGCTACCACCTCCTTGCTCCCACTAGCAGCAGATGACTCATTGCTGCTAGTAAAGAGGGTGTGTCTGTTTGGTGTGGGGGGGTACTTGCAGCTCTCCTTCTGCCCCCTCTCTCTCCCTTGCCAGAAGACCTGACACCTGCCTTTCTAGCATGCTTCATAATGTTTGGTGTGCTGCAAAATGTGAGTGTGTGTGTGTGTGTGTGTGTGTGTGTGTGTGTGTAATATATGTTGTGTTTTCCTGCACAGTGATGACAGTCAGGGAAAACACAGATTTATTTTTGTGGGGGGAAAGAATCAAGACAGACTAACAAGACCAAATAAGAGATTTGGGGGGAAGAATAAGTTGAAAGGAATGAATAGGGATAACAATAGGGATTGTAGGCAAGGGTAAGTAGGAAAGGATTGGATACAACTTACAAGAAGGAGAAACTAGCTAGCAAGAGACTAGCTAGTAAGCCTTTCAGATGCTGCTAGTCCAAGAGAGAGACAGCTCACAAAAGGCACAGATCAGTTCAGACACAGCTTTATATGTTGTTTCTACATCTCTCCCCTCGAGCACTCTGATTGGAAGGGAATTCAGAAAAAGATCACAGTCACTGGCCAGCTACAGATGTCAATATAAGAGCAGTCTTTCCCCTCCATCTCATCCTTTTCCATATATGGAAGATCACCCCGTCCCCCTCCCTCTTCTCAGTTGCTGTTTGCTGCAAACCTTCCTAATTGATTCGAAGGCTTCTGATTCCATTCACACCTTTTAATGGGTCTCCTGATTTGATTCGGAGATTCAGCTACCAAACTGGACCAAATCTCCTCTGAATCGAATCAGCTACTGAAGCTTTGCACAGTCCAACTGGCTGGTGCCTGGCTATGCCCCGTTTGGTCCAGCAGGGAAGGGTGAGAGCCTTGGAGGGCATCTCTCTTCCCTCCTCTTTGGCAGTGGCTGGCAGGCACACTCTAGTGCCCCCCAGCTTCTGGCTTGAGCCACTGCAGACATGTGGCTGCACTTCTTGATTTAACAGAGAATGTCTGTCAAGTTATTAATCAGTTTAAGCTGTGCAGCTTAGACTAACCTGCAAAGAGTGAATCAGTTCAGGCTTGGGCTTTTTGAATGTCTGTCTCTAGCCCAAAAGACATTGTCTACATCCACATATTGCTTTGAAATATGGTTTTCCTTCTTAGAATTAATAGACATTATGACCTGGATTTTCATCCATTTTTAGTGAGTGGTAGAATTTAATTTGGTTTCTCTTTTTCTCCCTGTAGGACCCTAAAAGAAGGAAGTAAGGCCATATTGTAACTGTTCACATACCAAATGCATCCTTCCCCCAAAAAGTCAGCCCTCTAAAACTGGGGTGCTTGTCTTAATTGGAGGAAGCTGATTTTTCTTTGCTGGAATAGAAGCAGGGTGAAATAGAGCAAGCAGACACTTTTACATGTGCTCCAGGGGTGGCATTTTTACATGTGTGAGTGAAGGGGGTGGGGAGCTGATGCTTTAATTAGAGCAGCTCTGAAAGCTTTTCTAATAAAGTGCTGCCATGTTTTGTGGATCAGCATCCCCCACACTTCAGAATGGTGGCGGAGGCGCTTGAATTAAAGCCTGTTTGATGAGCTTTCGTTCAAGCGCCCCCGCCACCATTTTGGAGTGCAGGGGCACTGGTACTTGAGGAGTAGGAGGCTGCTGGAATGTGGTAAATTTCCATGCTCCAGCAGACTCAATTAATTGAGACTGCTCTCATGTGCTGGACTTCCAGCATGTTGGATCAGCCTCTGCACTCATTTATAGGCACCCTAGGATGCATGACTACCAAGCAGGCTGCCACTTCTCCCTGTGGCTGCAAACAGCAGGGGTGATGTCCTGTGTTAACCTTTTCATAGGCACTGGGGAGGCACTAACTTTTGGCTGAAGAGCCACTGAGCAGCTGACTGAGAGTGAATGAGCTGCTGCATGCAGTCTGTAGTATCTTGATTAGGTTTAAGACATGGAAGCAATACTTCATTGTTTACAGGAAAGTATATATAAAGAACTGCATATAGTAAAGAAATAATCTTGCTGCTGCCCTTGCAAGGGTCTAGGGCTTAGCCCTCTTGCTGTGCAGCCACACTAGGAAGTTTCCAATGCCTTAGTTTGTGTCCCAGGATGCCACATGGACACTGCTTCACTCAATGTCACACAGTTGACCATGACTCTGGAAAAATCTTTTTCTTCTACATTCTACCTTCCAAATATAAAATGTACGTTTTATTTGAGGGTGTATGGTATGCAAGCATATATGGTCTCTTTGCCTCTCTCCCATTCTAGCCCCTGTACTGAGATCAGTCATGTATGGACAGTATCCTGCTGCCCAAAAATGGGTGCAGCAGTGAGTATATACCATAAGGAATTCTTCCTGGTGCTTTTCTAAGCCAACATGAAACTGTATTAACCTGAATTCATGTTGTTTCAAAAAGCCCAGCTGAGCTAACTTTCAGAGGTATCCTCTGAAGTTCTTGCAAAATAATTGAGCTTACCAGAACCTGTGAAAAACATCCTCCAAGTATGCTTGTGTTTTTCTTATGCTGTGATTCATCAGTCAGATGAAAATTCTGTTAACACGAGAAATAGCCACCCATACAAGGAGGAGGAAACAAAAAAGAAAACAGTTAACACATTGACAAAAGTTCAGAAGATACTGAAGAATCACTTACAAGAATAGGTGAGTGCACTATAGACCTCATTCTTGAAGATTTAAGACCTGCCATTAAATTAATTGGAGTGTACAAGGATCAGGCCCTAATATTTAGCACCGACAAGAACGTTATAAATAATTAGCAATTATTTAAAACAGTCTAGAGCAGTAGTGCTCAACCTTTCTGGTCCCACAAGCTGGATGAGTCGTACAGGACCAGTCCAGGGGTTGGATCCTGTGCAGGATCTGGCGCAATGGCATGATTCTGAATGCTGTATCTGGCCCAGCACAACCCTGTGTGCTGACACAACCCTGTGTGCCAGGTTCTGCCTCCAGGTATGTTGGAGGGATCTGGTGCATAGGGCAAGGTCATCCAGACTGCAGAGCTCCCCATTGGTCTGGAGATTTGGTGGCAGGGCAATGGTGCCAGCATGGTTTGGATCATTTAATTGTCATGACCTGGATCAATTAATGCTGCTACCATTCCTCCACAGCTGAATTTCTGGACCCTTGGGTCTATAGGCCCACAACATGTAGTTTGAAGTTGGACTAAATATAGACATTGGATTTATGACACATTGTAACCTACCTGGCATTTGACTCCCCAAGTACTTCTCCACTATTCATCCCCCTTCTCTCCACTCCCTCACTCATCCTCTCTCTCACCCATTGACTCCTCAATCTACATCTTCACTGACTGCCTGTCTTGTATGCACACCAGCCCAGCCTCTGGCTTCTTTACTTTTCATTCCATCCAGGAAGAGCACACACCAACTGCTGAAACTTCCTCAGCCTGATGAAGGGTTTTTGAACCCAGAGCTTGCTTAAAAATTGCTTTCCAACTATTTAAGTTGGTCTAATAAAAGATATCAGATTCACCCAGAGAACCTTGTTTGGAGTTGGAGCACTGCTGTCTAAAAAAGCCTGTTACAATGGCCAGTGCTTAAATGTGTAATACTAATTGTCCAGTCTCAATCAACTGAGCTATGAAAAGCTTGCTTATTTATAAGCAATGTATACTTTCCTTAAAGCACCATGCCATCTACTTTGTGTCTTGATAATTAATAATGCCTGTATAGAAATTGCATTGGATTCCTATAGCTAGTGCTGTTCGTATACACTCTAGTTAGCCATTTTATATTTTGTTTTATTTTAATATTTGTTTTTATTTATTTCCCTTTGAAAGGATGCATTTCTTGTAAGAGTGATCATTTGCTTGCGTTTGTTTCTTTCACAAATTTGGACAAACTAGAGATTTGAATCTTATCTTTTAAATCTCTCTGATCAAGAGAAACTCTGCTAAAATGCAATTGCACCAATTTTAAAAAAGTGATTATGAATGGAGGGGTGGGGAGGTTCCCTATGCATCACAGAAGGATAAATCATCTTGAAGGCTGGGGGGGCACTCAGATCCTCCCACCCTAAGTAATTGAGTCTGGCTCTGAAGCAGCTCTGGTCTGGTGTGTGTCTGCTGTATGCAGCAACAAGCCCATAGACAGCACCCAGTACAGTGCACCCTATTTAAATGCATAGTTTTGGGGCTGAAAAGAGGCCAGGCGCTTGGCAGAGCTGAATGTGAACAAAGCTCCTTCACTACAGAGGACTCTGCGCTGTGGCACTAACAGCTCTGAAGCAGACCAGCTCGCTAATTTTCAAGGTTGTCTTGGCAGCTCAGTTAGTTATAAAGTAGACAGTGGGGCTGAAGGTGACGCACATATTTGTGGTTTATAGGCATGGCCACCATACAGATACCCCATGTAAGCCAATGCACAACAAATTGGGACTGGTAGCCTCTTGTGTGAGTAAGTGAATTAAGCATGAATTTGATATGAATATAAGGGAAAGAAGCTGTCTATAAACAGCATTGGAGTTTAGCAGAAAGTCATTTAACAGTGTCACAAAACTTCTATACAACAGTATAATAAGTTGCAGAAAAGAGCTTGCATTAATATTTGTGTTTCTCTGAGTATGACAGTCCCAGTATTCCCGGGGGAAACGGTGTTCAAAAAAAGGAATTGCCTTTTTTTCTTACTTCTAGGAAGGGGTGAAGTGAGCAGGAGCGTGGGGCTGTAGAAAAGGCTGGGCTGGGAGCTAGATCTGGCCTGGCCGGGATTCCCTTTTGAAGGAGCTCTGCCTGCCTAAGCGCAGCCCTTTCCATTTGCACTTGAAATCCCTCCTCAGCCCTGTTAAGACCCAGCTCTGCTCCGAGTAAAGCAGAGAAATAAATACGTGTTCTTGGATGACTGTCAGCCGTTTAAAATCAGTGTTTCTAGGAGCATGCGTGGGCCCCAGGGAGGGGAGCAGCCTCAGCCCATGCTCCGCTCCCGGTGGTCCGGCGGGTGCCCACGCTGGCTCCTGTGGCAGTGAGACCCCCGTCCCGTCCCAGCCCTGCCTCAGTGTGCCCGCGGCCCTGGGCAGCCGGGCAGGCAGGAGACGAGCTGCTTCACCCCGCCAGGGGCAGAAACGCGGGGCACTTGACCCGGAGACGCTCCTCACGCCTTGACAAGGACCCGGGCCCGGGGTCCGAGAGGTCCCGCGCTCGGGGCCCGGGAGACGCCCCGGAGGAGGCGCGGTTGGTCTGGACGGGGCGTTCCTGCCGCCCGGCCCCGGGCTCGCGGCCCGGCTGCACCTGCCTCTTCCCGCCCCGCCAAATCAGCTGAGCCCAGCAGAGTCGGTGTGGGTTTGTTGGGTGTTTTTGGTTGGTGTTTTTCTTGCCCTGTCGATTCCTGTTATTCCCACTCCCATGTGACAGGATGCGTCCTTATCGCTCCGAGCCCAGCGCTTTGCTCGGCCCCGCAGCCCTTCCCAGCCCGCCGGCTGCCGGGCCAGCGCGAGCCGCGATGCCCGCCGCCTCCTTGCTCCTGCCCCTGCTCCTGCTCTGGCTCGGGCTGGTGCCCGCGGCTCTTCCGCTGCTGGGTGAGTGCCGCTGTCCTGCCCTGCCTCTCGGGCTCGGGCTGGAGGAGTTACCCGCCCCCTCCAGCTCCTCCCGGCTCCCTCGTGGCCCGAGAGGTTTGGGCGTTTCCTCCGGCGGTCGCCAGCGCCAGGCTCCGGATTTCTGCCCTCTCCCGAGCCGTGCCGCCGTGGGCCAAGCCCGGCAGCCGAAGGGCTTGAAGCCATCAAGCTTACCTGCCTGCTGGAGGCTCCCTGTCAAAGCCCCTGGTCCCCCTGGCAGCCTCCTTTCTGGCCAGGCGGGTGCCCTCTTGTACCAAAGTAGGGTTTCCCAAGACTTTGGTACCTGGGGCGCGCTTTGTTCAGGGTTGAAATGGGGTCTTGCACCCAGAAAGGTGTGCGTATACATGTATGTAAGAGTTGTGCAGCGGTGCCCAGCCTTCTGGCCGCGCGGGCCACATGAAGGCGGCTGGGTGGGTTCACATGGCTGGTGTCAGATCCAGCCATGCGGAGCTTGGGAACTTTTGTGGCAGGGGAGTGGTGGCAAGTTAATTGCTGCTTCTCTCCCATCATCAAGTTTCCAGATGTATGGGGAGCCCTGGGTAACATGGATCCACAGGGCTGGATCTGATGTTGGTAAAGAATCATTTTTTGTGGCATTCTTCTGCGGCTCTTGAAACCCACTAGTGTGCCACAATGCAGCCTTTGGGAATCACTGTACTTAAACTCACTTCCCTTTCACACTTGCATAACCACCGGGAAGGCTGCGGAATTACTCCTGCTCTACAGTCGCCTGAAAGAGTCAGCATTAGGTTCTTGGTGCCTCCAGAGCCTCTATACAAGCCAGTTGAGTAATGCAGCCTGGCCTCTGAATTGCAGGGCAGAGGAGATGTGTGCTTTGATTAAGTGGAGAGGTAT
The DNA here is from genome assembly GCF_001723915.1 of Gavialis gangeticus. Classification (NCBI taxonomy): domain Eukaryota; kingdom Metazoa; phylum Chordata; order Crocodylia; family Gavialidae; genus Gavialis; species Gavialis gangeticus. The sequence continues at coordinate 47,579,054 of NW_017729004.1, read as the reverse complement.
TTGGTGCCTGGATATTTTCCAGCAGATTAATTTTGTTAGGGGTGTTCTATGTATGTGTGTGTTTTCTTTAATCTGCTTTTGTCAGTAAATATCTATTAGGTTTATTAGCAGTATGATTCAGAAAGACAAAAATAAGGTGACAGCATAGATTAGAGCTTCTTGCTTTCACAAGAAGTTGGGGGTGTCTTTTCTATTTTCTGTAACCCCTGGGGTTTACACCCAGCCGTTTTGGAAATGATCAGCATTTTGTGCAACTTAATAGTTTATACTGAAAGTTCAGGCAGGCTGCAGCCTCTCTTATCCCATTTTTCTCCCCCCACCCTGTCCTCTCCACCTCCCCTCCCCAGTTTTTGCAGATGCATTGGCCTTTTTGGCCCATGCTGTTATGAGCACCACTGTATTTAAATAGGGATGATGACTTGTGGCATCTCTCTCTGCATGGTGACATTTTGTCATTTTAATTAATTAACAAGACCAAAGCTTACATTCAAGAAGTACAGTCTCATTCAGTTCTACTGTCACTCAGCCCTGGTTTGCATTTTTAAGGTTAGTTGCTCAACACTCCTCACAAGTTTTACACTTGTTTTGCTCCATTCCTTTCCAGTGAGTTACTCCTGATTGACACTGGTGCAAGTCAGGTTGGTTGCCATTTGTACTTGCTGTAAGTTCTGAAACCAATGCTTACTTAACCCTGCTTGCATATAATGTATACCTATACAGGGATTCAAAGAAGTGATCAAGATATGCAACAGCTGAGCTGGGCTCACCCCAGCCCACCCCTTCCCCAGCCACTGGCCTCTGAGGGGCGAGATCCAAGGGGGGAATGCACCCACTCTTTGCCCACACTGCCCAGCTGGGGTTTGCTCTGTCTGGGGGAAAAACATCCATGGTATGGGCTTTTCACCACCCCCCCACTGCCCCCAGCTCAAGCCAGGCTGGGATCACCCCAGCCCCATCCCTTCCCCAACCCCTCTGCCTCTGAGAGGTGTGGGCAGGAGGTAGACAGCTCCCTCAACAGATGTCAGCATGGAGGGGAAAGAACCCACCAGGGGGGATTTTCACCCCACTGCAGCTTGGGCTTTTCACTCCATTGCAGCTTTTCACCCCACTTGGCTGGGATCCCCTAGCCCCACCCCTTCCCTAGCTATCACCTCTGGGGTGGGAACACAACCCCCAGCCCTGCACTGGCAGCCCCAGCCAGGGTCTGCCTGGTGCAGGGGAAAACACCACCTGGGGGCTCTTCATCTCCCCACATTTGGCAGGTGGGCTGAGGTCATCTCAGCTCTGCTCCTTCCCCAGCTAGAACGGCTGAGTGCAAGCCCACCTCAGTAGCACTCACCTTCATGCATTGCTATGCAGGGCTTCGAGCCTAGTTTATACCTTGTTGGGTACCTGTTTTCACAGACTGTTTCTTCCCTTGAACACAGTAAGTTTCACAAAACACTACAAATGTAATCTGAACAGTTATAAACTTCAGTCAGTTTTTCAGCATTTGTGACAATGTCTTTATTGATTTGAAATAAAGATTGTGGAAAAGGAGAGTGGGGCATTAAATTGCAAGCATATATCAGTTTACAGTAACACTGAGTTATTTCTTAGTAGAAAGGCATTAAAAAAGAGTTATCACTAGCAGTGATAATTGTACATTTCCTTGTATTGTCTGCAACAGTTTTTGTCTCCAGTGCTCATCAGTTACACTGCTTCCTAATGATTTGGAAACCAGAGGACAAGAAAAGGAAACTAAAGCATGGATAAGAGAAATGCACGTCAGCTCTTCTATTGAAACAAAAGGTTATACATTTCCAGGTTATCCTTCCATAGGAGAGTAGAATCACTTCCACACGAGTTTCAGCAAAAAAAGAAGATACATATTTTGAAAGTTATGTTGGCTCCTCCTCCCCCCAGCAAAACAAATGGCACTTGTATATACAATTTTTGGTAATTATACAGTAAATTAACATCTATAATTAGCCAGCATCCCTACAGCTATATGAATGAGTACTTCTTTTCCTACCACGTAGTTTGATAAGAAAGGCATTTTAAGTATGGTACTACCTTTTGTATGACACTACCCAGTATTAAACTGAACAGTTAATCAGGACATCACTTTAACATGCATTTTTAACAGGTAAAAGCAAAGGTGTCTAACTCTTGGACTTTGGGCCAGAGCTGTCCACTTTTATATAGTGCCCTACCCTCTGTAATAGATCCAAGTATAACATATAAGGAAGGGTGGGGGACAGGAGGGCTGCAGTGATCTAAGGAAGTCTCTAGCTGATATGATTCTGAAAGAAACTCTGAAAATATGAACTGAATATAACCTGCTCAGCACTTTGTATCCAAGTGTGAGAAAAATAGCTCGTGTACGTGTCAACCAGTTCAAAAATATCCCAGAGACTCTAATGCCAGAAATGATATTTTATATGCCTTCTATCTCTATTGTTCCTAATTAAAGGATTCAAGGAGAGAAAGACAGAGCACAGATTTTCACACTTTAATGTGAAAAGTGTCTTGATTGAGCACCAAGAGTGACTGATATTTGGGAGATAAAGCTACTTTTCCTTCCCTCATTTAAAAATGAGTGAAGTCCAAGGGGTTAGGAAAATGCAACTAAGTTCTACCAACAAAAAATCAACCTTAAGGAGACACTGGGTATGTCTACATGCTATGTCACTGTAGTGATGTCTTGAGTCCTGTTATGCTCCAAAAATTTATATGCAGATATGGGTCCATGAAGGCAGTTTTCCTTAAGCCCTCCTTGGGATAACTGTTCTTCTGCCATGGTTTAGTACCCGCTGAGGTGCTCGGGCTTAAAGCCCATATTATGGAACTGAGAGGCTCCTTCCTAGATTGCTCCTGTGGCCATATGGCTGAGGGCAGGCAAAACTTGGGAGCATCCAAACCTCTGGGCTTGGGCCTGCACATAGGGTACCTGTCAAAGACTTTGGAAATATCTGAAGCCCCTGGGGTGGGGGTGCAGGATATTTGCTGGTTGTAGGGCCACTCATGGTTCTGGATTGTCTCATGGATTTGGACTTGATTTGGCTAATTTGGCTTGGAACATGAAAAATTTCTTGAAACCTCCCTCCCCCCCCCAACAAAACAAAACAAAACAAAACAAAACAAAACAAAACAAAAAAACCCCCAATGCTTGTCCCGTTCTACCTCATGGAGGGTAGGGCCACACTAATCATATGCATCAGGCTGAGAGAGGGGGCAACAGAGGAATTCTGGGTAAGCTGTTTAGGGCCTTGTTTCATGATATTTGCTAGTCATTTAAGACTGGTGAAGAAACAAGAATTATTGCAAATGGGAAGAAAGGTGCAGTTGTATTGTGGGAGTGAAGATGAAGTAAAAATGTATGCATTGCAGTGGCTCACCATGACTTGAAAAAGAGTTGGCAGTGCAGGGGATTGCTCTTAATGGGCACTACCATATATCTTATTCAGATGGGCCGTACTAACCTGTCATTGTGGTAGATTCCCATCAGCATCTTGGCCTTTTGATTAAGATCAAGTATTTTTGGAACTAAGGAGAAAGAGTCAAGACTGGCTCTAGTCTTCCTGGTATTGGTCTGTTATTGTGGTATCTCCAGGTCTGGTGCTGGTTCCCTGTAGAAGGAATGCCTGCCCATTTTTTTAAGTGCAACAAAAAAGGGTTCCTATCAGCATCGTTGGCACCAGGGGACAAGTGTTAGAGTGTGCTTTGGCCTCTCTAAGTGCTGGTCTGCTACTGCAGTACTTCCATGCCTAGTTTTTGTTCCTTCCTGGAGAAGTAACTGCCGGGTTTTTTTAAAGAGACACACACACACGGTTCCCATCAGCACGCTTGCCCAGTATGGGCCATGTTTTTTATAGTCATGCTCAGTGTTGACTGCATTTAATCAACTTCATAGTTGCTTTCCACTGCTGAGTACATGATGCTTTTGGCAGCAGTTTAACAAAAGACAGTTTATTTAGTGAGATTTCCTTGTATGTCATTATAAGATGAGATCTTTTCCCTTTGCCAATTGGAGGAAAATATCATCTTTTATTTGAGTAAATGAGGTATATATACTATGTGGGAGACTATCTCCCACATACCAGCAAACAGGGCAAGCAGTTTGTAGGCGGTTTGCTAGTCAGTTAGGGAACCGGTTTGCTGCCTTCCCTTTAAGGAGAAAGCCTTTCAGCTTTGTGTGAAGAAGCAGGGAAAAAGGAACCCTTTGGGGCCAAGGAACAGTAAACAGGCCAGCTTCCAGGCAAGCTTACTAAGGAAGGTGTGCTTGGAAGAAGGGCAGTAAGAGAGAAGAGGCAGGGAAATGGCTGGAGGACATCACAATGCCAGAGCCACTGCCACTGCCTCTGCTTGCAACTGTGAGGTTTCTGTCTGGTCAGGACTGCTCACCATCAAGGCTTTCACCCAGGTCCAAGTTTGGCACTGTGGGGACTGTGGCTTGCAGGTTCCTTCCAGTGACAGTCAGGTGGGGGAGTGCCTGAGGTGTGAGCGGTGACTCCTGCTAATGTCCCTCAGGGAACAGGCAGGAGAGCTACAGGAGAAGGTGGTGAGGCTCTGAAGCATCCTCTGCCAGGAGGAGTTAATTGATTCGGTGCTGGTGGAGTGTTCTGGCACTGTGGAGGAAGAACTGCCAGAGGCAGCGCTAAAGAAGGGTGAGGACATAGACTCCCAAAAAGGTGGAAGCTGGAAGCTTGTGACCTCTGTCAGCAAGCAGAAATCTTCATCTCCACCTGCAGCAGTTAATCTGGCGAACTGATATGGAGTCCTAGCAATGGAGGGTAAGGAGCACATTCCACTGGTGATCAGGCTAGGCCTTGCCAAGGTAGGAAGGATCAAGACCACCACCACCAGGAAGAAGCAAAGGGTGGTGATGATTGGAGACTCCTGTCTTTGGGGGACAGAGGGATCCACCTGCTGACCTGACCAGTTGTCTCAGAAAATCTGCTGCTTGCCTGGAGCCAAGATCCAAGATGTCACAGAGGTATTACTGAGACTCATCAGGCCCTCTGACTACTACCCCATGCTGCTCATCCATGTGGAGTCCCTGAGCAGATCAAAAGTGACTACAGGGTGCAAGGGTGAAGGGAACTGGGACTCAGGTGGTATTCTCCTAGATCCTTCTGGTCAAGGGAAGGGCAGGAGCGGGTGCATGCTACAAATCAATACCTGGCTGTGCAGGTGGTGGCGACAGCAGGGCTTTGGCTGCTTTGACCACAGGATGATGTTCCAAGAAGAAGGATTGCTAAGAAGAGATGGGATCCACCTAACCACCTGATAAAGAAAAGGAAGGGCATCTTTTCAGACAGGCTCACTAACCTAGTGAGGTGAGCTTTAAACTATGTTTGCTGGGGGATGGAGACCAAAGTTCTGAGGTAGGTGGGGAAGTCAGTGAACTGGAGGAAGGCCAAGCATGAGGGGGCAAAAGAGGAGGTTTTGTCTTTCTTCTTGAGAAATCAGGGCAGTCAACTAGTTACCTTAGGTGCCTGTACATGAATGCACAGATCCTGGGAAATGAGCAGGAAGAACTGGAAGTCCTTGCACAGTCACAGAACTATGATGTGATTAGAATAACAGTGACTTGGTGGGATAGCTCGCATGACTGGAGCACTGCCATGAATGGGTATCAACTGTTCAGGAAGGGCAGACAGGGGAGAGGAGGAGGAGGAGTTGCACTTCATGTAAAAGACCCATATGATTGCTCAGAGCTCAAGTATGAAACTATAGGTAGACCTGTTGAAGGTCTCTGGGTTAGGGTCAGAGGAGAGAGCAACAAGTGTGATGTTGTGGTGGGGGTCTGCTATAGACCACCAGACCAGGAGGAAGTGGTGGATGAGGCTTTTCTTCAAACAGGTAGCAAAAGTTTCCCCATCATAGGCCCTGATTTTCTTGGGGGACTTCAATCACCGTGACATCTGCCGGGAGGACAATACAGCAGTGCATAGGCAATGCAGGAAAATTCTGGAGAGTGTTGGGGACAACTTCCTGGTGCAAGTGCTAGAGCAGGCAACTAGGGGCCATGCTCTTTTTAACCTGCTCCTCAGAAACAGGGAAGGATTGGTGGGGAATGCAGTAGTAGAAGGCAACTTGGGCAGCAGTGGCCACAAGATGATTGAGTTCAGGATTCTGAGGAAAGTAAGGAAGGAGAGCAGCAGAGTAAAGACCCTGGAATTCAGAAAAGCAGACTTCGACTTACTCAGGGAACTCAAGGGCACAATCCCCTGGGAAGCCAGACTGAGGAGGAGAGGAATCCAGGAGAGCTGGATATATTTCAGAGAAGCCTTACTGAGTGTGGAGGAACAAACCATCCCAATGTGCAGGAAGACTAGTAAGTATGGCAGAAGACCAGCTTGGCTTAGCAGGGAACTCTGCAATAAACTAAGTCACAAAAAGGAAGCTTACAAGAAGTGGAAACTTGAACAAATAAATAGGGAAGAGCTAAGAGCATTGCTCAGGCATCCAGGGATGAAGTCAAGAAGGCCAAAGCACAACTGGAGTTGCTGCTAGCAAAGAACTTGAAGGGTAACAGGAAAGGTTTCTACAAATATGCCAGTAAGAACAGGAGGATTGGGGAAAGTGTGGCTTGCTTACTGAATGGGGGAGGCAACATAGTGACAGAAGATGCAGAAAAGACTGAAGTACTCATTGCCTTTTTCACCTATGTGTTCAAAGGCAAGGTCAGCTCCCAAACTACTGCACCTGGCAGCACAGTTTGGGGAAGATGTGAGCAGCCAACAGTGGTGAAAGAACAGGATAGGGACTGTTTAGAAAAACTGGACATATACAAGTCCATGTGGCCAGATGGGTTGAACCCAAGGGTCCTGGGGGAGATGGCTGCTGTGATTGCAGAGCCACTGGCCATCATCATCTTTGAAAACTCATGGCAATCAGGAAAGGTTCTGGATGATTGGAACGGGGCAAACATAGGGCCCATATTTAAGGAAGGGAAAAAGGAGGATCCAGGGAAGTACAGACCAGTCAGCCTCACCTTAGTCCCTGGAAAAAGGTCTAAGATGTAGTTGGCAGCTGGTATCAAGTAGAGTGCCACAGAGATCAGTCCTGGGGCTAGTTTTGTTCAATATCTTCATCAACAACCTGGAAGATGGCATAGAGTTCACCCTCAGCAAGTTTGCAGGTGACACCAAACTGGGGGGAGTAGTAGATGTGCTGGAGGGTAGAGCTAGGATTCAGAGAGACCTAGGCAAATTGGAAGATTAGGCTAAAAGGAGTCTCATGGGGTTCAACAAGGACAAGTGCGAAGTCTGGCACTTAGGATGGAAGAATCTCATGTACTGGTACAGGCTGGGGGCTGATTGTCTGGGCAACAGTTCTGTAGAAAAGGACCTAGTGGTTACAGTGGACAATAAGCTGAATATGAGCCACAGTGTGCCCTTGTTGCCAAATAGGCTAATGGCATACTGGCCTGCACTGGTAAGAGTGTTGCCAGCAGGTCAAAGGAAGTGATTTTTTCCTTCTATTCAGCAATGGTGAGGGTACATCTGGAGTAATGTGTTCAGTTTTGGCCCCCACTACTGAAAGGATGTGGACAAATTAGAGAGAATCCAGTGGAGGGCGATGAAAATTGTGAGGGAGCTGGGGGACATGACTTCTGAGGAGAGTCTGAGTGAACTTGGCTTATTTAGTTTAGGGTAGATCTCAGAGCCTTTTGTGGTAGATCTCGGAGCCTCTTGGAGTTGTGGGGGGGCTGAGTGCCATGTGAATGCACGCCCCAGCCCAGCAGATCCGTGTATGCGGGAGGAAAGGAGTGGGGGCTAGATCAAGGCCCCCACAATGAGGGACAGTGCCACAGAGGCAGGAGCCAGGGTAAGTTGAGTGGGGCTGGGGTCAGGTGGGACTTACCTACTGGGGAGGCATGCACTCAAATAATTTTTCTCCCTCTGCCTTGATCTGCCCCTCATTCCCCCCCCACAGACTTGCCTGCTGGGTTTGGGGGGCAGGGGAAGGGGATGGTGGCGGCGCACGGAAGATCTTAGGTTGCTTTTAAATGCCAAAGGTGATCTCCTACTTAAAAAGTTTGGAGACCACTGGTCTAGAGAAAAGAAGGCTGAGAGATTTAATAGCAGCCTTCAATTACCTGAAGGGAGGTTTGAAAAAGGATGGAGCCAGACTGTTCTCAGTGGTGGCAAATGACAGAACAAGGAGCAATGTTCTCAAGTTGCAGCAAGGGAAGTTTAGGTTAGATATTAGGAATAATTTTCTCACTAGGAAGATAGTAAAATACTGGAACAGATTACCTAGAGACGTGGTGGAAGCTCCCTCCTTGGTGGTTTTCAAGACCTGGCTAGACAAAGCTTTGGCTGGGATGATCTTGTTGGGGATGGTCCTGCTGTGAGCAGGGAGTTGGACTAAATTACCTCCTGAGTTCCCTTCCAACCCTAATTTTCTATGATTCTATCTCAAGGTGCCCAGTGAAGTCCAGAGAGAGCATATTCTGATTCTCCATTGTTTTGCATATTTTGTATGAAAACTTGTATACTTGTGTAAAATGTCTTAAACAGACCCAAATAGATTTAGTAGCCTTTAAACAGTTTGCAGCAACTACTCAAAGTGCAGTGTGGTGGAGCTCAAAATACTTTTACTGAATGGTTAGCTGTCAAAAGACCTAGGCTTGTTTCAGTAAATCACCATATTAATTCAACCTCAACCTTTCCAAACATAACAATTTTAATAATTTTGTTTTACAGATACAAGTACGTTTTTAATATATAATGAGGATCACAAGCGCTGTGTATTAGCTCAGAGTTCTAGCTCAGTGATAACCGCCCCTTGCAATCAGGAGAATGAGTCCCAAAAATTCAGGTGGGTTTCTGATTACCATCTTATGAGCATGACATTGAAATTATGCTTGGGCGTACCTTCAAAGAAAGACTGGGTTCGAATCACTCTGTATCCTTGTGACAAGACAAGTGAACTTCAGAAATGGGAATGCAGAAATGAGACACTTTTCGCAATCCAAGGAGAAGATTTATTTTTCAACTATGGCAACAAACAGGAAAAGAATATTATGCTTTACAAGGGATCAGGCCTGTGGAGTAGGTGGAAGATCTATGGAACCACAGATGATTTGTGTTCTCGGGGCTATGAAGGTAAAGTTCTTCACATATTCATTTCTTTTTATTTTGAACTAATTGCTTTGTGTACTTGAAGCATTTTGATATCTAGTAATGTCCTTAAATTTGTAGAAATTCAATGGGCAGAAGTCAGCAGGAATTTTGAGGGTGGATTTATTAAAGGATCAGTCCTTATTAATGAAATGAAATTGAAAATAATTAATTTGAAAAGGCAATTCTATTACGGAGGGTAAATTAATAATTATATAAATATAGTACCTAATGAATGTTACCGCTATTTGTGCTGTGTGGCTGCATGTATAGAAACACTGAGAATGCACACAATCTGTTATTTATGTCTGTCTTCTTTTGGAGCTAATCACATGTTTATATGTGATTATTATGTGTTCATTATGAAGATTATACAACTGCTAATCTATTGTTCTCCAGTACTTTGAACATTAATTTCTAACAGGGCTCAGAGATGACTGGCCATGTAAGAAAACAAACCAAATTTTAACTAGGTTAAATGAAGTTATATACCCTAAGTGTTTTTTTTAATGCATAAATTATTAGGAGGCAGTCTGTGATTAGAGGCACAGAGAGAGGGCATACATGAGAAGTTCTGTACAAGGACTGGTCATAGAAGTGGATCCTAGGTCAGGTCAGTAGAGGTGTAAAAGTCCCCTGCAAGCAAAATGCTTGAAACTAAGCAGGGCAGAAAAGGAATCCTAAGGGGACAGAAGTAAATGCACCATTATTGTACACTTACTCTTTGTATCATTGTGGAGTTCTGGGGAGAGAATTTTCTTGAGAGACAATTTCTTCCAGTATTTACACACTGTATATCCCACTACATTAATCTTTGTGTAAATTATTTCTTTTTTAATAAGCCCAATCTTGAATTGCTGATTAGACAAAAATCTAAAAAAAACAGCATTTAGATCACTATTTTGTGAATATCCTTCCAGTTTACAGTTGCACACCTCTTTTCTACCTAATATTGTCAGTAATTGATTGGATCAGTAGAAAGAAAACAAAACATTTATGTTGTGTTATGGAAGTACAATGATCACTGATATTTCTAACTATTGATAATGTGCAAGCCCTATGAAGTATTTGCTTTTATTTTTCATGCTAAGATATGATGCTGTGTCTTCCATATTATGATAAGGATAGTAGACAATATACATAACTATAATGTCTCATTCTGCATGATTGTATCTCCTTAGATCTCTTTTCACTACTGGGCAATGCCAATGGAGCACCCTGTGTATTCCCTTTCAAGTTCGATAGCCAATGGTACGCTGAGTGTACAGATGATGGAAGATCAGATGGCTGGCTCTGGTGTGGAACAACGTCAGACTTTGATGTAGACAAGATGTATGGATTTTGTCCACTGAAATGTAAGTTTTTTACTTTGTCAATGAAGCATATTATTTAGCAGATTATGGATGAGGAAATGTTACATAATCTTATTACTTACTGCACAAGGAAAAAATGGAATGCCTTTACATTGATGTAGAAATAATAATATATTTTAAAAATCAGAAAACCATACTTGTATGTATTTGAACAGTTGTGCTTTACAAACGGCAAACAACAGTTTCTTCAAACTTAAAATCAGAATAAATATTTTATCTCTAAAGCTAATTAGTAGCTGCTTTTAGAAACGTTGAAAACAGGAACTTACAAGAAAGTGTCATTTTAGCTTTAATTATGATTTTAAATAGTTAATATGCAAGTGAACTTTCAAAAATAATTCAGAATTGCAAAGCTAGATTTCAGCACTGGATCACCATGATCAAAGAATAGTAAATGAAATATCATTCTTACATAAGTAAGAATCAACTGAGCAGAAAATTGAGTATGAAACCACATCAAATAAAATTTGATTATTAAGTTAAAGGGCAGTACCTTTTCCCCTTTTATAGCCCATTGACTTGTAAGCCAACTTATGATGCAAAAATATATTACTTTTTGAGATTCCTTTTCCTTTAAAAGTCTACTTTTCAAATAACTATTGATCCATTATTAATCATAATAAAATAGTCTTACCTAATGTAGTCTTACCCTTTGAATCACCTGTTGGCTTTCTGTAGCATCCTAGGATGCTTTGCTTCTGCTCCTTCCTTTAGAAGACAATGTTACTTGCTGGACTCTGCTACTCCAGCTAAGTAGGGAGCAGTACACACCTCCTTCACAATCCCTCCCTTTTTATTGTAAATTTCTGCCTCTTGTGTAAAAGTCCTGTAGAAATTAATAAAAAAATGATCACTTTCCTAAGAGCTTTTTAAAGCATTGCCAAAACTTAATACTCAGATACTAATCATCCATCATAACTTGTAGCAAATTGTAGATAACTGTACTCCAGAAATCTATGAATCATAATTTCCATTCCACCCTGTTATGGCTCAATAAAACTCTAATGGTTTCACTGTATTTATTTCTAAGAGCTTTCCCAGAAGGTCCAAACTCTTTGGAATGGTTTATAACCATGTGAGAGATTTGAGGGATTAGCCACAGGTTAAATGCCACTCCCTTCGTGCTTTGGCCTTCCTGATGTCAGCCCTGCATGCCCAAGCAATATTTTTATACTCCTCCCTAGGTGTTGTCCAAGATTCCACTTCCTGTAAGCTTCCTTTTAATATTTTACCTCACTGAAGAGTTTCCTGCTAAGCCAAGTTGGTCTTCTGCCATACTTGCTAGTCTTTCTGCAATCTTTTTTAGATTGCTTACTGGAAGTTTATTCACGATTCAGTACTCATGCTGTGTAATAGGTCTCCTAAGCCCCTTGGTATTGTGTCTCTTTCTTCATTTAATTAGTCTAATATTTATAAACAGGCATAGGACTCCACAAGTGTATCTAGGACTGAATTCCTTGGGGAGTGGAAGGAAAGTAGCTGTTTCAGGGAAGAAAGGTAGAAGGTGAGCTGGAAAAGGAAGTTTTAGGACACTTTAGACCAGTGATTCCCATATGTTTTCAATTTACAGATCAATAATTTTCTGCAACCCTATATCTGTGTGCCTATAGTTTGCTGGGTGTGAGGAGCTTATAAAGCTGCTGCTTCTCCATGGTAACTGTTCCAATGTCCTGCTCTTACCCTATGGAGGGATGAATGAAACTGGACTGAATTGCCTGGTTTAACTTTCACTTACTGCAGAGCAATTGTAGGCACACGGGCAGCTGAGATACTAAGTCCCCTCTTAATTATGGGCATAGAGGGCTTTTCTGAGTTCAGGGGAATTAGTCTAGTGGGACTTGTGACTCTACTTGTGACTGCCACGATCCCATTTGCAGTTGTGAATGTTAGTTTGGGTCCCCTGGTAGAAAGGAGACAGCATTTTGTTATGTGTCTGGAACCTGTGCATTAAAAATAGCTTATTTCCTTCAGAGTGTGGGAGCTAGATAGATGTAAACCAGATTTGTAAATCTGACAGTATTTTATATTCAGTCACAATCTACTGAAGTTCTACCTTGGGGGTCTCCATTAAGCATACTAACAAGTGACAGCTATAGGGGTAGTTTGCAGAACAGTAATATTTCTACACTGGAAACTAGACTGAGGCAATTTATTTCCTCACACAGGTCTAGGAATAGCCACTACATTTTTTACTTCTACAGCCATAATGGGGATGGCAGTGACAGAGTGGTTAAGGTGTCTCTTTGAAAGTCCAGATGTAAGCATATGAACTTTCTGCCAAAAATCACCCCCAGGTTAATCAGACTGGAGAGTCAAAGACATTAGATAGGATATTAGATGCATTGTTTTAGAAATTAAATTTTCCATTTCATTGCAGTTGCCAGTCTTGTGCCCCCTCTAAATTGGTGCCATAGGCTGGTGCCTTATTCACCCACCCCTAGTTACATACTAGTACCTCTAAACATAAATTTAAGTTTTTTGAGTATCAAATAGATTTACTTTCCTATCTACCTATAATAATTTTATTGCAGAAAAATGGCTGCTAATGAAGCAGAATTATAAGAGTTTTAGTCTGCCTGAACAGGTCAGGATGTATTTTCTTTAGAGCAAAAATTTCAAATACAATCAATTATCTCCATTTTACTGCATGCCTAACCTTTTACAAAGTGTTTTTATATAGAAGACAATATACCAAATAAATTACATCTTCCTGTATTCGTAATATGCTTGGCAATGGACATGGTATTTTGCTTCAATAATTCTTCCAGCTTAACATATATTACATCAGACTTTCATTCCTGTTGTGCAAGGGTAATCAGTAAAGAACATTTCATATTGTCTGTAGGCTATCAGGTCCAATACAGGAAAAGGTGGAACTGGTTACTGACCTACTGACACTTAATATATACTATCTTTTGTTTTGAGTATTGTTTATTGTAATGCTTTCCTCTTATTTAAACACTGCAGTTTTGTGAGGTCTCTGAGAATAGGAAATGGAAAAGTCCCCCTTCTGTCAAAAATTTGCATAGTTTGCATCTCAAAACCCTCTAATTTAGGCTGAAGAAATTTCAGCTTCTTTCCTATGGCCAAAGAACAAAGACTGACCTCTAACTTATATTGATTTTTGTCATACGAGTTTCATGTCTTTATAATGCCATAATTAGCATGAGATTTTTACCATAGGGTATGGCTAGTTTTTTTTTTTTTATGATCAGTTCACTTTAAGAAAAGTTGAACCAACTCCATTAATATTATATCAAATTTCTTCTTACAGTTAGTGGCAGTGATACATTGTGGAATATGGATCCTTTGACAGGAGCCCATTACCAGATAAACTCCCAGTCAGCACTAACATGGCACCAGGCAAGAAAAAGCTGTCATCAGCAGAATGCAGAATTATTAAGTATCACAGAGTTGCATGAACAAACGTACCTGGCAGGTAAAGTAATGAAATGTATTCTATATATTGTTATGTACCTCATTAGAGTGATAACATTTGAATAGGATACTACATCTTTAACTACTTTACACGGTTTAATTTAATCCTCACAATAACTTGATTCAGTTATTGTGAACATATTTTGAATGTATTACTCTAGTTTGGGGGTGGAAAATTATTTGGGATGGAGGGCTGCTTACGGAGTTTTGGTGAGCTGTTACAGGCACTTGGGGGGGTGGGGGTGCTGACCTGGCCTGATATGGTGGGAGAGGTTGGGGTGCGATTGGTTCTATCTGGCCTCAGGCCATCCACCTCACGCCCGCTGCTGGGGGTACTGGATAGCGTGGGCAGGATCTCCAAGAGGCTGTCCTGGGATCCTGGTGGGCAAGGCATGCTTGACTAAGCAGATGAGATGGGGTTGTGGATGGGCAGGGAGCAAGGTCTGGGAGCAGGGTGGGCAGGTGCAGCCAGGATTGTGGGGCAGTGACAGTAAAGGCTTGAGGCCTGGGGGAGAACTGCAATCTGCTCCCCATATGTTCCTGTAATGGATGCTGGTTCTGCAGGCAGGGGCGTATGGGGAGCAGATTGTGGCCTTGCCCCTAGCCACAGCCTTGCGCTGTCACCACCCCATGATCCTGGCCCCAGCCCTCTCCTACTTGTCCTATTCCTGGATGCTGTTCCCCACCCACCTGCCTGTGGCCCCATTTCATCTGCCCAGATAAGCACACCCTGCCTGCATGGGTCCCAGGCCAATCTCCATGGAGATGGTGGTGGGTACAGGGGTTGACAGGGTGGGGTGCCTGGGCAGCAGGGCCAGGTCCAGCAGTGGCAGCAGAGAAACTGGCAGCAGCAACTGGGCAGATTGAGCCACTGATGTGGGGGCTGCCGGAGAGCTGAGTCCAGCCACTGTTGCCCTGGTTCCACTGCACACCTGATTTTGTCCACCCCCGCTCTAGTTGGATGACAGAATTTCCTGTGCAGTAAATCTTGCTTTAGCATGTGGTACTGTGCAGTATGTCTGATTTTAGTAAAATATTAATACACATTTGTTTATTAAGTGTATTTAATAGTCTGTATAGTCTGCTTTACATTAACTATTATTTTCATATTAAAAATCCCAGCAAACTATTTAACTGAAGGTCTGAATGTAATGTGAAATTATCATTATAATTAAAGCTCAGAAGAGCAGTCTAGGAATGTAGTTAGGAATAGTATAAGAAAACTGAGAAGCATACTTCTTATTTGAACACCAAGATACTTTGCTGCTAATCGTGGTCCAACTGCATATGAAAAACAACTTTTCTTTACCCAGAAATCCCAGTTTAGGCAAAGCTCTCCCAGGTTTCCTGTGTTGTTACATTCTTGACTCATTTAACATTGCCAAATTTCACCCCTATGCTTGTAAATTCAAACACTGTTTTTCAAGACTAGGATTTGAATAATCTTGTATCATACTCTATCAAATGTTTACATTTTGGAAATATTATCATCAAAGGTAAACTGGGGGAGTAAGGTGGTATATGGGCCAGGTGGGGGCAACATGGGGCCTCCAAAGCCTGATCTGGCTTGGCGTAGGTAGTGTAGGGCCCTGGGGCCTGACACTTGCAGATGGGGGCTGGGCAGAGACAGCACGGGGTCTGGGGGGACTGATTCTGGTGACTGGGGGGGTGGTTTGGGTCCCAATCCAGCCAGTGAACTGGCCTTGCCCCATTCATCTGGCCTGTGAGTACCACTGCATTAATACAACTGAAATAAATGATGTATACTAGTACAATGATTTGTTTCTGGTGTGTTAATATTTGATAAATAATATTCAGGTAACTCATCTTCCAAAGTCTTAAAGGGAAGCAGGAGGTAATTTTCTGAGTAATAACCTGTCCCAATATATGTGAATAGTTCTAGTGAATTTAATAGGGTTCTATGTAAATTTGCTTATAACTGTTTTTGGACCCATAATTCAACAGTTGGTTTTAGTAAAGACTTTTTCAGTAGCAGGAATATGGGTGAAGAATTAAAAGTAGCTGAAACAGAGGAAAGTACCAGAGAGGATAAAAATAAGAAAAATAAGACAAAACAGGATGGAACTATTTACAATGGCGCTTGATAGACTACGAAGACTGGTTGTACATATTAAGACCATTTTAAAATAGTAAAACTTTAATTTAAATATTTAGTTTGTTACTAAATTCAGTGAAATTCCAAGAGCAATAAGTTAATTCTTTCAGTTGGAACCTTAACTTTTACTTTTCTAATGTTTTATTAACATAGATCTTGCATTATAATTTTAAGAATACAGTAGCTATTTTCATATTCATGAGCATAGTTTTATAGGATATCCACTTAACTTTCATTCAGTTTACAGGCATTATTGATTCTTGCGAAATTACCTACAATTAAAATGAGGAACACTGGTATAATCATTAATGCCTCTAAAACCAAGATGAACATTTAAACACCCCCACTACTTATGCTTACCTTTCCTTTAGTACTAAATAATTTGAAATGAAATATACCTGATCTATATTATTCTGAATAATTTGGTTTTGTGCAGGATGTGAAATGAGAACAGGAAATAGATGGAGTTCAGTCTTTAAAGTCCAGATAATATGAGCTGCAAGAAATCCTCTTTATAGTTATTATTACTCCACAGGCTGGAATAGGATTTACTATTGCTTTGCACCACTAACAGTAACATGTTATGCTATTATTTTTTCCTTTGTTATTTAGGATTAACTGGAAGATTGAGTGCTGCGCTCTGGTTTGGTCTTAATAGTCTGAATTTCAACAGTGGATGGCAATGGAGTGGGGGCAGTCCTTTCAGATACTTAAACTGGGTCCCAGGTAGGTATAAATCAGGAGTGGGCAATTATTTGTGTTGGAGGGCCAGTTACAGAGTTTTGGTGAGCTATTGAGGGCTGGGGGCAGGGAGTGCTTATGACCCAAACTTGGCTCCCTATCACAGCTGTTTACCCAACCTGGCGGAGGCAGGGGGAGAATCAAGGAGATGGTAGTTGATCCTATCTGGCCCTGGGCCTGTCTGCTCTGCACCCACCACCAGGGGTGTGGGATGGAGCAAGCAGGCGGGGTTTCTATGGAGATCAGCTCAGGTCCCCCATGGGCAGGGCATGCTCAGCCAGGTGGATGGTGTGGGGATGCAGGTGGGCAGGGAGCAGCATCTGGGAACGAGATGGGTGGGTGAGGTCAAGGCAGAGGCTGGGCTGGGATCATGAGGTGGTGATAATGCAGGGCTGGGGCCTGGAACAGAGCCGCGATCTGCTCTCCGCATGTCCTTGTGATGGGAGCCAGGTTGGAACTGGCACCTGTCATCAGGATCTGCAGGGAGTGGATTATGGCTCTGCTGCAGGTCTGGGCCTGGGCCCCACGCTGTTAGCATCCAGTGATCCCAGCACCACCCACCCATTCTGCTCCCAGACACCTCTTCTCAGCCGGCCCTGGCCCCATTCCATCTGCCTGGCCAAGTGTGCCCTGCCCATGGGGTTTCTGGGCCAGTCTTCATGGAGACCCCACCTGCCTGCTCTCTCTGGTGCCCTTGGTGGTGGGTGTGGGGCGCCTGGGCAGCAGGGCTGGATCTGGCAGTGGCAGCAGCAATATTGGTAGTAGCTGCTGGGAGAAGCCACTGCTGCCACAGAGGCTGTTGGGAAGTCAAATCCAACCACCATACCACCCCTGCCCCTACCCTTGTCCTGCTGCTGTGCTGCCCTGCCTCACGGATTACAGCTAGCTGCTGGTGTGCCTGAGAGCCACACGGGGGGTTAGGACAGGCTGTGCTGTGCGCCAGGTGGCACCTCTGCACCTGGGAGCA
The DNA here is from genome assembly GCF_001723915.1 of Gavialis gangeticus. Taxonomy (NCBI): domain Eukaryota; kingdom Metazoa; phylum Chordata; order Crocodylia; family Gavialidae; genus Gavialis; species Gavialis gangeticus. The sequence continues at coordinate 47,561,303 of NW_017729004.1, read as the reverse complement.
GAGAGACCGGCCACATGCACTGCAGCCTGGGCTGCCTCCCACACCTGTGCTGGGTGGATCCTAGGGACCTGCCATGGGCTGGACAGAATCATGTGGTGGACTGGATCTGGCCTGTGGGCTGTATTTTGTCCACCGCAGGTATAAATGGTAATCCATCTTAGGCAGAATTTTGCTTATAAATCCTCATAGTGGATTTCAGTCTTGGTATTGTGCTCTCTTACCTGCACAGAACTTCTATAATTGTTAAAAGAAACTGACTATGATCATAACTACTGGCAATGAGATCTGCTGCATCAAGAACAGAATACTGGATTCAGTTTATAACACAGAATAGATATTATTCAGGAGAACCTGAGAAAATATTTAAAAAGCATAGATTTTTTTCTGTTGTATTCATGCAGAAGATAGGTCAGGGTGGTACCTTGTGTTCATGTATCTTCTAAATTTCCCCAAATCTTATTTCTTGTTAATGTCAGGGTGAGATTGTAGCTGTGATGGTCCACGAATTATATGAGAAGCAAGGATTTTTGGGGGATGATGACTTTTATTAGAATAACTTAATGGTTAGGATAAAGTTAGGCAAGCTTTCTCCTGCACATATAGTATATTTGTTCAAAGAATTAAATGAAAAATGCAATAGTCTAACCACATTATAGTGGATCTAGAAAGAAACCCTCTAACTTATTTTAGTGATTTCACCTAATATTTTGCTCCTGGTCTAATATCGTTTGTATTTTTCCTGCTGAAAATTCCTTGCTAGTTCTAGCATCAAATACTCTAGCACAAATCTTGTTTTCATTCTTTGGGCTAATTAATAGGAAATTTGAAATTATTCTCAGTTCTTGCAGCTCAGTAAAGGTTGTTCAAATGACAGCAGGTAATTGAAATGATAATCAAGTATTAGTTCTGGCCAGATCCCTGAACCCATACTTTTCTGAATCATGTGCCCCAGACTCCATGTGATCTCATTTTAGGAGGCATGGGGGTGTGTGTGTGTGTGTGTGTGTGTGTGTGTGT
>NW_017729004.1:47555703-47559588 GCF_001723915.1 Gavialis gangeticus | reverse complement strand
CCTGGTTTTCTCTGATTTAAAAAAATCCCCAATTTTCAGGTTAAGATAAGTAACCCAAAATCCACATTTTGCCATGATCAAAATGAAACATCCCTATATATATGTATGTATGTATATATATGTATGTATGCATTAGTGGTGTTTAAATTTAATTATGGAAAAATGTAGATTTTGGGGTTTTGGTTTTTTTTTAAACCCGAAAATTGGGGATTTTTTTAGATTAGAGAAAACCAGGATCCCTGATAAGATAGCCTACTTAAGGGTTGCTAAGATCTTTTCTTTGGTTACACGGTCATATACTAGCATGTAACATCTTTGGTTTTGTAATCTATTTCTTCAAGGAAGCCCTTCTCCAGAGCCGGGAAAAATCTGTGCAGCATTAAATCCAGCAAAAGGTGCAAAATGGGAAAACCAAGAGTGTAATCAGAAACTTGGCTACATTTGTAAAAGAGGAAATGCCACTTTAGAGTCTTTCATTATTCCTTCAGGTACGTTGATCAATAAAATAAGTAGAGGTTATTGATTTACTTTCAATATCATATATGATCTGCAAAGACAAACAAAGGCTAAAAGCATTATCAGTGCTTTGCAGCCAGTGGTTTCAAAGGAATCCCAACAAAGAAGAGGAACAATGTTTGTTCCTTCCCAGTTTTGGCTCATCCTGTCCCCTTTAGCTTGCCTTCTCCTTGATTACATCCCAGGACTTGTATAAAGTGTCCTTCCAAAAGCAGGCACAAGGTCTCCATTGTGTCTTGGGGAATGACATGGCTAAGAGACGTTCAGATTCAGTTACTGAAGAAACAGAAAACATATTGCATCCAGCCTCTCATATGATTTATCATTAGAAATTGTCTATGAAGTACAGTCTGTTACCACATCTATATTTATAGTCAGGGGCAGTGGCCACTTCATTTCTTATACATTAGGTTTACTGTACCATTCTCAGTACAGCAGTAGTTTGGAGGACTGAAAGAAAAGATACAAAATTTCTCAAGTATGAAGGAATTGCAAAGTAAATGTAATGACATTTACAATATGCTCTTGAAAGAGTTCTGCATAATTAAGCAATTTCTAAAATGTTCACTGAGAGTTAGTCATAATAAGAATAGGTGTAGCACGTTGGGGTCCCAGGGATGGCTGTGTGTGGCAGGGCACTGTAGGTACCTACCACTTTAAGGGCCAAGCCAAGTGGCCAGGAGGTGCTTAATTGTGGCAGCATTTTAGATCCATGGCTGCCTCTATAAACAGGGCAGTTTGCTGCTGGCAGGCCAGGCAGTAACATTGCCTGGCTGCAAAGTTGCTTGGAACATCCTGGAGGTAAGGGCAGGAGCTGTAGGGGATGGCTTGTAGGCTCCTGGTCCTGGGCATGACCTAAAACTGCATCCTGTCGAGAGTGTGTGGCCTGGTGGGGCTCTCAGTGGTGCGGGAGCCCCCAGGAAATGCCAGGCCAGTTACCACCCCTGTGAAAGGCGAGTAGGGGCACCTTAACCCCAGCCCTCACCTTCAGGTGGGCCATACTCCTGGGTAGGCCACATAAGCTTGTGGAGGCACCTGAGCCTGCTGGGGGAGTGAGCCCACAGGGCCAGGCACACTTCCAGGTGCACCTGAGCCGGGAATGGGGAGCCCTGGTCCCTAAGTGCAGGCAGGAGTTGAAAACCCTGCTGACTTACTTGACTTATCAATGCTGGGGCCAGGACGAAAGGGTCAAAAGGGCCAGGGGCCCATCACGAGGGATGCCCATGAAGAACTAAGGAGCTTGGGGTCCCAACTGGGCCTGAGATGGGGCTAGGGCTTATGGAAGCCACAGGTTGGGGGCCACAGCTAATGGGTGAAGGCAACGGTTGAGCTAACTGCCTGAGATGCTTTCTGCAAGGCTTGGGCTGCAGTGTAGGAGTGGAACAGAGCTGCAAATAGCACCCCCCCGCAATTTCAGGGTGTACAATGGTCAGCCTTTCATCTTAATTAACAACTTAATTAATTACCAACAAGGCATGATGGGCGAGACAGGTGGGAAACTAGCCCTGTGGCTAATGGGAAACGACCCCCACTTTGCCACACTGTGAAACCCCCTGGTGGCGCTGTGACTGTGCTTCACTCTTCTCATAGTGTGGCCTCCCTTCTATTTCACACACCACACCTTGCTGTTTCTTATGTTTCTAAAAAGGGAGGCTGCCCCCTGGGCCTTTGTGTGGGTCCAGTTCGACTGAACCCCTACACTAGGTTTCTCTGGCAACCTACTGGTCCTCACTACACTCCAGCCCCCTCGCTGGGCCTTACTGTATAAGTGTGCTGCTGCAGGGCACCTCAGGTCTTAGGGGCTAATTGCATGGCTCCAGTCCTTCCCTACACCATGCCTCAAGCCTTGCGGGTATTATTGCAATGTCAATCTCCTGTTGGGCTTCGGGCTTCTTGGCCACCATCCCTTTCCCCTCAGCTAGGCCTTCTAGCCCGGGCCCATTGTATCGGATCTGTCTTCAAGGCACCAGCTCTGGTTTGGCCTTTTTAGGCACTAGGGCCCTGTCCTCTGTTTGTGTCTCTGGCCTCACTCTATGCCCACTCCAGACTCAGTAGTCACTCCAGCCCTGAGTCTGTCCTTAGCAGACCTCACGGTGACCGCGTGTCCCATGGGTACTAATGGGACCTCCATATACCTCCCCTACAGTGTCAGCCCAAACCACTGGTGTAAATACAACATAAACATAAGCCCCTGAGCTATAACATAACATAAAATGGGGAAGCAGCCGTCTGCCCTTTTAAGAGGGCAAACCTTCTCTCCCTTCTAGTGCCAGCATGCCTTCCAGCTCTGGGCTAGCCTTCGAGCTCCCCAGGCTCCCCAAGCCTCACTGGGGTTGCACAGGCAAGATCATCCCTGATGATAAGATAGGTTGAACAGTCCATTAAGGAACTCTTCTGCCCTGAGCTCTTCACCCTGTGGCTGCCAGGGAGAGACAGCCTGGGCTGCCTGCAGGTGCCTGCCGATTAGCTTCATTGCCTTGTTGCCCCAGCAACCTGCAGCTGTCCTGCCCTGCTTAGCTTGCAGAGCTGCACCCCTGCCTCCCCTGTTGCTCTCTTAAAGGAACAGGGGATGCTCATTGTTACAATAGGATATAATCCTGCAGGATGTTAAATGCCCTCAACTCCCATTCCTGTAAAAAGGAAGTTGGTGGCACTTCATGCCTTGTAGCTTGAGGCTTCTTAAGACCAAAAAAGAAAAAAAATCCATTTAATTCTAACACACATGCAAATACATACGTAATGTTAAACACATGGGAAATCCCATTAAAGTGAACCCTGAAGCTTTTCGATTGAGTGCCACAAGGTTATATATGAGGGTTATGGGGCAGTGGCATGCACAATACATGATAGTCCACAGCAAAATGAAATGCAAAAGACTACAGTTAACAGGGGGTCAAGCTGTTTGTTGTACACACAAAGCTCTTTGCTTTTTGTAGAGGGGATATTTATGAACTCAGTAGTTATACTTATCCCTGCAGCAGAAATCTACTTTTCCACAAGGGGGCCCTAGAATTCTAGATATACATTACATATACGATATGTATAACATATATAATTAAAACATATATAATTAAAATATATATAATTCTATATCTATATATATTTCTACATTTGGAATTAACAGCCTTCTAGTGTTAAGAGGCAAAGCCTTAAACAAAAATGTTTTGAAGCCTTTTTGTAACACTATACATTTGTGTGCATAGACAACTGTGTGTGTGTGTGTGTGTGTGTATGTTTATAAAATATATACGTACATACACACGCACACATTTGTCATTTGTTTTTCTACCTTGTTCTTTCTGCTTTTAACTAAATCATTTCTCATAATGATTTTAATACGGACAAGTGCAGGGTGCTGCACTTGGGCAG
>NW_017729004.1:47548930-47555375 GCF_001723915.1 Gavialis gangeticus | reverse complement strand
CCGACCCTTAATCTATGAATCTATGAATCTATGAATCATAGTCAAATGTAGAATATGCCGTCTGGGACTAGGACTTCTACATGCTGACTTGTCTTGCTTGTGCACATCTTAATTATCTTAAGTCTTGTTTGGCTTTTTGGCCCATGTAGTAAAGCAAAAGTTCAGCACCTTGCAAAGTTGTCTATATTAGCATGGGAAATTCTAAGAATTTGTCTGCAGATACTTTCTGTCCTTACTCCATATAATTAGTAAAGTGCAACAGGGCAAAAAAGTTGCTGAAGGAGCATCAGGAAGAAGTGGGATCGTTTCTGGTTGATTTCCACTGTTAACGATCATTCAAGCCTGGCTGAGTTCCAAATGTTGAATATAAGTGTAGACTAGGAGGAGGGCTTGACTGGTACCAGGGATTGAGTTTGTTTTTCTGTTGGGTCAGGCCAACTCTCAGGATCTCAAAATTGCACTGTTAGACAGGAGGGAGTGACCCTATTGCACATATATACACACAAAAATCAATTAGGTGCATGCGCATACCCTGGGCACATACAACATCCAAGATTATTAGTCTAAGCACATGTACTCTTATCACCAATTCAAGCACATACACACTATACACACCAAAAAATAGACAAAAATCAGTTGTCAATACTCACACACTCAATACACATAAACAGATTACTAATTTGTATACCACACACGACGATATATTTGCCAGTTCACACACACACCACACACCTACACATACACACACATGAGTTCCTGACTTGGGTGGTATGGTGCGTATGTGTGCGCTGCGGGTACTTGGGGTACTTAGGGTGCTTGGTGACTATGGGAGGGGTAATCAAGGGTCAAAATTTCCAGAAGGAGGGTAAGGAGGGAGATGGATGGGGGTTAAGATGAGAGAGGGAAAAATGAGTGAAAGTCGTTGGGGCCAGGATTAGAACCAGCAGACTGGAGGGGAAGCTGGGGTTACTTAAGGTCAAGTGGCCCCATAGTTCCTTGAGGTCACTGGGGTTTGGGGTTACTTAGGGTTAATGTGCCCTGTGGCTACTCGGGGTCACCTGGTGCCAGGGTAGAAGCAAGGGAAAAAGCCCAGTGGCAAGGAGGAGACAGCTGGGAAACAAAGAGGCAGAAAGCTGGGAGATCAGGGTGGGGGGCTGGAAACCGAAAGGCAGAAAGCTGGGAGATCGGGCAGCAGATAAGTGGTGGAAAGGAGGAAACAGGCAGGAAACAAAGAAGCAGAAAGCTGGGAGACTGAGCGAGGAAACAGGCAGAAAGCTGGGAGATAGCTGGCGAATCAAGGAGGGAGGGTTAGGAGGTCAATAAGACAAAAACCTAACTTGGGGTTTCAAAATAACAGGTTTATTAAATAGACAACCCACCACACAGCCCCACAAAGTTATTGGTTCCTACAGACACACACACACACATGAACAGGCACTCACGTGTACACACACACAATGGTAGCAGGAGAGAAAAAGAATTGGTGGAGGAATTGAAGTCAAGGTGGGTAGGGACACAGTCCAGGTCCTTTGTTTGGGGAAGGGAGATGGGTGATAGCTACCTATCCTGGGCTGTGAGTTGATCCTCATTGGCCAGTTGGGGTCTTCTCCAGCAAGGTGTTGTCCAGAGGCTATCGCTGGTAAGGCCTCTGGGTGAATAGGTGGTGTGGCATGGTGCTAGTCCATATTAGAGAGGGTGTCTCACTGGGTCTGTCTTCACTGCCCCCTTTTATAGGGGAAGATCTTCTATGACCCTAGTGGCAGGGGCATGCCCAGGCAAGGATCAGCCCCTGGTGTACTGAGCATGTGCACTCCAGGCTAGGACATGCAGTTTCAGGTGTCTGAAATGGTGGGTTCCTGCAGGTTTCTGCAGCAGTCTTTGTCTTCCAAATCTTGAGCAAGGGAGGGTCAATGCAGAGTGATGGTTGGGTCATTGAGCTGATGGTCCAGTCGTTGAGCTGATTATTCAGTAGAGGCCTGCTACCATTGTATCTCAAGCACCCTCATTCATCCCCATTCACTCAGGAACCAATTTACATGAGACTGAGTCATAGGTTACACCTGGGGAGAGGACACAAGATGGAGGCTTGACATACAAAATGGAAACTTGACATAACTTGACATTAACTTTACTATCTTACACATGTAGGCCTAAATTATATAGTATAAATAGAAAAAAAACAGTAAAAATCAGTAAAACAGTAATCACGCAGTAAAAATCAATATAAACATAATAATTATACAATATAAAACAGTGGATCAAAGAAAGAGAGAGAAAGGAAAAAAAACTTGCTATAAAATTGCTAAAGCTTATACCATGTCTTAGCTTACTCTATGTCTTAGCTTACTCATACTTATCTATAGGGAATAGAGAGGGAGAGAAAAAGTCAGAGAGAGTTGGGGAAGGGTGGGAATGCATTTCAAAATTAAAAAAAAAAAAAGAAAAACTGGGGGTTTTGCTACAAGTTCAGGGATTTTTAATGTAGATGGTCAGTAGGTACAGGGTTTAAGATCATCTTAACTAGCAGTGTGACAGCTTTAGTGTCTTGAGCTGTAAATTCCCAGCCTCCTTCTGTTGTGTCTGAAAAAGGAGTATTTGGCATACTCCTCAAGTTTAATGAGGTCTTTGATTGTATGTGGATCCAAGACTTACCTGCTGGCAGTCATTTTCAATATTTGGCAAAACAAAGACTATAGGATGATAGGGAAGTAGGCTGGAAAGGACTTCAAAGTCATCTAGTCCAGCCCCCCACTGAAGGCAGGATCATTCCTGACTAAATCATCACAGCTACATGTCTGTTATGGAGAAAGGGATGTTGAATGAGTTTTATAGATTTTCCAAAATTGGAATCCAACGTATGCAAAAATACACTGATAAATGTTCAGTGGCCTACAACAAAGTTGCAGGCTATGTTTATTAGCTAGCTATAAATGTGTGTTTTTCTAATGGCAATTGTATGGTAATCAGCATTGTGCTTTATAGAGTCACAGAAATGTAGGGGTGGAAGAGACTTCAGGAGGCCATTTAATATAGTTCCTTGTTCAAGGCAGGATTATTACTTGTCTAAACCATCATACCTGAAACTGGATTAGTAGTTACAACCTGGGATTAGTTGGTCATAGCTGTCAGTGCCCAATGAGTTATTTTCAGAGTATGACCTCTTGATTCTTCTGCTGAACACATCCCCTCTCCTACAGAGCAATATACATTATAAAATCTTGGAACTCTGGCAAAGTCTTCTTGGAATTTCTAGAAGTCTGCTGCTCTTGTTTTAGTCTACAGAATTTTGTTTTTGCTAAAAGGTATGAAAATGATAAATTCTGTGCAACCAAAATCATAACTGTTTTCTAAATATTTACATTCTGTTTATTATGACTTTTTGATGGGTTGCCCCCCTAAAACTCAGTTGTATTATGGAGTTTACTGAACAGGAGGACTGACAATTCTCTAGTGCTGTTTCATTTAATGAGTTTAGAAACCATTAAAAACATGTTATTTGCTTTTGGTGCCCAATTTTCTTAGTGGATTCTTTATAAAGGATTCCTAAAGGAATAATTTAATTCTTTGTTTTTTCCCTTGTTGCAAGAGAGCAACTTATCTCTTCTAAGCTGACGTATGGGGCTCATATAACATATTTAAATGCAGGAGTGAATTTACTCACATGCATACAGTTTTTGAGAACTAGCCCCTCAGGATGGGTCAAGCAATATAGAAGATAAAGAGAAATTCTGATTTGATTGTTGAAAAGTGAGAAATGCATGGGAGAAATTAACTTAAAGAGCTGGTTTATTAAAGACCATATCCAAATACACAAAAAGATGCTGAATTAAAGGTGTGCAGACTTCTTTAATTATGGCATTTCCTTAGCTTTGATCACTTACTCTGTAATCTCATCAATGTGGTGTTTTGGGATATATTTTTTTATTTATGTTCACATTTAAAAAAATATTTTAGTTCATTTGTTCTCATTTAGTCTTGTTTTTTTTTACCACAAGTGCAGCACAAAATATCAGACAGATGTGCTCAACAAATGAAAATAAACTTTTCTTTCTTTCTGAAACTTTTCACTATTGCTTTTATTTCAGAGACTGATATGCCTATTACGTGTCCTACTCAATGGATGTCATATGCGGGTCACTGTTACCTAATTCACAAAGACCTCAAAATATGGAAAGATGCCCTAACTTTTTGTAGGAAGGAGGATGGAGATTTGGCGAGTATCCATAATGTTGAAGAGTACAGCTTTATTGTTTCTCAGCTTGGGTACCGTGAGTATTTGCGCAGAGCTGCATGCATGTTTACATAGAAAACAAATTCTGTTTGGATATCATACACCAAATACGTTGGGTGAACTTAAGCTTCAGCTGCTAGAAACAAACTACTTTTATACCAGAGAGATTCCCTATTTTTAAAATGGGGGTGGCAAAACCAGTAGTGTGGTGAAACTGTTTATGCATGTATATTTCTTGTTGTCAAAGAACACAGGTCAGACCTTTTTATATTTGCCTAACATAGTGTCAGATCCTGCTCTCATATACTTGCACAGATATAAATTTGGAGTAACTCAACTAAGGTCAATTAGGTGATTCCAGATTTGTTCTGGTATTACTTGAAGTGTAATGTTTATCATGCTGGAGCTTCTACTTCAGGGGTTTTCAAGCTTTTTTAACAAGTGTACTGCTTCTGTCTCAGTTTCAGCTCATGTACCCCTTTATATTAAGATTATTTTGGGGGCTGAGTGTATATGTGCAGGTAAGTCTGTGGGGGAGGGGAAAGGGCCACGGGGGGGAGGGGTGTATGTCAGATCGAGGCCTCCATGGTGAGGGAGGGAGTGGGGCACAGACAGGGGCAGGGGCAGGGGCTGGGGTGAATGGGGCCCTAGCTGGGCTGGGTTGTGGGACAATCAGAACCTGAAAAGCTCATCCAGGGGCACAAGGGGGCTCCCGCCTCTGTGCACATCCTAGCAGAGCCCTGGGGAGTACGTGCCCCCCCAATCTGTACATGGGGCAGAGGTGGCTGCTGCTGTGTGCTGGGCTTTGTGCGCTGCTGCAGCTGCCCTGGGAGTGGTGCACCTGGGACCACATGTGTCCCACTGCCGGGTGGGCAGGGGGAGGTGCAACACAGTTCAGCGGAGGCAGGCATGTGGCATTGCACAACTCCCAAGGCAGCTGCAGTGGTGCACAAAGCTCAGTGTGCAGCGGCAATTTTCTGCTCCCCATGTATGGATTGGGGGTGCATGTGACCCCCAAACCTCAGCTGGGGCATGTGCAGTGGCAGGAGCCCCTTTGTACCCCCAGACCCTTTTTGAGTATCCCTAGGGGTACACGTACTACTGGTTGACAACCACTGTTCTACTTGAAATGAAAAGGAAAAAATGTGTTTCAGAAGGCTGCCTTGTACAAAATGGAAAGGGAAAAAAGATATTTAAGTAAAAATGTCAGAATTTTGAGGAGGAACAAGGCGTATAAAGCCCCCAAATTGTATTTTTAGACAATGTTATCAGTTGCTTGTATTGTCTCATTCTAAAAATAAATCAGACCTAGCTCTTATTCCATAATCCTTCTTTCCTTTCTTTCTTCAGCCCATAAATGATTCAAATAGCTTTCATCTTTGTTAAGGCTGAGAGGAGTTTTACTAATATTTTGCCGTGTTTTGTTGTGTTGTAACTCAGGCTGCTGGAGTAGGGAAGAAGAAGCAGAGTGTCTTAGTAAAGTAAAAGATTGGAAGGTCTGGGTTCTGTTACCAAAGCTGTGATTTGCATCTTTGGGCATACTATTTAATATTTCTTTCTGTCTCAGCTTCCTTACCTTTTAAAAGGGGTATCTGATCAGCCTCCTTATGCATGATACTTGCCCAGCCTATTGTGATGAGTGTAGAGCTGATCTAGGCAGTTAATACAGATATCTTAAAAAGGTCATTTGTAGTTAATTCATGGTGCAGAAATTTGTGTGAAGGTGGGATCTTTCTTAAGTGTGCATGCATGCACGCATGTGTGCATATATGTAGGTGTGTGCATGTTTGTGTGTGTGTGTGTGCTTGTGTGTGGCCTGCTACCAGTGGATTAACAATGCTACTGATGACCCTGAGAGCAGCACCATTGGGAATCTTGTATTTCTGGTAGGGTCACCCATGGCAGTAAGGTTAAAGGTGAGGTATCAGACAAAGGGCAGTCCACCACAACATAACAAAGGCCTCAGTGGTGGAGCAGGAGCATCAAGAAGGCATACTTCTCAAAGGCTGAGAAGGTGGATGAAGGCTGTAGTGAAAGAATAACCACAGTTGTCTTGGATCTCCTTGCCAATGGACACAGGTTTCTCCTCTGCCAACATCCATATGGTTGCTGATGTGCAATGGCCTCCTCAAGTAAAACAAGTCACATGCAGCATTCTCTCACTGGATCCAACTTCTACCACAATAACCAATCACAAATACCCATAAATTCTAT
>NW_017729004.1:47540038-47543930 GCF_001723915.1 Gavialis gangeticus | reverse complement strand
ACTGGATCCAACTTCTACCACAATAACCAATCACAAATACCCATAAATTCTATGGCTAGGGACAGAAGTTACACATAAACCTGTTTAAGTGATCAGAACCTGGTTTAAACCTGTAACAGAACATAAGTTCAGTGCATATAAACCAGTTTCAAAATGGATGAAACTGGTTTAAGGTAAACCTGGTTGAATGTAGTATCAGACTTAACTGATTTGAGTCAAACTGGTTTATGGAACTTCTGTCCCAGACCCCTTTCTGGTTTAAGTTAAAACAGAGTCCCCCAGCATCCCAGTATGCTTTTCAGCCTTGGGCTAGACTGTCTGCTCCAGAGAGCAGGGCTGGCCCCAACCCTCTCCTCCCTAGCCAGGGCACTATTACTGCTCTGGCTGGCTGAGAAGGGGGGTGGGGAACTGCAGGCACAGCTGAATCTGCCTGGCTTGCCCCCATCCCTACCCCACCTCCCCTTGCTGCTCAAGCAGGGTTTCCCGTCCCCACCCCACCGGTGTCTGTGTGTGTCTTCAATTTCACTGGGACAAAGGCAGACAGATCAGTGTCCTTTCAGGGCTTTTTGGAACTAATCAACAGGTCAGCTGGTAATGTCCCTCCTTTCCTTTCTTGGAAAAAGCTGTTTAAGAAGAGCTTGAACTAATGAAAGAGATGCCTTTGTTTTCTTGATGGGCTGATAAACTTTGTGCCTGTCAGTTTGCTGCAGGCAGTATGAAGAAGCAGGGAGAGGGACATTGAAAAGCTCAGTATCAACAGATGCATGCACTCCACATAAGCAGTACTCCCTCCCTCCCCCCACCCCACCTTGCCTTGGAGTGCTAGCCAGGGGCTGGGGTCTGGCAACACTGGCCCCTTGAGCAGTGAGCCAGGAAAATCCTGGTGGGGGCTGCTTCCCCCTTCCCTCTCCAGGCACACTCCACCTGGGGACTGTGCAGGCAGAGTGGGGGTTTAAACTCCTCCCTAATCGGAACATCTTGATGGGGGGTGGTCAGACCCCCTCTCAGCTCAGCACTGTGGAAGGCATGAGTGATTGGTGCCTGCTGAATCTGGGGGGCACCCGCAGAAACTGCTGATGGCGGCAGCCCTGTCGGGGGGGCACCAACCCTACCGACAGCATTAGTGTCGGCAGTCGGGGGGAGAACCAGCCCCATCAGTGGGGGCACATGCACCCCCATGTGTCCCCTACTAGTCACCTAAGGTGGAAGGGAAGGGAGGGCTCACTCTAGCACCCCTTGGCTTCTAGCCAGAGCCACTGCAGGTGTGTGCCTGCAATTATTGATTCAAAAGTAGATGTCTATCCACTTGAAAATCAGTTGAAGCTCTGCAGGGTAGACTAACCTGCAAAGATTGAATTTATTCAGGCTCTGGCTTTTAGAATGTCTGTCCCTAGCCTATGAAGTCCTGTGGTGATGGGGATAAAGTGATTGCCAGGAGTCCCTAGTCATGGATCTGCAGGCAGGACATGGTCACATGTTGGTTACTTCACTCTTGGAATAGGTCAATAGGGTGATTTGGCAGCTGTGATCTTGACTAAGCAGTTCTTTTTAGGATCCCTCTCCTCACCGTGCACAGGGAACAGGCTAAAAAAGGTGCTCCAAACATAAGCTGTCCCACCTTATCTTACCCACCTAGATAGGTACTTCCAAGGGAATCATTCAGATGATAGTCAAAACACAAAAATGTCATAGACATAGATTTCATAGACATTCGGGTGCATCCTGGAATGTAAAAACCCTATTAGATGACCCAAATAGTGACAGACCTGGGCATAGAACAGTTATTGTCCCCTGAGAACTCTCACAATACAACATTGACATTGCTGCGCTCAGTGAGACCAGATGTGCAGTCAAAGACCAACTGAGGGAGGAGGGGTGACTATATGTTCTTCTGGAAAGGGAAATTTGCAAACGATGGGTGAATACAGTGTTGGTTTTGCCATTAAGAAACAGATTGTCTGCCAAATGACCAAATTCTCTGTTGGCATTAATTGAGTGCCTCATGACTCGCTGCCTCCAACTGACCAATTCACCTCTTACCATCATCAGTGCATACACTCCAACATTTGATCCTGAAGAAGAACAGAAAGAACAGTTTTACACTGACCTTGATGAAATTCTGACCATCACCCTGAAAGAGGATGAGATCATGCTTCTTGGAGATTTCAATGTGAGAGTTAGCTGGTACTTCAACATGTGGAGGGGTACCACTGGGAAGGGAGGAGTGGGCAAGGCCAATCCCAATGGCATCATCTTACTGAGTAAATGTGTGAAGCATGACCTTTTCATTACTAATACTGTCTTCAAACAATGTGACAGCTACAAAACAACATGGCAACACCCCCACTCAAAACAATGGCACCTACTCAACCAAGCCATGGTAAGAGTATCTGATCTAAAAGATATTCCTATCACATGTATTATGGGAGAAGCTGCTGGCTGCTGGATTGATCGTCACTTAGTGAAATGAATCATGTCCATTAGGGTTGCACTGAAACACCAAGAGCAGTCCAAATCAGTCTGAAGATAATACATCATCAAGTGCCTTCAGACTCCTAGATACTGTGAAGCCCTGCAAACATATGTTATTAAGAAACCTGGCAGTCTTAGGTTTGAAAATGATAACACTAGTGTTGAGAAAGAGTAACAAGCTCTGAAGGAGACCATTCATCACCTGATGCCATCAGGACTGGTTCGACATAAACAATGCTGAGATCAAAACCCTTCTCAATTGGAAGAGAAAAGCTTTCTGCGAGTGACAAAATTATGTTATGTCCAGTCAGAAGCCAGGGAACACTTTGGCTTAAAGCTGAAGCCCAGAGGAAGATTCAAGAAATCAAAAACAAATGGAGGGAAGAGAAAGCAAAAAAATTGAACATTTTGTTGACAATCAAGACACGTGAAGCATCTTCAGTGCAATCAAGGACCTAGTGAACTCACCCAGATTAGATGGCAGTATACTCTGAAGATGGCAGTATTCTCCTCAAAGACAAGTCCATCAAAAATCTCTGGAAGTAGCACTACCAAAAGCTCTTCAGCCAAGAATTAATGGTGGCTGATGAAACCATCAAATCCATCCCATAGCATCCAGTAAGGGAAGCACTTGCCAGTCCACTTACCTCTAAAGAAGTCCACCAGGTGATAAGACAGATAAAGAGCAACAAGGCATTTGGTTCTGATGGCATACCAGCTGAGGTCTTCAAAGTTAGTGTGGAAACTATGACCAAAAAGCTCCATACACTGTTTCTCAAAATCTGCAACACCAAGAAAATTCCTATTCACCTAAGGAATGCCAAGATATTTTAAACTTTAATATTGTCAACATTTTTTAAAAGGGAGATACGATTGGCTGTGGAAACTATTGAGGTTTCACCCTCCTCTCCATTGCTGGGAAGATCCTCACTCAAATTCTGCTGAACCAGCTCCTCCTTCTTGCCAAGGAAATCCTTCCTGAGTCTCAATGTGGCTTCTGGCCAGTGAAAGGCACCATGGGCATGATTTTTGTGGCCTGGCAGATACAGGAAAAGTGCTGAGAACAACACCAGGAACTATATATGGCCTTTATTGATTTGACCAAAGCCTTTGACTCTGCCTTTGATCCAGTAATGGAAGCACTTGCCAGTCCACTTACCCCTAAGGAAGTTCACCAGGTGATAAGACATATGAAGAGCAACAAAGCATTTGGTCCTGATGGCATACCAGCTGAGGTCTTCAAAGTTAGTGGGGAACTATGACCAAAACACTCCATTCACTGTTTCTCAAAATCTGGAACACCGAGGAAATCCCTGGAGGGATGTGGGCAGTGAGGTTCTGCAGGGGTCCCGTAGGGCTCGGTCCTTGGGCCTGGAGATCTGCAGGGCTCAGTCCTCAGGCCCGCACTGTTCAACATCTT
>NW_017729004.1:47530834-47539300 GCF_001723915.1 Gavialis gangeticus | reverse complement strand
CTGCTTAGGTCCCTTCTGACCCTACAAACTATGAAACTATGTTAAATGTGAAGGTCTATGGAAGATTTTATCAAAGTTTGGCTTCCCACAGAAATTTATCACCATCCTAAGACTCTTTCATGACCAGATGACTGCCCCCATCCTGTGCAGTGGCTCCACTATGGAGCCCTTTGCCATTTGAACTGTCATCAAGCAAGGCTGTGTGATTGCACCAGTTACATTTTCCATCTTTCTTGCAGTCATCAAGATGCTCATCTGTGACCGTCTGACCCATGGCATTGGCATCGAGTACAGGATGGATGGGAACCTTTTCAATCTCTCCCATCTCTGTGCTAAAACAAAAGTTACTTTGGCATTGTGGATCTTCAGTATGCTGAAAATTGTGTTGTTGTTGCACATGCAGAGGAAGACCTACAAACAGCCCTTAACTGCTTCTGTCAGTCATACCAGTGTCTGGGACTGACCCTTTACATTGGAAAAATAAAGGTGCTTCACCAGCCTGCTCCAGACCAATCAGCTTCCCTGGCAAATCTTCATTGATGGACAGGAGATGGAGAATGTTGAACAGTTTGCATACCTCAACAGCCATCTCTCAAAGAAGGCCAACATCAACGAGGAGATCCAGTATAGAATCCCATGTACCAGCTCTGACTTTGGAAGGCTGTATCATCATATGTTCAGCAATCGCAACATCAGACTTGAACAAAACTTCTACTGTATAAGGCTGTGGTAATCCCAACTCTTCCCTGTGGCTGTGAAGCTTGAGTGACCTACAGGGACCACCTGAAAAGCCTGGAACACCATAACCTGTGCTACCTCCAAAAGATTCTTGGCATAAAGTGAGAGGATCGTTGCACAAATGCCAGTGTCCTCACCAATGCGAACACCACCAGTATGGAAGCATTGATTATTCAACATCAGCTGCAGTAGACAAGGCACTGTGTGCACATGCCAAATGTACATTTACCAGAACAACTGCTATACTCCCAACTCAGTAAAGGACAAAGGACACACAGGGGCAGCGGAAATGCTTCAAGTATACCCTCAAGGCAAACATTAAGAAATGTGGTATTGACACCACAAAATTGGGAAGAACTAACCTGGGACAAGGCTACATGATGATGCCCTGTGAGAGAAGGCACATCTTTTTTTGTGGAAAACCATCTCGCCATGGAGGAAACAGAAAAACAACAGCAACAGAAGTAAAGGAAACAAGACCAAGAAATCCATGGTCTGATCCTCCCTTTAACCACAACCTGTGGCATTTGCCAGAGAGTCTGTGGCTCTAGGATTGGTGGTCTTAGTGATCAATTTACTCATTTACAGCCCTTTACTTGACCCATGGGAATGATCATCCTTGACTGTGAGGGATCACTGCCACTGCCAACCAGTGGATTCACTCTTTTCAAAGAGATGTAACTTGTATTTTGCTCTAAAGGCTGATAGACTGGTATATACCTTAGTCATTCGTAGTAGATTGTTCCACAGCCTAATGACTTCTGCTGAAGATCTCTGACTCTTGAAAGAGTCATTCTTGGTTTACCCATGTTTTCTTCATAGAGTAAAGTATTCTTGGATAATGTATAGAGACATGGTCCCCAAGTAAGCCAGGCCTGTCACATGCATGGCACTGTAATCCTTTCTCTGTTCTAACTGATGCTAGAGGTATATTTTTTAAATTAATCTAGAAGCTCGGTATATAATTGGATATAAAATTATTGTTTGTCCATTGCACTATTTTTCTGCTTTTTGTACCTTTTTACAATGCTACGTAGTAATATTCTTGGACAGCTGTATGGAGTGTTAAATTAGCATGTAATATTCTTGGACAACTGAATTTTATGGAGTGTTAAATTAGCATGTATGAAGATAAGAAATCCATGCTTGTGGAATTATGCATCAGCAATATGTTTTGATGAAGACCCATTGTCTATTGATACTGTTAAGGCCTTTGCTAATTTTTTTCATGTTGATTGTGGTCATTGGTTTTGAAGATGGTATAATTTTGGGAGTTTGGATATGGTGACCTTGAACCTTTAGAGGCTGACAGTGTAAGTGGATATTGGGAGAAAAAAAGAGAACACTATTGTGTCCTGTGATAAGGCAAAGAGAGAGTAAATAGTATTAGGGAAACATGTGAATGTTGCCTATTGTTTAGTGAAATATAAGGTCAAGAGCAATGGAAAATTATGGGTAAAAAGCAATATTTCTATCACTAGCAAAGGATATTTACAATGAGTGTATTACAACAGCTGTTTACATTCTGCCTGGATTGTATATTAATTGAAGGAAGGACTCTATGTACATCTTGGCAGTTGTATCCCATTTTTAGTGTTCCAAGCCAGAGGAAACACCTGCTGCTTTGAGCGTAGGCTTGGTGAAAGACCACACAAGGTCCATGGCAGTTCTTAGCAGCAAGGATGTACTGTAATACAGTGGCTGTTTAAATATCTATCACGTTATTGTCTCTCCAGGGGTGTATGCTTACTTCAGATTACAATTTTACCTTGCTATCCCTATAACTATAGCATTTAAATATATTTCTCAGTAATTATGATAAATGACAGATTATGCTGAGCAAAGTCTTAAAAATCAGTATTACTGGAGAATATCCTGTGACACTGATGGGTGTCCCTCTGGATAACTGAAACAAAATATATAATCTTTGATGTTTGGGAAATACTTTGGCAGTGCAACTAGATATCAAAGTCATTATGATGACATGCTGGAGTGGAAAATTTTAAGAACAAACCAACCAACAGAAAAAAAAATGCAGTTTCAGAGATGCCCATTTATCTGTATTATCTTTCTGAGGATAAAGTGCAGTATATTACACTGATGGTGAAACATACAGATGTTCTAATACCTTCTTTTTTCTCTTTAAATTTTCTTTCACCTCCCTGGACCTTCTATCACTGATAGCAGAGTAGCTGTCCATAAACAAATAAACCCTAAAAGCCAACTTGAATGTGAAATCATAAAACTCATACATAGACTGTATTGTTTTAACTTGGCCTCAACAAAGACTCTAGGTTCTTATCTCTCATATTTTGTATTGAAGGGTAGTAGCAGAAGAGAAGGAGAGTACACCGGGAACTGTCTGAGTCGTCAAAACTCTCTGAATCTTTTCTCAAGATTTGGAGAGCTTTGAATTGATTTGGACCTTTTAATTGGTCCCTTGATTCAGTTTGGATTCAGAGATTCAGCCACTGAATTGGGCTGTATCTCCTCTGAATCGAATCGCCACTTGAAGCTTTGCACAGCCCTACAGTATATCCTTTTGAAAAAAGGGCCCAGAAGCTATTAATTAAAATTTTCTGAATGGCTTTTTGTTTAGGCCACAGCAATTTACAGAATCTGATTCTGAGATCCAATTATTGTGGTTAGATTGTCTCGACCATTTAAAAGGGATAGCTTTTCCTGACGATAAGAGTGGACATGTGAGGAACAGCCACCATTGTTTATCTAACATGGAAACAACTTCCTGTGTCTGTTTTTTTTTAAACCCCCCTGACCGTAATGTCTAAACTCGAGAAAGGAGATGAGAGTTCATACTGTTAAAATGATTGTTGGCAAACTTGCTTTATTTTTTTTATGTTTTAGAGCCAAAGGATGAGCTGTGGATTGGACTGAATGACAATAAGGTTCAAATGTATTTTGAATGGAGTGATGGCAGTCCTGTGACATACACTAAATGGTTGCGTGGAGAACCAACCCATGCAAATAATAGGCAAGAAGATTGTGTTGTCATGAAAGGAAAGGTAAAGTTATAGCTGTCACAGTCTTCTCACATTAACTTTTTTATACCTTTTTTGCTCAGGAGAATGGGAGTTGGGAATATTACTGTATGAAGTAACTTTTGCTGATCCAAAGATTTGTAGATTTCATCTTTTGGAGGAACCTTAATCTCTTCAAAGCTGCTAGGACCAAAAAAGTAAGGGAGGTGGGTGGCTCAACGCAGGAGCACCCCCTACTGGCCCGCGTCACGTGGTGGAAACAGCAGAGGGATACGAATACCCAGCTGTGTTCCTGAGGTGGGATCTCTGCACCCACCACAGATCCTACCTCTTGGGCCTTTTGGTTAGCTATATTGCATGAATTTATTGTAAGAGCTTAATTGAATGTGCATTCTACATTTGTATATATGAGATAAAGGATTCATTGTCTTAACAAAAGCCTCTGTTGATTATGTAGGTGCCATCGTCAGATTGTTTTCAAAAGGATTGTTTACTGGCCCACACCTGAAAAAATGTGGTGTGGTTGATACAGTGATAGACATGGTCAGCATATAATAGCAGCTTAGATAAGGGTCTGATAAGAGTCAGTAATGAGACAGATGCCTGATGTTGGAAGAAAGTATTTTTCTAGAACTGTGATCATGTGAAAAAATGTACTCCTCTCCAATGGCATTTCTCAGCTATTTTATCAAGGAAAGGAAAGGGTGGTGGTGGGGAACCCCTTAGAACCCAATATGCTGAGCTCACTCAAAAATCTAGGCAGTTATTCTGGAGATTGTGGGAGCTTACCTTTCTCTGGAAAAAAAATTATCACATTTTGTAATTGTAGGTTGTGGCAGAGCACAGGTTGTGCTTGTCACTTTCCAGGGTTTGAACAAGCAGGAAGCAGCCTGCATGTAGGAGAAGAACCAGTCAAGCAGTTACATGGTAGTTAGGAGGTCGCCTGATTGGTGGAGATGTTGGGGAGCCTGGGTATAAGGCTAGGTCCTCAGACCAGGGCTGGCAGTTGCTGCAGGGAGCCAAAGGAATGACATTGTCCAGTGAGAAATATGCTGCTCCCAGAACAGTCTGAAGGACAGATTAGGGACTATGGAGGTGGAGGAGTTTCCTGGTCCTGCGGTATGACCTGAAACTGTACCTTGCTGGGGTTGGATGGTGTGGTGGAGCTGCCTGTGGCAGGGCAGTCTCCAGGAAATGCCATACCTGTGCCTCCCCAGTGAAATGTGAGTATGGGGTGCTGGAAAGCCTCAGCCTCTGCTGCCTTGCAGGTGACCTCGTGGAGGGGAAAGGCTAGGGGAACACACCCCAACAGATAAGCAAAGAGCCAAGGCCCACTGAGGAGGGCCTGATTTGGGGTCCAGGCCAAGAGAAGGCGGCCTGAGACAGGGCCCACTGAGTGAGGCCTGAGGTTTAGAGGGCATAAGGCCCCAATGCCCCAGTGAATGAGCAGCCTCCCACCCAGGAACAACTTTAGTTACAACAAAGGCATGGCAAGCAATCCAGGTGGGTGGGCCAATGTAATGACTGACCCCGGGACAGCCCCCTGTTACACAGATGCTGAGCTATTTGTTTAAATTTGGTCCATAAAAACAGGTTGAACAGCCACAGCTCCCATCATTCAGAGGAAACTGCTGTTTCTGCACCTCTCAGGATCAGGCCATACCTGATCACAACTGAAACAAGTCAGAAGTTGGATTGATCCTATCTGCACTCTTCTTGAGGTCTGCCTATTTAGCAAATGATTTATAAGGCCACATCACCAAAATTCAGGTTGTTTTGTCATTGACGTAAATGGATTGGGTTCCATTATTTGTTTTTATTTACACATGATCTAAAACAGCCCCTTTCCTTTAAAAATTAAAAATAGAAGCAACCAGTGGAAGCAAAGATAAATACAGCAGCTTCTGAAAAAGATTGGCCCATTTTAATTATTGCATTCAAGACAGATATTTCATAGCAAATTTTTTGAATATGGCTTTTTATACCATATTTTAACTTTGTTATGAACCATTTTATTTCTGACTTGGCATATTTTCTTCTTGTTTTCATTGTGGAGGAGAGTTTCCATTGCATATTTCTTTCTTTTAATGGCCTTTACTAGTGTTGACAAAATATAAATTGAAGAAATGAAATGCTTTTTGGTAACTAAGGGAATTGAGAACTTCCTTAAATGTAAGCGCTTCATAAGTAAGCATAAAAAATGAAGGTGATAATACACACCTAACTCTGTTATACTTGGAGCTGTACTTCTGCAAATTGCAATGCTTGCCAATAGGCTGGACATCTGGCTTGCATCTCTGGCCTTTTTAGCAGTAACCTGTTTCTTACATGTCTTTTACAGAAGCAGACTTCAGCAAGTATTAATTATGACAGGGAATTTCATGCATCAGGCATGGCAGATGACTGATACTGTTGAGTCCTTTCTGGATATTATTCTACTTCACCACTTTTCAAGATGGTATTTCAGTTGGAGGTTTGCCATAGGCTCATTGGCCCTTTTGAGCTCCCCACATGGGATGAAAGTGGTACTCCAAATGGATCTAACTTGTGGTGATCATTTAATGCAGGAGGAGGAAATAGGAAAACAGTTAAATTTAATGCAGAAGCTTTAAATAAATAATGGATCTAGGTTTTTCTTTCTGTATAACTACAACAAATAAATATTCATTAAATTAAACATCAAAGATCTAATGAGTAGAAATCCCCCTTAATTTCTATGCTTTTTCTCCTTCTGCCATTTTGCAGGATGGGTATTGGGCAGATCATGCATGTGAAAAAAAACTTGGATACATTTGTAAAAGGAAACCTTTGGGAGAAGCTCCAAAGGAAGAGGAGATTGTTGAAGAAGGCTGCCAGAGAGTAAGTACAAAATAAGTTATGGGAGTTGAATACACACAGCCTTATTGAAAGATCAAATGTAAACCCAGTTATTGTGGGTGGTAGAAGTGATTAACCAAAAATAGATCTGTATTGCCATTACTAGAGCCATATGGCCTTTTCAACGTCCGTGACTTGTGAAGGAAGTTGTGCTGTATCAAACAGATTGAGGTTCTAGCTTCCCTTTCATATTTGAGCCATGCTCCTGTTTGAATTCCCCAAACCTGTTGCCCTTGTAGCTAACCATTAGGCTTTCTGACCTGAAATTAAGCTATTTTAGGGGATTTAGCTGGCCTATCCAGAGTTTCTGTTGGTCCAACTGCTTCAGCAAGGGCTACCAGTGGTGGTGGAGCTTGGAATGGTGATATTTTTCTTTTGCCAGAGATCTAGATTTGCTATGAACATACTGTTGATATGAAAAAGAGGCTTTTTCCTTATGACTTAGTTCATTTCTATGGTTAACTGCAAATGTCTTTCTTGTGAATTGCTAAAATGAAGTACAGCATTCTCCATTTTAGAGCTGCTTATCTTCAGTCCTTATTACTGTGCCTGCTGGCTAAAACTCACTTTTTTCCTACTAGATCTAAAGGTGTACCTGTTTATTTGTGCTTGTACATTGTTGCCTCTGTGCTTAAGTGGTGGGAGGGGCTTGTATAATGAAAGGGGAGGCCTGAGACCTATTTCTGACCAAAGGAAAAGGTACATGGTTACTAAACCAAGTCTACTATGTCCCCCTTGAATAATGATACACTATTGAATATGTCCAGTACTTCAAATAAATAAATACATGAATAAATACTTCCATACTTCTTTGTTGTCTAGCTGTTTGGGAAGACAGAACCAATAATCATTTTCACAGTACCTATGTTCATCTTGTCTTTGGGGCTTGTACCATTGATGACTCTGTTGCTCTGTCTGGGGTTCTCTTTTCCCCAGTATCAGTCACTCTAGCTCAGGGGTGGGAAATTATCTCAGGCAGAGGGCAGCTTACCGAGTTTTGGCAAGCCATTGAGGGCCACAAGGATAGCCCCACCCCTTGACAGGTGCCCCCCCCTTGTCACTGTCTTGGGACCAGAAGTCCCACCTATAGCTGACCTTTGCCACTAGAAGTCCCTTCCCTTGCCCCCCCAAGAAGTACCCCTTTCAGCAAGGGTTGGAACAAGAAAAATACTAAATTATATTCTAAAAATCAAACATCTACTACAACATTCATTTAATTTGATTTCCAAAAATATTTTTGTCCTGATTTGCATGTTTTTGTGTTGTGCACATAGAGGTGCTTGTACAATAGCTTAAAATGAAGTCTTACTCTTGTATATTATGGAAGGGTGTGGGTGGATGGGTATCAGTTTGTGGGTGTGTGGTTATGTGGGGTGTAGGGGAGGGTGTGGGTGTGTGTGTGGATATGTGGTGTGGGTGGGTATGGGGTTTGTGGGGGCAAGTGAGTGTGTGTGGGGAGAGTTGTGGCATGTGTGAAGAGGGAGGATTTGTCCATAGCCAGTGCTCCTGCCAGCCTGGACTCCACGCTCCTGCTGCTCCTGTTTCTGTATTCCAGCTTATCTTGACTCCAGGGCTTCAGCGCAGCCCCATGCTCCTACTCACAGCCACTTCCCCCCATCTGCCACCACTGCCCTTCTGTTGCATCCCCAATTTCCCCCTCCCCCCACCCCAGCTCATCGCTCCAGCACCACGTTCCAGCTGCACAGCTGAGACGGCAGGACACAGAAGGAGCTGGACAGGCCTTGCCAGCACTGCACAGAGCCAACAGAGAATCTCAGGGGCCAGGTTGCCTCCTGCTGTTTCCTGCAACCCAGTGCTGCATCTGGGAACCACATGGTACCGGAGCAACTGG
>NW_017729004.1:47473643-47525834 GCF_001723915.1 Gavialis gangeticus | reverse complement strand
ACCACATCCCCCACCCCAGCTCATCGCTCCAGCACCACGTTCCAGCTGCACAGCTGAGACGGCAGGACACAGAAGGAGCTGGACAGGCCTTGCCAGCACTGCACAGAGCCAACAGAGAATCTCAGGGGCCAGGTTGCCTCCTGCTGTTTCCTGCAACCCAGTGCTGCATCTGGGAACCACATGGTACCGGAGCAACTGGTGGTGGCGGGGTGGAGCGGGGACCTGTGGCAGCAGTGGGTAAATGGCTATGGCACACCAGGAGCAGTGGCAGTGAGCTTCCTCTGGGTCCTACTCACCCTGGCTCCTGTCATCTTTGATAGGCAGCCAGGGCAGATAAATATTAATTTGCTAAATTTTTTAGGGGTCCCACGGGCCGGATAGAATGGCCTGGTGAGTCAGATCTGGCCCATAGGCCATACTTTGCCCACCCCTGCTTTAGCTGGTTTCCCTTTTGAAGGATCCTTTACATCTTCATATCATTCTCAAAGCTTTTGCTGAGTCTTGCATAATATTCTCTGCTTCTGGGATATATTCTTACAGGCAGCCCTACTCTTAAAAGATTCTTCAAATGTGGTGTGCTACATCTGTGCTGCTAACACTGTTAGTTATGCCTAATTTAGTAAAGATGCCTTCTGTCTGTTTCATAGTCAATCCCCAAACTCCACCCCTTCAGAATGACAACAAGTTGTTTGGAATCCTCTTACTTTTTTGGTCCACTGTTGTGCTACTGACACTTTTCAGAACTCTGATTCCTGTACTCAGAATATGTTTACACAGCTTCAGGGCAAACTTTCCCAGATATCTTTTCTTTATTCTGAAAAGCAGGGATGGGCAAAGTCTGGCCTGTGGGCCAGATCCATCTGGCAATGGACTCCATTTCCCAGCAGTCCTTGCCTGCGTGGCTGGGGCCAGTTTCCATGGAGACCCCAGTAGCAGCTGTGCTATGATAGCATGGGGCTGGGGTTTCCATGGAGACCAGCCCCAGAAGTGCTGGCAGGGCACATGGCTGGATGGGGAGCTGCTTCAGGGCCAGGTTGGGGTCTTGCAGCAGTGACGGCGTGGACCAGAACCAGGGCAGAGCCATGATCTGCAGCCTGCCTGCTCTGGGCAAGGGCATGCAGGCAGCAGATAGTGACTCTGCCCTGGCTCCTTGCAGCAGTGACAGCATGGTCTAGAGCAGGGATAGGCAACATTTTTTGGCTGGAGTGCTGGAAAACATCACAATGCCTACTTTGGAAGGTGCTGGAGTGCCAGCATGCCAGAAAAACAAAATGAGGGCAGGGGGTACATGGCAGGATGCCCTGCTTGTTCCCCTTGCCCCCCACCCAAAGTCCCTGCCCCCCAGCCCAGGTTCTGTGGCTGTCAGCAGCTACCCTGGCTCTGGGAAGCTGCTGCCAGCAATGGAGCCTGAGCTGCTCCCAGCAGGGCTTGCAGCATCCCAGCTGCTTGCTGGGAGCTGCCCAGGCTCCCAGCTGGCAGCAGCTACCCAGAGGTGGGGCCGGCTGCCACCAGGAGGCTGTAAACATCTGTGCCAGGTTCCAGAGCCCCAGCATCAGCTCTGTACCAGCGTGTGCATGCATGATTTGGAGTGGGCAGTGGGGTGGGGGCCTGAGGCAGTGCAACTCCGGTCTCTCTCCTGGTCCTAGCACAGAGCTGGTGACTGGGCTCTGGAGCCTGGTGCAGCTGTTTCTATCTGGCCTGGGCTCTGGGCAGCTGCAGCAAGCAGTGGGCAGGCTGCAAACAACTATGCTGGGCTCCGCAGCTCCAGCATCAGCTGCATGCATGCACAGTCACCACCAGCATGGAGCTGATACCAGAGCTGTGGAGCCCGATGCTGCTGTTTGCAGCCTGCCCACTGCTTGCTACAGCTGCCCAGAGCTGAGGCTGGCTACAGACAGCTTCACCGGGCTCTGGAGCCCAGTCACCAGCTCTGTGTCAGGAGTTGGGGAGAAACCAGGGTTGTGCTGCCTCAAGCCCCTCCCCCACTGCCTGCTCTGAGGCACGCATGCATGCGCTGGTACAGAGCTCATGCCTGGGCTCCAGAGCCCAGCACAGCTGTTTGCAGCTTCCTGGCTGCAGCTGGCTCTGGCTCTGGGTAGCTGCTGCCAGCTGGGAGCCCGGGCTGCTCCCAGCAGGCAGCTGGGATGCTGAAAGCCCTGCTGGGAGCAGCCCAGGCTCCATTGCTGGCAGCAGCTACCCAGAGCTGGGGCTGGCTGTGGGTTGCTGAGCAAAATGGCCTCACATGCCATGCTTAGCACAAGTGCCGGGCTTTGCCACTGCCTGGTCTGGAGCATGCAGGTTGCAGAATGTGGCTTTGCCCTGGCTCTGGACCACACTATCACAACTGCGAGATCCTAGCCTGGTCTCAGAGCAACTCCCTGCCCTGCCATTGCTGCTGTGGCCGGTCTCTACAGAAAACCCAGCACCCTGCTATCAAAGCACAGCTGCTGCTGGGGTGTCCATGGAAACTGGCTCCAGTCACATGGGCAGGGGCTGCTGAGAAATGGAGTCTGGCTGCCAGTCGGATCTACCATTTTGCCCACCTCTGCTGCAGAAGTACTCCTGGGAGACTGGCAAAATATTTGGTATGCGGGAAGTCACAGCAGCTCTACTGTAAATTGCACTCTAAATTTTGTGATATTTGGCTTGCAAAACATTAGAGGAAAGTTTTAATATTAGCTGGGATATCCTTCCCTTTGAGAAACATCATGCTACACTTGATTTCTCATGTGTGGCTTTTCCCTTTTGACTAATTCAATATGTTCTCTAGACCAGTGGTATTCAGCCTGTGGTCTGCAAACCCTTAGAGGTCCACAGGCTGTCTAAGGGCTCCATGAAAGTTGACTATGATGAATCAAAAGTATGTGAATTCCCACACTTACAATTCAAAGGGGTGCACACATCCATTTGAAATTTTTTAGGGGTCTGCTAATGAAAAAATGTTGAAAAGCACTGCTCTAGATAAAGTTTTGCAGTGCGCTGTGTGTCAACAAAGCAGACAGCAATGTAGTCAAGCCTGAAACTTTTGGGGATGCCGTTATGGATCCCTTAGGGAGAAAACACAGGTTTACTCAGAAAAAAATCATTATATGCTATAGCTTGTTGCGTACACATGCTGTAGCAATGATGTTTTCATAAGTTTTTGTTCCTGGTTACAAATATATAAAGAATTGTAAGTTTAATGATTGTTTATGGTGTGTACAACTTAGCAAGAACTTATATAGCGTACATGGCATTGTTATTGTTGGAGTAACTTTTAATGAAAAATATTGACACTTTAAAGAACACAATATATTTCATACTTTTCTATAAATGGACTATACATTAAATATTCCTGTCCTCTAGAGTTTGTATGCCATAATGCTTTTGTGTTGAACCAGGTTAAAATTTCAGATGGAATACTTCATGTTGTTTCTTCATACAGGTAATGAAGCAGCTTTACTGCTGGGTGGAGAAAAGACAGTGATAATCCACATTCTGGCTTTTTTTTTTTTTAACAAATCTTTATTCTGAAATAGTTATCCCACAGGAAAATTGGGTCAGCTCCTTATTCCGAACAAAACACTTCTGTGTTCTACATATTGCAAGGAAATGCTTTGCTAAATGCTTTTCTGTCTGCTTATTTTTCTGACTCGTCCTTATTGTTTCTTAGTTGTTTCAGGGCTTAGCTGTAGTATTGTTTGTAATAATTTTTAAAATAAAGTACAGCAAATTATAATGCATTCCAATCTTTGTGTGATTGCCTAATATTTATTTTGACAGGGCTGGAAAAGACATGGTTTTTATTGTTACCTGATTGGAAGTACATTTGCATCGTTTCCTGAAGCTAATCAGACCTGTGGAAGAAACCAGGCTAACCTAGCTAGTGTTGAAGACAGGTATATAAAAGGGCTTGTAATCTGAGAGCTGATAGGATCTTATCAGTAATGTTTTAAAATAATCTAGATCACTGAAATAAAATTTTTGATGTTGATAAAAATTAGAGATAAGCATGAGATATGAAATTAAGTCTGCATATTAACCTTCTCAAAATTATTGTGTTTGAGGTTAAATCCAAGAGGTTGAGTTCAGTTCATAGGCAAAGGGACGGGTCTGAATAATCACTATTAAAGAATCTACAGAACAAATTAGTCCCTCTTCTGTACTGGAGCAGCCCCATTATTACAAATAGGGCCAACAATGGTGTGTAACTTCAATATTATGAAGATTTCAGTCAATGATAATTGAAGAGAATTATGTTTGATCTTTCTTAGCTGTGGTGGTTTAGCCAAGTTTAGTAAATTGTATGTCTGCTAAAGCTATTGTTTGTTGCCAAATGAGCAGCTATGGCTCTGAATCATAGAATCATAGAAAATTGGGTTGGAAGGGACCTCAGGAGGTCATCTAGTTCTACCCCCTGCTCAAAGCAGGACCATCCCCAACTTTATAATCACAGCAAGGCTTTGTCTAGCTGGATCTTAAAAATGTCCAAAGATTAAGATTCTATAACCTCTCTGGATAACCTGTTCCAGTGCTTTACTGTTCTCCTAGTGAGCAAGTTTTTCCTAATATCTAACCTAAACTTTTCTTGCTGCAACTTGAGACCATTGCTCCTTGTTCTATCATCTGCCACCACTGAGAACAGTCTAGCTCCATCCTCTTTGGAACCACCCTTCAGGTAGCAGAAGGCTGCTATTAAATCCCCTCTTGATCTTCTCTTGTCTAGACTAAATAAGCCCAGTTTCCTTAGATTCTTCTCATAAATCATGTGCCCCATAGAGGATTTGATGTGAATGTGATAGGGGAAGCATATCCTCTGATCAAGAGGATTTTGATCAGAGGATCATGTGCTATTTTACCTAGTCACATTTTAGAGTATGCATACAGGCTAAGTACAGACATTTGGAGAGGTTATTGAGAGGTTAGACTGAGTTAAAAATGGCCACCCAATCTAAGGGAAGTCGGGATGGGGGGGAGGAGGGGCTAGCCAGGAGGAAAGAGTTGGAGGGATAGCAGGGCAAACAGGCTCAGGGGGTGGGGAGGGATTGGAGATCCATGGGAGGAATGGGGGGCAGATGGAATCTATGGGAGTGATTAGGGGGCTTGGAGGGGCAGGTGGCATCTTTGGAGGAATTGGGGGGCAAGCAGCATCCACAGAAGGGATTGGGGGTCAGGTGGGAACTGCAGGAGTGATCAGGGAGATTGGGGATACAGGCAGCATCCATAGGAGCAATCAGGGGGCTGGCAGTGTCCATAGGAGGAACTGGGGGGGCATGTGGGATCCATGGGAGGGGTTGGGGGCAGGTGGGCTCTGCAGGAATGATCAGCAGGAGAGGCATGGTCCACCTGAGGTTGGTGGTATCTGGGAAGTCTTGGCAGGATCAGGGGAGTTCATGGAGTCTGGGGGGGGCGGGGCTTGGGTGTGACCTGGGGCTATTTTTAGACCCCTGGTTCTCCCCTCAGCCCCCTGGTGAATCTATACCCTATCCCTCCTGCCCCTTACCCCACTGATATTTTCTTTCTCAGCTCCCAGTGTAAAGCATGTCCCTGATAAATCTGGCACTCAGGGGGCTTGTGGGATGGGAGGTTTGAGGGGAAGGGAGCTGTTCCATGGAGGGAATGAGGGGCAAGGGGCTGGGGCTAACAATAGCCTGAAGCAAGGGGGTGGGTAGGAAAAGTGCAGCCTCAGGGCTGGGGCCAGCAGCTGGCCTTTACCAGCCCTGGGACTGCACAAGTAACTGTATAAACATTCCAGGCATTGGTCTAACCTAGATAAATAAAGTTTGAGTGTATATCAATCCAGGTCTATCTTAGACTGGGTTATGCCATTTTTAGACTGGTCTGTGGGCACAGAGCTTCTGTTCTGTTATGGGCTCAGATTGATTTCTGACCACTGAGACTGGGTTTAAGTGCAGGATCTGCACCTGGGCAAACTAAATTAGATTAGGTAGCCACATTTAATCTGATCCCCCTCCCCCTAATCTCTCCTCCGCCCCCGAATGTCTGCACTTATCCTTAAAAGTATACATACAAACAAACTAAGCAAAGGGTAAATGGTTTTGTACCTGAGACTCCATCACCATGCAACTGAGTAAAATGTCACAGGTGTTGGTGATACACAATTTTGAATGTTACATGTTGGATGGCTGAGAGCTCCTAGCTCCTAAGCAAAGCCCACTGTATCAATATGGCTCTTCATCATTTTTTATATTTGTTTTCTAGTGTCTAGACAGATCTCTACATAGCATGGGCTGTACAGTGAAATGTGGTTAATTTTTCATGAGATAACTTGTTACTGTTGTCTTAGTGAACTAAACCTCTGCCAGAGTCCTACTGATTAATACACAGAACACTGGCACATTCATCAGCTGTTCAAGCACGTCATTTCTATATGTACACAGACTAAATCACAATGGAATTGCTTCTGATAATTGAAAACTACTAACTTATGCCTTCTGTAGGACCTCTCAAGGTAGCTCATCTTACAAAGCATTGAAAATATCAGCTTTTCTTGGCTCACTGAGACATACACAAAAAATCATTACATTTTTGCAGATGTCCCTTCTGTTTTGGTGCTAAGTGAAAAGCAAAACTCTGCCTACTTTACTTCCTCATAATCATGTAAATCCTATGTTGCAAGCACCCTAATTCTTGGTAGAAAGATTTACATTAAGCTTTTATCTACATAATCATACAGTTCTTACATAGCAAGCCAAACGGAATCCTTTTGGTACCCATAATTTTTGTAATATTTTTGTCTTTATTTTAAATGTCAAAATGCATCTCATGAAAAGTCAAAAGTGGATAATTACTCACCTGTGGCTAATTATGTATTAGTACTGATCCCCTTGGAGTGATGATTTAACCACATTTTACTGAATTGTCCTGTATGTGGGCATATGTATGTATACAGGCAGTCCTCGACTTACGGTGTTTTGACTTACGATGATTTGCATTTGCGGTGCTCTGCCATTTACACCCATGTTATTACTTATGGTGCTGGATCCTCACACAGCATGACAGGGAAATTTACAATGAGAAAAAGAAGGCAGCAAAACAAACATCCCTGGATCAGCTTCTCTGGGTGCCGCACTTCAAGAGGAATGTGGCTAGCATTGAGAAGGTCCAGAGGAGGGCCACTCGCATGGTCAAGGGGCAGTGGGGCAGGCCCTACGATGAGAGGCTAAAGAGCCTGAACCTATTCAGCCTCCACAAGAGAAGGCTAAGAGGGGATCTGATGGCTGTTTACAAACTCACCGGAGGGGCCAGCGAGAATTGGGGGAGACTCTGTTCCCCCGGCCACCACCTGGGGTTACTAGGAATAATGGCCACAAATTGTTAGAGAGAAGGTTCAGGCTGGACATCAGGAGACATTACTTTACAGTTAGGGCTGCCAGGCTCTGGAATGGACTCCCAAGGGAGGTAGTACTCTCTCCTATCTTGGGGTTCTTCAAGAAAAGGCTGGACAGATATTTGGCTGGGGTGATATGACAGTCTGGGGTTAGGAGGTTGGACCTGATGATCTGTTTAGGTCCCTTCTGACCCTAAGCAGTATGAAGCTATGAAAAAACAATCAAGTGGCCCTAAGTCTCCACAAAAATCCCCCCAGAGAAGCTCTTCTGAATTCTATGACCCTGATGAAGGTGTGCCTTCACCTTCTGATTAAATAAAATTGTATGTGATTAGTTGCTGTATCGCCCTGTTTAATCGATATGGTGTTTATGGTCATTTCTATAAAAAGTTGGGCATCAGCCCTTGGTCAGGAATGTAACCCCCTATTATAACATTGTTTCTATGGGAAAATCAGATTCGACTTGCATTGTTTTGACTTACAGCATCTTTTCCAGGAATGTAACCCGCCATAAGTGCAAGGACTGCCTGTACTGTGTATTCTAATTTAATGCAAATGATCAACAGCCAGTTTCACCTGGCCTTCAAATTATACAAATACATATGTTTAATTAGTTTGACATTTCAAGATTGCATCTGTTTTGATGAGCCTTATAGGTATTTCTTAAACTTATTATAATTGACTTTCTCTCTACATCTCTCCAGTCCTGGGCACTTTGTCTTTTTGATTCTCAGTTCTCAGCTTACATGATTGTTAATTTAAGTAGGTAATTTCAATTTTTATAATTCTACTCTAGACATCACACTTTGGTTTATTTCCTTTCTAGCCTTCAAACCCTTAAAAAGCTCAGAAATGGATACTTTTTCCTCATTTAACATTAAACTGACTTGTATATAGCAACAAGTAATTAAATATGTAGCTATTGTAAGCAGTGGTATAGGTAATGACCTTTGCACCCTGAGCAAAACTCTCATCCTTTGTGTGTGGGTGGGTGGGGGGAATTGCTGGAGAGCAGGAGAGGGAGAAGGGGGAAGGAGTGTTATCTTACCTGCCTCAAGTGTCCCCATATCTGTGGCCTCTGGGTGGGCAGCGCATAGCTGCTTCACCCATGGCAAAGATTGAAAGGGAGGCAGGTGCCTTTTTGGTGCCCCCTCCAAGTTGGCATCTGGGGCTGATGCCCCTCTTCCATCCTTCAGTTACCCTGAGTTTAAGAACTAAGATTAAAGAGGGTTTCTTCTTTATCCTTCCTTTGTTCACCTCCACTTTAGTCTTCGACCATGTAATCTTGTTTACAGAAAAAAGGAAGAAGTGATTTGATTTCAAAGTTCACACAATACTTATTGAGTGGTAGTTAGCTGTATTAATCTAAATTCATAATTAGAGATTTATTTCTGAATGAGTTAGTCTTTAAGTTGCTACTCTGCCCTGCCTTCTGCCTGACAATATTTATTCATAAATATTATGTTCCTTTGCTTTGTCTGAATAAACCACTCATTTTTAAACTCTTACATAAATTATTTAATGAAAATGACACATTTTGATTAAATCTAGATGTAATATCAATTCAATATTTTATTTTATTTTATTACAGATATGAACAAGCCTATCTGACTAGTCTGATTGGGTTGAGGCCTGAAAAATATTTTTGGATTGGCCTTTCAGATATACAAGAAAAAGGGACTTTCAAGTGGACAAGTGGTGAATCTGTCTTATTCACCCACTGGAATTCAGAAATGCCTGGTATGTATGAGACTACATTGAAAATAGCATCTAGTCATGTTATTCGGTATCAAAAGACTGCACTGGCTCTTTGGTGGTAGGGTTTTGTCATTAGAAAGTTTGTTACTTTGGCATAAATGGTGGAATGATGACATTCTGAGGACTGGGCAGGACAAAGAAAGGTGCAGTGTACCTGGGACAGAGATATGGGGCAGGAGGAGTAAGAGGTTATAGGTAGAAATTTGTCTTAGTTTGGGGGGAGCAGGGATGGCAGGCATCAGGCTGAGGTTGAGACAGGGTTCTGTTGCAAGTGTCAGGGTGTAGGATCAGTTGGGACCTCTGGGATAAAGGCAGCACAGTGTAAAACTATTGTTGCAGTCACATAAGACTGTGGTCTGTGTTAAAACCCTAAATTTGAGCCTGGCTCTTACTGAAGTTTAGGACCTGGCAGAATATTTATATTATTTACATATTTATATTATGTAAAATATTTACATGTTTATATTATGTAAAATATGCATCAGTAAAAATGTAAGGTTGTCAGTAAAAATCTTTCAGTAAAAAAAATGTGGGGCTTGGCAACTCTGGAGCTAGCCTTTGGCAATGGATGGGCTACATTCATTATGACCAATTTCTATATTATTTTTATTAAGTTACTAGGTTTAAGATTTAGGTTCAAATATTTTAGGGATTCAGAAATGCCTGCTGGCTTTGATAGTTTGTATGTTTCCTACAATGTAACATATATACAGACAAAATGCTCATCAGAGAGAATCGTAACGGAGATCAGAGCATCAAAAAAATAAGCCTCTGTCACCTGAGTTTAGAGAATTGCAGATGGTGGTGTTTCACTGCTGGCTTAGAGACACAGTAAGCTCATTGAGCACCCAGGGAAGGGAGGGGTGCGGTGGTGAAGGGTGGCACTGAATGCTCCCAACCACTAATGGGTTGGCTGTTAAAGCGTGACAGGATGATATGCATTTATTCAGTTTGCCAATATATGGTTAAATCACAAATTCAGGGAATGATCTTAATGATTTTTTTGTTTGAATATGAGTTTGAATTTGTGCAGAAATATATATTTTTGTAATATCAGAACAGAATTCAAATCATATGCAATTTTGATTTTTCTATATTTTTACTTACAAAAAGGAAGAAAGCCTGGTTGTGTTGCTATGAGAACTGGAATTGCAGGTGGATTATGGGATGTTATAAAATGTGAAGAAAAGGCAAAATTTCTCTGCAAACAGTGGGCTGAGGGAGTGACACCTCCACCTGTACCTACAACAACTCCTGTCCCCACGTGCCCTGGTGGTTGGGATTCAAATAATCGCATCAGCTTCTGTTTCAAAGTAAGTGTACTTAATTTTGAGTTAGGAAGATATTGTACTTGAAGTTAATAAATGCAAAAGGAATGTAAACAATAATAACTGGCATAAAGGCAATCATGCATATAAATACTGAAATGATCCTTGAGTATTCTGTAAACCGAGGGCATGTCACAGCTTTCTCAGGAGAAACCACATGTGTACAGATGTTCAGGATTTTTCTGCCAGAAAAAAACTGGCTGCTCTGAGAGAAAAATGACCCAGGAATGACAAAGGTTAAATCCTTTCTGGAAGAGAGCAAATTTCTATACAGATTTTCTTCTGATAGAAGGCACAGCAGAGTCCTTCAGCTTCCCAGGGTGCTTTGTTCCTGCTCCTTCCTCTGGGAGACAATGTTATTCATTTGACTCTGCTATTCCAGCCTAGTATTCACAATCCCAACATTGTCCTGCAGAGAGATACAGGTCAACCCTGCACGGTGGATCAGCCATGATGGTTTGTACATTGCTGTCATCTGTCTACAAGCTCGAAGAAGCCAGAGTATGCTGACATGTATGCACAGAGGCCACCTGGCTTTGTAGCTTCAGCACTGCAAGCTCCCTGCTTTTCAGGGGTTCAGCATTCAAATGTCTGTTCAGTGGGGTTTGTGGTTTTCGCTGTTTAAAAAATCCAAAATTTGTGTTTTTCCTCAGTTAAAATGAAACTCCACTATGTATGTAGGTATCAGTTGAAAACAATGTTTTATTGATATATTTACAATTTTATATTGTAAAACTGGACACGGGGCTGCACCCAGGTGGGACCAGCTCCGGGAAGAAGCTGCCTCTGTGGCCCAATGGGTGGGACCTGGGGTGCAAGGGAGTGCCACTTACTAAGGTGAGGCACAGCAGTGGCTACAGTGGTACTTCAGAGTTGTGCCCCCTGCTGTTGCTGGGTGGGCCAGGGTGCATCACCTTGGGGTCCATGGCAGCACAATGCTCCCTCCTGCACCAGGTTCTGCCTGCTGGGTGGTGGAGGTGGCTTCTTGAGAGATGGTCCAGCCTTGTTGCAGCCCTGCACCCCACTGCAGCACAGGAATCTCAGGGGGCACGTGCCCCCTTTGCCATGTTGCTTTGCCCACCCCCCCTTGCTGCATTGCCTGTGTTCTCCCACCCACCAACACATTGCCTGTGCCCCCCACAACTCCATAGACTTACTTGGAGGGAGCTGTGGGTGCTTCAGGAGCTGCTCTCCAGCACGCTGCCTGGCTGCCATGTGCATGCATGCATGTGGCACCCCCTGCATCTTGCTCCCTGAGCCCTAGGCTAGAAGTCTGCCAGGCTGCAAAGGAAAACCTGTAATTTCCTGCATCTTTCTCCTTTAAAGGAGAAAAATCCATGGTTTTCCCCCCTTAAAAGGGAAAATCTGTGATCTGTGTGAATATCTGCACTGTGAGTTCACTTTAATGAGGAGAAATTTGCAATTTTCTCCTTTAAAGGAGAAAATCTGTGATTTCTCCTTTAAAGTGGAAAACCTGTGTTTTTTTCCATTCAAGGAGAAAATCCACCTTTTCTCACAGCAAACAGAAAACCCAAATCCCTGCTGTTCTGGCACCTGCAAATAAGTTTCTCTACCAGAAAAACAAACCTGGGAGAATTCTCTTAGGACATTTGAATATGTGTTTACAGACTTATTTACAAAGCACATATAGAAGAGGTACCTAATCCATCACTGAAATGCCAACAAGTTATCTAAATTTTTAAATGCCAACCAGTAGCTCCTTTAAGTTTTAAATGGGCCTTTTCTCATGTGTTGTAATATAGCAAATATTGCTCTCCCAAGTGTTCTCCTGTTACTGAGAAGCAAACATTTCCAAGTGAGATAGTCTTAATGTATTCAGTTATACTTATAACCTATTTTTAATTTTGCATGATTTGCTTTTTGACTTGTTATGACACCCTACCACAGGAAAAATGGCAAAGGTTTCTTAATTTTTATGATGCACACAATGTACTGTATCTGATTATAAAATATACTTTCTCTAGCCTTATTCAAGAGAACAAAAGAAAACTTGGTTTGAATCTCAAGATTTTTGTAGAGCTATAGGAGGAGATCTGGCCACGGTTAATGGTAAAGAAGAACAGTATGCAATATGGCGCTCTATAGCGTAAGTATCTGCACTGTGAGTTCACCTTAATAAGGAGAAATTTACCTTTTGGTCCTTTCTGAAATAGTTGGTTTAAGTTGAAAATTTATAATCTAGTGTAATATTTATTGTTCCAGTTAAAATTTCAGTGCTATCAGCCAATTTATCAAAGCTACTAGCAGTTGTGAATAATTATTTTTCTTAATTATCTGGGGATAGATGCTTAGTATTTGCATACGAGTCTAACAAATTTAAGAAAATGATTTACAAAGAGTTTATCAAACTGTTTGAGGTAATCATTTTGTTTATTTTGTGTGTGCGCATTTTGCTTATCCTTTTTCCGTATTGAATGTTTTAGAAACAGTGGATTGTATCATCAAAATTTCTGGATTGGTTTATTTTACTTGAATCCTGATGATGGATTTTCCTGGAGTGATGGTTTTCCAGTGAGTAATTGTTTTTCACAAGAATATTTTTTCATGATGTCATGTTCTGTCCATTATGTCTTTCTATTCCCAATCATATGCACTGACTAGCTTTGGTATAGCTGAATAGTAAGCTCAAAACTAGATTGGGCATGCAATACACTATTTTTTTTTTATTTATAAAATGGAATTAAAATGAAAGGGATAAAAATAATGAATAAGACAATACAGTTTCTATACATGGATTACATTCACAATATTAAAGTTCCTTTGACTGTTCTAAGGAAGAAGGGTTTTTCAATGTTCATTTTTTTTTCTTGGCCATCTCTCATTATGCAGGGCTGACAAAATTAATGTAGATGCAAAGTATAATGAGAAATATTTCTAAATATTTTCTGTGATACTTGGAACCATGTATAGTTCTCCTTTCTCCTTTTGTTTAGTATGGCTGATAAGGGAAGGGGTAAGGAGCAGAGCAGCTGATCATGGAGGGGGCAGGGAACAGAGGGGCAGATTATGGAGGGGGCAGGAGTCAGTGAGACATTCAGGACGCATACACACATGCAAACACTTGTACTTGCAGCAGCTCAAATACAGGCAGTGTAAATTCGAGCCGGGGCTTTTTGCTTCAGCACACATGCTCGGACATGCACTTTGTTGTGGAGCAAATTGTGCCACTTGGGGCAAAATAACACTGCCTGGCTCCTCCCAGATCTTCAGCCAGGGGGAGCTAGAGCCCGGGGCCAGCACCTGTGCTGTCCCCAGCAGTATAAAAACTGCCCTGGCAAGTAGCTCAGGGCTACTAGCTCTCAGGAGCTTTTGGGGCCTAGCCAATTGGTACCTGGGGACACTACCCCTTGTGCTAGCTGGACTGCTGAAGCAGCCCTGAGAGTTCCCTGCACCCGCTACCCATTGCAGGGGTCTGGCAGTGGGGGCTGCTGCCTGGCTGTGACCTGCTGCGCACCTGCCAGACTCGGATGGGGACTTCAGAGCCAGTAGAGGCATCTGCCCCTCTGGGCCAGCTGCCAGTGGTCTGCAGTTGCAGGGTTGGCCTTTGTGTGGCACTACTGCCATTTGTGCCCCCTGCCCGGCCATCGGGGCAGCTGTCACCCAGAAGATGTTCCAGGTGTGGTGGCCTGCTTTGAACTGACAAAGCATGTCCTCCTGGCCCCATTCGTCCAGGAGGTCAGCCACAGCCAGCTGGGTCCAAGGTGCCTGCTCTGAGCAAGCAGGGTCCTGCCAATGGCCTCCCTAGCAGGAATTCTGGTGTTTCCTATTGGAAAACTAAAAAATCCCTGATAAAAAAAATCCCAAAGTCACTCTGTAAAATACCCCCAAATCCATGTTTCTCCACAAGTAAAACAAAAGACCACTATAAAGACAGAGAGCGAGACAGAAACAGCGATCAGTTGGACAATGTTTTATTGATATATCTTACAGTGTTGAAGCAAGTCTCTTATCATAATAATAAAGTGAACTCTAAATACATGTTTCATGAATTCATGAATACATGTTTTGCTGCACTCCAACATTGCGATGCCCCCCACACAAGGGGTTTGGCCCTGCCAACAGGGGGTCTGGACCTCTCACAAGGGGTACGGCCCCCCAACAGAGGATTCAACCCTAAACAAGGGGTACAGGCCCCCAACAGGGGCTACCAACCCCATTGCAAGGCCCACATGCCCCACCCCAGCCCGCCAATTGCTGCCTCATCTGTCCCCATCCCCACCAGTTGCTGCAGCACCCCCAGTGGCTGCCCCACCCCCAAACCCCCAGACACCTCAATGGCTGCCAGAATGTCTCCATGGAGGATCCAGCCTCTGGTTGCCTCAGGACACAGTCCTGACCATGTCCTGCTCCACTTTTTAAAATATTGATATTTTTAGAGCCCTGGATATCTAGGGGTCTAATTTTCTCTCTGTGCTGCAAACTTACAGTGCGGGGAACATTTTTTTGTTCCTGCACATGCCTGTTGCCCCACCTCAAAGGGGTTTGATGTGGGGCAAGAAGCACTTGTGTGGATGCACCCGCAAAGGGGTGGGGTTTAATTTGTGGCACATGTGGACTTATATCATGTTTGCCAAAAAGGTTGGCCACTGCTTTACTAGCTGTATGTCAGAGTAACTCTACTAAGCAATGATGTAAAACTAGAGTTAACACAACAGTGCATTTTATGGGTGTGTTCAATTTCAAATAAAGGTGGTCAAAATATTTTGATGGGGCAGTTTTCTATCAGAAAATGCTGACATGTATCACAGGAACATCATAATTTAGCAATATTTTCTCCAGAAAAAGTTTCAACTTTTTTGTTTTGCTTCAATAAAATTGAAATATTTTGCTAAAATTAAATGTGTTGGTTTGATTTTATTTAAATTCATTGCACTTTTTAAATCTATATTGCAAGTTTAAATGTAACAATTGTAATCTTAATAATATATATATATCAAATATTTTAATGTTATCAAAACAAAACATTCCAGTGGTTCCAAATTGAAATATTGCAAAACTTCTGTGGTACAATAAATTATTGTTACTGTATTTAACTATTTAGAATTTAAAAATCAACATTTTTACATATTGTTTGGAAATTCCAACTTCTGATCTGTTACATTAACACTGGAAAGCCATCTTGGTTTGCTGTTTTAATACTATGAAACCCAATTATGTCCTTTTTATATGAATAAAATTGTAACCAAACTGTGTTTTCATGACAGGTAAGGTATGAAAACTGGGCCTTTGGAGAGCCAAATAATTATCAAGGAGTTGAACTTTGTGTGGAGCTTACTGGAGATTCTAGCATGCTATGGAATGACAGGCACTGTGATTATTTACATGCCTGGATTTGTCAAATAAAAAAAGGTACGACTACTTTCCTTTTTAAATTGGGACAAAAACCACCCTTCACCACACACCTCAAGAAGCGGATATTTCTTTAAAAAGCCTAAAGCTTTGTAAAATTATCTCTGGAATATCGCGTACAAAAATGAAATGTAAAAATTGCATTAGTTTGCTTCATTTCAGTAAGTTCAGAGATACAGAATATCTAACTGGGTCCCTGCTGTTTTCTTTGAGACTTTGTCTTGCTCTTTTTCCATGACTTAAACCAAACAATGACATTTCTTTCCTTATCACAAGCCCAAGTAGACTGAATTTCAAATTCACTTCTGATTTTTCATTTGCATTGGTTCAAACCTTTCCAAACAAATTATATTTAGAGTTTAATTGCTTGAGTCCAGGTTCAGGTCTTTGGAAAACATTTATTTTATGATGGCATCAAACTGAACAGTTCTACATGCAAACAACATATAGTTAACAAAGCTCTGACAATTATTTCATCACAGAAACCTATTTTGGAAGAGTTTGGATGGAAATTGAGATGTTATTAATGAAAGTAAATTGCTAGTTAGACCCAAAAAATCAACTTCATGCTGATAAAAAGATTTATAGAAAATGCAGTGAGAAATTCCTCTAAGAAATTAGTACCTTTGAGATGTTGTTTTTTCTGGAAGATAAATCATTATAAACAAATGATCTAAGCCTGGTTGCTGAGCCTTGCCATTCTTTTGCTCCCAGCCTGAATTCATGAAATCTACTGGCAAAATGCCCCATTCCTTCTTGTGATGGTCCAAGTATGGAATCCCAACCTACTATTGCTATCAACTACTCTTTTAATTTTACAGGTCTGTGTTGTGGAAGGGTTGGTATGTTGCTATATGATAATGTTTTGATTTTTTTCAGTTTGTATTTTAAAAATAGAAGATATCTAAGAAATTACATGTAAAATGATATTTTAAAACTTAATTTAAGTTGCAAAGTCAAACAGTCAAAATTGAGAAAGTCTCTTAAAGTTATCTCTTCAGCCTTAATTTTGGGCATCCCTATGCATATGTGTTGTGATACCATATTACATTATAACCCATAATGTTTTTGTTTCAAAGGTTTATTGCCTCATTCATTGTTTGTTGGTGCCACTCTGGCCTCATGACTTGTTTACTGTGCACTGTTCAAACCCTGTTCTGATGACAAAACTGTTTAATTTCCTCATTTGATTTTCTGTTATGTTCATTGCTGTTGTACCAGAATACTTTGAAGCACAATTGTGTAATGAGGCATTATCTTCCTTCTCTTCCTGCAAATGGGAAATGAAAATTTGCAAATTAACTTGTAAACTAGCTTCTTTTCTACCTTGGTGAACACATAACACCTACAAAGTCTCCCTATGTCTGATGAAGGGTGTTTGTGCTGAATAGCTTGCAAATAATTTTTGTCCAAATATTTAGTTGGTCTAATAAACATGTCACATCTACCTAAAGAACCTTGCCTCCTTAGACCAGCAACCTTGCTAAAGTCATGATATATCATGTCCACTTTGCCTGGCATCCACAGAACCAGTCGTTTCATCATAAAAGGCAATCAGGTTGTTCAGGCATGACTTGCCATTGGTCAATCCATGCTGACTGTTCCAAATCACATTCTCCTCCAAGTGCTTAGAAATGGATTCCTTGAGGATCTGCTTCATGATTTTTCCAGGGACTGAGTTGAGGCTGACTGGTCTGTAGTTCCCTGTACCCTCCTTCTTTCCTTTCTTAAAGATGAACATTATATTTGCTCTTTTCCAATCATCTGGGACCTCTCCCAATTGTCATGAGTTTTCAAAGATACAGTGGCTCTGCAATCGCATTGGCCAACTCCCTTGGCATCCTTGGGTTCATTACATCTGGCCCCATGGACTTGTATATGTACAGCTTTTCTAAATAGTCCCTAACCTTTTCTTGAGTGCTCACCTTCTCCCCACACTATGCTGCCAGATGCAGTAGTTTAGGAGCTGACCTTGCCTGTGAAGACTGAAGTGAAAAAGGCATTGAATACTTCAGCCTTTTCTGCATAATTGGTCACTAGGATGCCTCCTCCATTCAGTAAAGGGCCCACTTTTTCTGTGATCTTCCTCTTGTTGGTGACCTAGAAATGCTTCTTGTTACCCTTTGTATTCCTTGCTGGCTGAAACTCCAATTGTGCTTTGGCCTTCCTGATTTCATTCCTGCATGCCTGAATACTCTTATACTCCTCCCTAGTTTTTTGTTCAAGTTTCCACTTCTTATAAGCTTCCTTTGTGTTTTATCTCAGTGAAGAGCTCTCTGCTAATCCAAGCTGGTCTTCTGCCATATTCACTAGTCTTCCTGTGCATTGGGATGGTTCAATCCTGTGCCCTCAGTAAGGTTTCTTTAAAATATGACCAGCTGTCCTGAACTCATTTCCCCCTCACACTGGCCTGCCAGGGGATTCTGCCCATCAGTTCCCTGAGTGAGTCAAAGTCTGCTTTTCTGAAGTCCAGGGTCCATACTCTGCTGCTCTCCTTCCTTCTTTTCCTCAGGATCCTAAATTCAGTCATTTTATGGTCACTGCTGCCCAAGTTGCCATCCACTATACTACATTCCCCATCAATCCTTCCCTGTTTCTGAGAAGCAGCTCAAAAAGAGCATGGCCCCCAGTTGCCTGCTCTAGCACTTGCACCAGGAAGTCATTCCCCACCACTCTCCAAAAGCTTCCTGCATTGCCTGTTCACTGCTGTA
This sequence comes from Gavialis gangeticus, assembly GCF_001723915.1. Taxonomy (NCBI): domain Eukaryota; kingdom Metazoa; phylum Chordata; order Crocodylia; family Gavialidae; genus Gavialis; species Gavialis gangeticus. Next base: position 47,507,337 of record NW_017729004.1, on the reverse strand, counting down.
TTGTCCTCCCAGCAGATGTCGGGGTGATTGAAGTCCCCCATGAGAACAGTAATCTGGAAATTTCCTCTATCCATTTGAAGAAAGCCTCATCCACCTTATCCTCCTGGTCTGGTGGTCTATAGCAGAGCCTACCACAACATCACTCTTGTTGCTCTCTCCTCTGGCCCTAACCCAGAGACTTTCAACAAGCCTATCTTCAGTTTCATGCTGGATCTATAAGCCAATCATACAGCTCTGTTCCATAAAGTGCAACTCTTTTTCTTCCTCCTCCTCTTCCTCCTCCTCCTTCCTGAACAGTTTATACCCATCCACAACAGTGCTCTAGTCATGAAAGCTATCCTACCAAGTCTCTGTTATTCCAATCAAATCACAGTGCTATAACTCTGTGAGGATTTCCGGTTCTTCCTGCTTGTTTCCTAGGCACTGTACATTCATGTACAGACACTTGAGATAACAAGCCAATTGCGTGACTTTCTCAGGAAGAATGAGAAGGCTTTCCCTGTTGCCCTCAGCTGCTTGTGCTTCTTTCAGGGCACCCAATTCTCCACTTACCTTAGGTCTTTATGTGTATAAAGTGCTGTAGCTGTGTAGCAGTCTGCCAGCTCAAGGAGCCTGGAGGCAGTCTTCAGGCTTGCAAGGGTAACAACCCATGTGCATGCAGTGAAACCTGGTTACAGATTGCCCAGGAGGACTGGGACAGCTGATCCAGATAATGAGCTAGCCCACAGAAAGTTAAGAGGGATCCTGAGGAAAGTTGCCAGGGAGAGAGAGACTGCCAGAGGCCCTGTGTTAGGCTCTTAGGGAGAGGAGCCTGAGGCAGGCAGGCAGACAGTTGAGAGCTGGTGGCCAAGACAGGCAGACAGCAGGGAGTGGAAGGCTGAGAGCTGAGACAGGCAGATGGCCAGGAAGGTGAGAACTGGTGGGTCAGTAAAGCAGAGCCTGAGGACCCTGCTTGGACTGCCTTCTCCTGGGAGGTGGCCAGAAACTGAGTGTGCATCAGAGACTGTGTGCATGCCTTGAGAGAAGTGAGAGAAGTGTGGGCTGGTAGCAGCAGACCCTAACCCAGGCATTCCCTTTGGTCTGAGAAAACACCACTGTATCATGTGCTTGTACAGCGACACATGCCTATGTGGATTGACTTCTGCCTGGAGACAGCTTGCCCCAGGGGAGTATTGACAATAAATAGGGTCTGTGAGCCAGAAAAAAGGACACTGAAGGACCATGAGTGAACTATTTAACCCTGGATGTGCTACAAGCACATTTCCTATTGATGTCAGTTGATGCAGTATGTACTCAGCACTTCCTCAGATGAAACTCTGGCATCTCAAGTGGAGTACCCAGAAAACAAGAATCACACAGCTAGTGATTACTTATAAAAAGTTTGGTTAAAGTGACTTGCCCAGCCTTACATAGATGCTTTGTGAAAGAAGATGCTATTTAAAAAAGCATTCAACTGGCTTAGCTATAAGACCATCCTCTCCCTGCAGTCCCATGCCACACTCCCAGCTTCTGCAATAAATGACAAGATGCCTTGCAGGCAACAGCCTATTCAATACATAATTCTGATCATTGCTGCAACAGCATGTGCTTATGTAGTTAAAGACTGTCTCACAATTCAGGCAACATGGCGGGGAGAAAATAGGTTTATGTGGGTGACCTCATTTTACTAATTTATGACTTTTCAGATTGTATGGTCTTTTTGCATTAACAAAATCCAAGGTAAAATGGCCTAGTAAATTTAGCAGTGTGGGGCATACAGATGTTGTGCCCTGTGCATATTGAAACAGTAAGAATTCAGTTCCAACACATTTAAAGGGAACTTACCATAAATATATTGCATTTAAGGAATAAAAGAATTTTTATTAATTAATTATGGATCAATTTTTAACAGGGCCAAAAAAAGTTTTCTTAAGCAGTAGTTAAGCTTATAGTGATATTTACTTTATTTTATTTTACTTAATTTCCTGCAGATTATTTCAGAAATTAGAACATCCCAGTTAACAAATTCTCCTCTATTGCATTGAATCCATCACGGACTATAAATTAAACATCAGACACAGAACTTTCCTTTAAAATATATTATGTATTTTTATTTTACAGGAGCAACAGTAAAACCTGAACCAACGGAATCTCCTGCTCCCAGTAAGTTTTTTTTAATGCATTTTACTGGGAGAAGCTTGTACTGAAAGTACAATACATATAACCTTATTATTTATTTTGTAGAATATAAGATTACTAGTGATGGATGGATTATAAATAAAGACAAGCAGTACTATTTCAGCACGGACAGTGTTCCTATGGAAAAAGGTCGGGAATTCTGCAAGAAGAATTTTGGTGATCTTGCTGTCATTGATGATGAAACTGAAAGGAAGTTTCTGTGGCGATATGTAAGAAAACTATTTATTATTTCAATACTTAATCAACCAGGCCAGAGAACATGAACATAGAAACAGTTGTCTGATGAGCTAATTTACCATTAGTTTTGCACCAGTGAAATTAGGGAAGTTAAAAAAGTATTGAACTGGAAATAAGCAGTGGATAAATTTGTTCCTTATGCTTTAACTGAGCAGGATAGTTTTTTGCTTTTCTGTGTGTTGTACAAGGATTGTAAGCATTAAACTAATAGTCTGCTTCCAAAGCTTCAAAAGGAGAGTTATTCCACATCAGTCATGTTACCCTTTATCAGCAGTTGCCACTAGGGGTGTGCAAAGTGGGCCCTATTTGATTTGGATCTGGGCTGAATCAGGGACAATGATTCAATTAGCTGATTTGGATCACTGTTCCTGATTCGATTCAGCTGAATCTGAAGATTCGATGCTGATTCAGAGAATCAGCGATTCAGGCAACTTTAAAAGTTTTTTCTACATACCTCGAGGTACCAGTATGGATTGTGATCACTGTGATGCCCAGGTGCATGGAGCATCCCACAGGAGTGGAGGGGGGGGGAGGGAGTGGCCCTCCAAGTGCTCAGCAGCGAACCTGGAAGTGGACTGGAAGTATGCGCCCCAGCATCACAGCATTCATGAGCTGCCTGCTACCTAGAGGTACGCAGAAAAAACAGTTAAAGCTGTGTCTATGTCCAAATCTTTCCAAATCTCTCCGAATCAATTCGGAGGGTTCCGATTTGATTCGGAGAAATTAAAGGGTCCTCTGATTCTATTCAGATTTGGAGGTTCGGCCACCGAATGAAATCGAATCTCCGCTGAATCATATCAGGGACTGAAGCTTCACACAGCCCTAGTTGCCACTGTATCTGAATTTAATTGATCTATAGCAGACTTCTGACAGGAACTGCAGTACTTAGAATATTGCCTTATCCAAGAAAGAAAATAAGGTCAAGCTGTATGTAAGACTATAAGTAAGGGCCTTGTCACACATTATATTGTGAGCTGCTCAAGTGTTGATCAGTGTTAGTGCTAGCTTGAGTTTGGAGCAGTCATAAGTTTAGGCCAACAGGGGCCTGGAGGGACTGAAAGCTAAGAATCCCACCCCATCACATTCTGGGCTTCTACCCAGGCTCCTGGGGCTTCCTTGGTTCTGCCGTGCCTATAGGTCTCCCCCAGTCCCCTGCCTGCCCAACACCCACTGCTGCTGGGCTGCTTCTCTTCTCTGGGCAGAGCCAGACCCAGAGGGCAGAAGTGGTGGGGGCTGGGCAGGCAGGTTAACCCTTCCCTGCCTGCTCCCCTGGGACAGAGTGCAGGCCAGCCTCAAGTAAATAGGGGGCAGGGTGGGAGCAATAAGCAGGGATCTGTGGTGCTGAGGATGATGAATGGGGCAGTAGGCCTGATCCAGGCCAGCAGGGGAGGAGGGGTGGGTGCAACGTTTACACTAATGCATTGCCTAGAGTGGCTACATGTTAGTGTAATGTGATCTGGGTAACATGGATAAACCTAGGCTGGTGTGGTATAACTTTAAGCTGCCTAAAGAGTGCTTAAAAGTAGTTTCCAGGTGTTAATGTGCAGACAATCTAGGAGCTAAGAGCTCCAGAAGCCACCTAAAATTAATATATAACATGGTCTGAAGATACCCATTTGGGTGCAGGCCTGTATCTTTCTCATGGCAAGCCTTTCAGGGTGGGGGTTGTGTTGGAGAGAACTGGGGACATTCCACTCACCTTGCTCACCCTACCCTCACAGATGCACTACAGGCCATGGGGCTGCTCCTACCCAACTCTTTGATAGACTGTGCAGTGCTACCTCTGCCTTGGAAAAGACTCCTGTAGGGAAGAAAGCCATACTGGCACCCCTGCTAAGTTGGCATCCCCACTAAGTTGGCACCAAGGGAAAGCTAAATTGTGCCTTCCCTTGTTCCACCCAGTTACTTTATTGCTGTCTCACATTGCACATTCTTATATCACAAACCTAGCACAATCCTGAGAAAGAGGAGAGAATTTGGGGCATGGATTAAATTACAGGGGCAAACTTGTATGCTTATTTTGTGCCAAGTGCTGGGGTTGGTGGGAAGGTGGTGCTGCAGGGAGTTGCATATCTAAACTGTCTTGAAGCCTATGCGTTCGTCCAAAAAAAAAAAGTGCTTAAGCTTTATTGAATTGGATGAAATTTGGTAGTGAAGATTGATGAAGAGTTTACATTTCATAGTTTCTAGGGTCAGAAGGGACCTGAACAGATCATCAAGTCTGACCCCCTGACCTGGGCAGGAATGAGAGCTGGGAACATAATACCCCAGCCAGATATCTATCCAACCTCCTCTTGAAGACCCCCAAGGTAGGGGAGAGTACCACCTCCCTTGGGAGCCCATTCCAGAGCCTGGTAGCCCTAACATTCTAAGAAAGCCGAGTATGTCCATCACTAGGAAGTTCAGGTGATACCTGCTATAGATTGTAAAAGAGGTTTTGATTCTAACCATTTGGAAAGAAAACTCCATTAAGGCTAAGCACAGACAGTCACAAAGCCTGAGGCTGAATCTATTCAATCTTTGCAGCTAGAGACAGAAGTTACACATAAACCAGTTTAAGTGATCAGAAACTAGTTTAAACCTGAAGTAGAATAGAATTTCAGTGCACATAAACCAGTTTCAAAATGACTGAAACTGGTTTAAGATAACCCTGATTAAATGTAGTATCAGATTTATCTGATTTGGGTCATATCAGTTTATGCAATTTCTGTCCCAGACCACTTCATGGTTCAAGTTAAATCACAGTCTCTCAGCAGCCATTCTACCCTGGGCTAGGCTGTGCTGTCTGCTCCAGAAAGCAGGGGTGACTCTACTTGTGTGCTCCTTAGCTGGAGTAGTGTGGGCTGGCTGACTGGGGAGGGGGGTGGGGGAAACAAGCCCAGCTGCAACCATGGAGTATAAAACCCAGAGGCACCTGGAAGCAGGAAGAGGAAGTGATGAGCAATGCTGCAGAGTCCTGCTGCTGTAATTCTGCAATCCCAGAGACCTTGGGTGAGCAGGAAGAGGAAGTGAACACACAGTCAGAGAGTTGTGCTCTAGTGCCTCCCAGTTTCCGGCCTGAGCCACTGCAGGCATATGGCTGCATTTCCTGAATCAAAGGTTAATGTCTGTTCATTTCTATTTCAATTTAATCTGTGCAGTTTAGACTAACCTGCAAAGACTGAATTGATTCAGCCTCAGGCTTTTTGACTGGCTGTACTTAGTCTGCAGGTTACTCTTAAACTGTATAGCTTGAACTGATAAGCAAGTGAACAGACATTCACTTTTGTTTTCAGAAATGCAGCCACATGCCTGCAGTGGCCCAGGTCAGAAGTTGAGGGATACTAGAGCATACCTTCCTTCTCTGATGGATCAGACAGCTTGGCCTTGTGAAGGGGGAGGTTGTGAAGGAGGGGCATAACATCTTGGGATCCTGAGGGACTAAGAGTTAACTTGAATTTGGAAGGGATCTGACACAAAAGTTCAATAAACTGATTTAACCTAAAGCAGTTAAGTCTGATACTACGTCCATCCAGGTTTGTTTTAAACTGGTTTTGGCCATTTTGAAAGTGGGTTATGTTCATTAGTTTCTGTTGTGTTACAGATTTGAACCAGTTTTCTATTGCTTATACCAGTTTGTATAATTTCTATCTTTAGCCTAAATGCTTACGTTGCTGTAACCACTTGGAAAGGAAACTTCATTAAGTGCTTATGTTGTGGCAACTATCCTGGCAAATCTATGCAGGACTGAATTAATTTAAAAGTTTGGGTTTCTGTACCTTGAGTTAAGGCTACATGTTGTGGCCTGTAACAATTCATGTACTCTGCAGGTTGCTGTAGAGGGGAAATGTATAATGTAGTCACCAGTGTGTTACACTTATCAAGAACATTCATATTTTAAAGAGAGTGAGTGCTAATTTTAATCTGTGTTTTAGATCTTGAAAAATGGCAAAGAGGATGCATATTTCATTGGATTACAACTGAGTGTTGATCAACGAGCTAGGTAAGTAAACTAGCTATATCAAAGCTAGTAGGGCTGTGCAAAGCTTCAGTCCCTGATTCGATTTGGTGGAGATTCGGCCCGACTTAGTGGCTGAATCTCCAAACCTGAATCGAATCAGGAGACCTTTTAATCTCTCCAAATCAAATTGGAACCCTCCAAATTGATTCAGAGACATTAGGAAAGATTCAGTGATTCGGACATAGACACAGCTTTAAATGTTTTTTTTACATACCTCCTGGTAGCAGACAGCTCATGAATGCTGCAATGCTGGGGCGGAAGGAAATCGAACAAATCAAATCTCTGTCCCTGATTTGGGCAAAATCTGAATCTGAATTGAATATGGCCTGTATCGCACACCCCCAAAAGCTAGTAATATGTGCAGCAAGAACAATTTTGGGTGAAATGTTGGTCTCACCATAGTCAATGTGTGTGTTTTACTTCTGGCATGAGGTGGATAAAGATATCATTCCTAGCATTTATGTTTTTGGAGGTGGTAGAAATGTGTTTGGTACTGGATGTTGGCAGAGGGTATTTTTAAACATATTTTTAGGAAAAATCCCAGCATTTGTTTTTTGGCATTGGTAGGCCACTGATTACTTACAGTGGTTTATTCTTGCAGCAGAGTATTGTACTCAGTTGAGTACCCTGAGTTTTATACTGAAAACCTGCGACTGCCTCAATTTTACAAAGTAAAACAAATTAAGGAATTTATCTTAAAACAATGTATCCATTGGCAATGGGACAAATTCCTTGTTGATAGAGGAAAAACTCCCATTGAAAGAAATGATGGTGTTTTATATTTTTTTCTATTGGGATCTGAATTAGACAGTTAAAACCCTGTAAATCCACTTATTCTTTAGCAGTGTCAAAACTTTCATCTTGTTTTTAAAATACATATTTTTGAAATCCATCTGCTTTTATCAGGTGGAAAAGCTGTTCTTCAGCATTAGATTTGAGGTGCTGTCATGCACGGTAAAGAACATGTTGATTTGAGATTCCTCCTTTATAAATATTACACATAGGTATGAATCACAGTTTAATTTGGCTACATTTGAACTGGTCTGGTCCACTTTCATTTTAGAACTTTATCTCATTAACTCAGAAGCAGTTTAATTTTTTTCTAAATAACTTTTACCAAGAAGTAATAAAAAGAAATAGAGAAGATAAAATCCAGATTGCATTTTCACAAAATTATTTAATGTCACTCTCTCATTTCTCCATTCACATGTAAAATCATTTTTAATGATTGCTTCAAACACCTCAACTCAAACATTTGTTTTAGTATTTTTAAAGCTCTTCAGGGGTAAACATCACTTCTTTCTCCTTTCCTTCATTTTAAATACTCTTTCAAATAACTAAAACAAAACAAAAAAACAGAACAGTTGCAAACCAGCAACAACCTCAATTTTTATTTTTCTCCACAGCAGAGAGAGACTGTTCTAGCATGTAGGATGTCAATATATAGCAGTCTTTAAAGCTTGGGACAGACATTCAAGAAGCCAGTGCCTGAATTGATTCAATCTTTGCAAGTTAGTCTAACCTGCCTAGGTTGAACTGATTTGCAAGTACACAGTCATTCCCTCTGGCCTGAGGAGATGCCAGGCACCTGCCTGCAGTTGCTCAGGCCAGGCACTGGGGGGTGCTAGAGCATGCCCTCGGCTGCAGGGAAGCTGCGATGGTGGGGTGTGGCCAGCCAGGCAGTAGCCTGGACTGGCTTGGCCAGGGAGGGGTTTAATTCCTCCCTCCCCTTTCCACCAGAATGGACCCAAGCTGGGGTTCACTGGGCACTGCCCCCTTGCTGCCGCAGTGGTGGGGCCAGGAGCAGCCAGATGCCGGCTGGCATGGCCCCTGAGGCCCAGCAGGCAGGGAGGGAGGTTATTCCCCCTCCCACCCCTACTGCGACCACTGCTTGCTCTGTGCTTAGGGCAAGTGGCGGAAAAAGCCCCCTCTGCCAGATGCCAGAAGGAGGGGATGCTGGAGGGAGGGGGGCAGGAGGGGGCCTGCCCCCTCTGCCTCAGAGAGCCATGCCTTCTGGCTGCACCTGGGCCCCCAGCTGCAGCAGTGAGGGGGGAGCACCTGGTAGACCCTGGCTTAGGTCTCTGGCAGTGGGACAGGGAGGGCGGAATTAACCCCTGCCCTGACCAGTTCAACCCAGGCTACTACCGGGGCTGGCCACGTCCCCTGCTGCTGGAGCAGCCAGCAGAGAAATGCAGGTTGGTGCTGGTGGGACAGGAGAGAGGAGGGCGGAATAAATTTATTCCCTGCTCCCTTCCAGGTCCAGTGTCTGGCCAGACCTCCACCCCTGCTTCCCGCCTCTGGCTGGGAAGCAGAGGTGGGCCAGCCCTGCTCTGCTGGAGCAGAGAGCCCAGCCCAGAGAGCATGCCAGGATGCTGGGGGACTCTGGTTTAACTTAAACCAGAAAGGGGTCAGGGACAGACATTTTACATAAACTGGTTTGAGCTGACTACATTCAACCAGGTTTATCTCAGACTGGTTTCAGCCATTTTGAAACTGGTTTATATGCACTGAATTTATGTTCTGTTACAGGTTTAAACCAGTTTCTGATCACTTAAACCAGTTTATGTGTAATGTCTGTCCCTAGCCCAAATGACTTGGGCTTCACTTACTGACCACAGTGGCTCAGTATGACACTATCTGTTCTAATTAGTATTTTGTTAACTTAGTTTTAGCATTTGATTCTTTGGATTCAAATGCTATATCCACAGTTATAACCTCTTTATGGTTCAGTCTGCCCTGTTGCAAAGCAAATTAACGCCACTTTAACCGGTATGGAAATTACCTTTTGGTTGTTTACCAGGCCCTGCGCAATTCTTTCCTTTGAATGGGGAATGGACTTCTTTCTGCATCTGCACTAAACTTACATGGACTTAGGAAAATAAGATGTGCCTGGGTTCTCATGTGCCATTCTGACCCCTGGTTTCCACATTGGCTTTTTTATTCTCTTTCCTCATGTCTTGGGCCATAGCAGCTCCAAAATTGGAACATGCGAAAATGCCCCAATGTTTTGCAAATTAGGGGAAAACTTTGCTATAACCCAGGATCTGTACCTCTGTGAAGATGATAGTTGTAGTCTTTGTCAGGTAAGGCCATGTGACTCTTCAACAAAGTTTGAAATTATAGGCATAATAATGAGAAGTAACTTTCATATTTGCAGGGGTCACCATGGAAAACACTTGTCTTACAAGCTGTAACCACCCTGTAATTTAAATAATGCTTACTTTTTTTTGCATATTTAAGTTAGAATATAGTTCACAGCTTAGATTCTGTGATATTGTAATTGTTGTTTATTACTTTTTTTAACTTAATATTAGTGTATATATTCATGTACTCTTGTTGTCCATATTTTTCATTTTCTAATTTTAAATAAATTATTTAAAAAATGGAGAAAGAAAATAGAAAACAATATAGAAGCGAGTGAGGCACCTTCAACTGTATACTGCTTTGTGTTTTTCAGGTTTAGTCAGTCAAGCCATAATTATGGCTTCTTTTTCTCACTAAATTTGGGCAAAACTTTTGGAATGGTTTGATAAATCTTGCCTTAAGTTGTTAAACTATTGGTGTATGTAAATTGACACATACCTTTTTAAATGTTTTTCTGAACTTGTATTCAGAATGAAAAGGGGTAATCAAGGGAAAACAAGGTATAACTACAAGATATTTACTCATTTAAGGCTTTAGCTAGGTAACACTTCAATTTTCTTGCAATTTTATGCAAAGTAAATAGTATAGATCAGGCTGTGACAACACAGCTTAAAAAGTTTTTAAAATAAATTTTGTAATATGAAAATAATTGAATTTGTGCATAATAATTTTTCTCTTTTGATTGTGTTAAGCTGGATGGATGGAACCCCAGTGAATTTTTTAGCTTGGGCACCACACGAGCCCAACTTTGCAAACAATGATGAAAACTGCGTAGTTATATATAAAAACTTAGGTGAGTAATTTGTTTATCACTAATACTTTTGCAGAGGACATAACTTTTTCTGCAGTATGTTTTTTGCTGCTTTTTTCTTCAGAGAACTATTACTGAAGATGGAAGTAAAATTAGATTTTGGAGTAGTGACTGCTTTCATATATGGTTATTAGGGGTGTGTGAAGCAGGCCCTATTTGATTTGGATTAAGATTCGGCTTGAATCAGGGACAGTGATTTGATTTGTTGATTCAGATCACTGTCCCCAATTCGATTTGGCCAAATCTGAATCTGAAGATTCAATGCTGATTCAGAGAATCAGCGATTTGGAAATAGACAGCTTTAAAAGTTTTTTCTACATACCTTGAGGTAGCACACATAGCTTGTGAACACTGCGATGCTGGGGCACATGGAACATCCCACAGGAGCGCGGGGGGCCCTCCATGTGCTTGGCAGCAAACCAGGAAGTGGACTGGAAGTACCGGCTCAGTGATCAGCCACAGCTCAACCTAGGAGGCACCGATCACTGAGCCGGGGAGGTGTCGGGGGGGCCCCCTGTATGCTTCAAGACAGATGCAGAAGTGGACTGGAAGTGCTTCTGGTCTACTTCCAGGTCTTCTGCTGAGCACACTGGGGAGACCCCCATGCTTCTGTGGGACACTTCATGTGCTCCAACATCACAGCACTCATGAGCCGCCTGCTACCTAGAGGTATGTAGAAAAAACATTTAAAACTGTATCTATGTTTGAATCTTTCCAAATCTCTCTGAATCAATTTGGAGGGTTTTGATTTGATTCAGAGAGATTAAAGGGTCCTCTGATTTGATTTGGGTTCAGAGATTCGGCCACCGAATTGGGCCTGTCAGTAGAGACTTAGGCCTTTGATGCATGTTATTTTTGTAACTTTAGAAAGTTAGTAGCACTACAAAAATAGATAGTTTTAGGGATGTGCAAATGTGCCCAGCCCCCTGCTGGAACACATCTAAGTTACCACAAAGCCATGCTCTCAAACTACAGGATTTATAAGGGGTTGCTCCTCAGTTCCCTGCTCTCAGGGCAGTCTGTTGACAAGCAAGATGGGCTCACTTAAGGTGACCAACTTTTGAAAATGGAAAAACAGGACGCATACCCACCCTTCCTCCTGTCCTCCTGCAGATGGAATGGCTGGATGGGGCTGAATGCAGCCTTTGGAGTGTCAGGGGAGGATGCGGACTGCCTTCTGCAGGGCTCAGGACTCGCTGTCCTGCTGCCCTCCCTTTGGGGGCCTCCATAGGCCAGCAGGCAGGACCTGGCATGGTTGGCTCAGTGCTGCTTCTGCCAGAAGACCCACACTGGTTGCACTGCTGTGGTGAGGAGCCTGCTGCTCACCTAGCAGCAGCAGGGGGCATAACTGCACACCACCACCACCCCTGGTGCTGCCAGGCAGTCAGGGGTTCCCTTGCCATGGTGGCGCAGCTGGCACAGGGCTCCTGGCAGCAGTGGCACCAAGCCTTCCCATCCCACTCTGCCCTCCTGTGCTGGGTTCCACCTGGAAGCAGGGCAGCAGGGCAGGGAGCCTTGAGCTCGCAGCAGGCAGTCTGCATTCACTCTTGCTCCATGCACAAATTTTGGGAGACCCATGCAAAAATCTTGGGAGGCATGTGTCCCCCCCATTCTCCTCTCCTCTCCCTGGGAATGTATGCAACGGTGGGGAGCCACCCCCCCAGATGGTTAGCAGCCATCCTGTGGCTCTGTCCTGCTCCCCCAGCCAGGCCCCCTGATCGCACATTCCCACCCTGGCCCTGGGCCTCATGCACTGCCCTAGCTGGCAATGATCCCAGCACCAGCTACCAACCCTGTCTCACTCCCTCACCATGCGGGCCTCAGTCTGCCTCCCCTGTCCCCCATCCCTCCTCCTTCCCCCGATAGGCTTACCTGTAGGCAGCTAGGAGAGATGCTCTCCACAGCTTTATTGTTGACCACATGCATTGTGTCATGCTTCCTGTGTCCCACTCCCCTGAGTCCCAAGCAGCCCCTTGCAGGCTGGAGCTATGCCAATCTGCAAGGGGAAACCCACCATTTCCCATGTTTTTCCATGGCATGATACTGGGATGATATTTAACTGTGTCCAGGGGAATCTGGGACAAAAATTGTTTCCCGGAATCATTCAGCCTGGGACTGGGACTTCTTTAAATTTTTGGGACTGTCTCACCCAATTAGGGATAGGTGGCCACCCTAGTCTCATTGACAGATTTGTGCTGTTGCTGGTGCGAGCCACCTTCCATGGCAAGGCCTAACTGGGTGGCAGAGACCTCCCAATCAACCCTTGGTGAGGCTGCAGCCCCTTCAGCCTCTGTTGACTGGTAACAACAGCTGACAAGGTTGACAGTAAAGCCACTACCTGTGGGGCTCTCTGATTAAGTCCAGACAGTCAAAAAGCCCAAGTCTGAATTGATTCAATCGTTTCAGGTTAGTCTAAACTGTGTAGATTGGATTGATAAACAAGTGAACAGACATTCATTTTTTATTCTGGAAATGCACTATGGAATATTTGAGGGTCAGAGAGACCTGAAGAGGTTGCACACATATTAAATTTCTCATGGAGGTGTTTGAAACAACAACCTTTTGTTGCAGATCCTCCATTTTTGTGATGGATTAGGCATTTTTTTAGTGTAATGAAAAGCATGGATGTGTGAATGCTTGCTTTTTTGTTGTGCTAAAAAAGTGTAGGTAGCATGACAAATATAATGTGTGCAAAGGGCCTTTATACTTTTAATACAAATATACTTCAGGTAACAGTAGTCTAATTAATGTAACAGCGAATTTTTTTCATTCAACAAATAGGCCATATAATAAGTTTTCATAAGTGATTCTTATCAGTTACTTATTTTTCTTGTGTTCAGGATTTTGGAATGATATAAACTGTGGATATCCAAATCCTTATGTATGTGAAAGATACAACAGTTCCATTAATGTGACTGTTCCTCCAACACATTATCCTATGGCAGGATGTCAAGAAAATTGGCTTTTGTATAAGAATAAGGTACAGTAACATACTTACTATATGCTGTGTTTTTGGCAGAAGAATTGAATATAGAATAAGCAGATTTCAATTTTTTAATATTTCTTACTCCTAATACATCACTGGATGGGATTTTGACAAAGGGAGGTCAGTATATGTATCTCTCTCTTCTTATTAATCCACTCTCTTTTGCATGCAAAGTGTATTTGGACATTTGCAATTATGAGACTGCATGCAAGCAAATTATATACACATATTCTTATACCACATACTGTTTTTTCACTGACTCAAATGTACCAGCTTCAAAAGCCTATTCTAACTAGGGCTTTTAACAAATCTGTAGAAGACTACATTTGAATTGTTCTATGACTATGCCAAACATTTTCCTTCCTCTTTTCTTGCACAAGGCTACGTGGTGGTCATGTGTATTCAAAAGGAAAGGCTTCCAATTTTTAGGGAGTATTGAAATAAGATATTCAGATTTATTCTCATTTTAGTGTTATAGAATATTTGGCTCTAAAGAAGATGAGCGTAAAAGCTGGCATGCTGCGAGGAAAGTTTGCATGGATTTAGGAGGAAATCTGGCTACCATACTTAATGGAGAAGTGCAAGGTACTGTCCTTTCATTTTTTTTGCATTGGTCTTTTGCAACTAGATAAGACCTCATGTAATATATACCAAATAAATTATAAATGCACACTGCATCAGTGAAAGTTTTAGATGAGAATATAACTACAAAGCTTGACTTGTAGGTGCTAAGAGTGCTATATGCTTTTTTTAGCAGTAGCTCTCAGCTGTAGAACAAAGTAATACCATGATCTTACCAGGCAGGGGAAATGGCAGTTAGAGGATTTTTCATTTTGTGAAAAAATGGAGTAGGAAAATAGAGTTGTAAGTGGATAAAGAAATAGAGGAGCATGTAGGACAATGAGACAGGAACTATGAAAAAGTGACACTGCACTAAACTTACTGATGTAAATTTAAATGATCACAATATTAACAGTCATAGTGAAAGAACTCAATGTTTATATTCTGGTCAGTTACACTGGTGTAAATTTAGAAAAAATGCCATTCATTTTATCGCAGTGCATGCTTTTCCAAATGCTAAAAGATCAGGAACGAGAATGTGAATGCTTGTTTATTCAAAATGTAATTTGCTTTATAGGCAAACCTATGATTTGAATTCCTATTGTGAGCACCTTGTGCAAATTCTGGGTAGTTTCTGCATAGGGTTTTATTCCAGTTAAGAGACAGGTGGACAATAAGGCAAAATCACTATTACATCAGCAGTGCAAGTCCACTGGAAAGGGGTTGACTTCCTGAGCAGTTCTTGGCAGGATAATTGTGTTAATATTTGGCAAAGAATCTACAGGTTTTATTTTTGGAAGGATAAGACATAGGCTGTGTTCATTTAATAAAACATTGGAGGACTAAGAGCTAGGAACAGAGAGAAATGCAAATAGATGTTAAGTTCACAAGTAGAGGAAGCCCGTTGCTGAAACTCCAGAAGTTGGTAAAAGTTAGTTTCTCAAGAATCATTGGTTACTATATATTAAAAAGTGGCTGGGACTACTTTCAGTGACACGTTTGGTATGTTAGAAACACAGCAACAATATTGAACAAAGTCAAAAATTGTTTATTTTATCCTTACTTTCTAAAATGAAAAATCTATTTTGAAAGGTATTCCTATCTTGTTCACAATTTAATTAATGTCTTTTTCTGTTCTTTTTATCTTAAAGTTTGAGTAATATCCATTCCTTTCATTTTTACTCACAAAAGTGACACATTATCATATTATAAATTCAACAGTGCTCAATATATTGAGACTATTTTGGAATCTGGCTATCCCGTATATCCCCACGTATCTCACAGGCTAGAAACAGACATCGTTTCTGAAGTGGGATTAACTATTGGGATATGTTCTGGCACAGCTGACCCACTTCATTGGTGTCTACAGATGTCCCCAAGGCTATTTTCCCTGGGGGTCAGGCCTCTGCTGCTCCCGGGTCTCGATTCTGCTGGGTAACAGCCCCAGGTGCCACACACTGACTCAAGATGTGTGTCTGCAAGCAGGGGGAACCTCTATGGATTCCCCTGCAGGGGAACGCCCATTGCACATAATAAGCAAACAGACATCCTCCAAAGGATCACAAATCGTGACTACCTTTGGTCCTGGCATCATTTTTGGGCACTTGAAGTGTGACAAGGGGCTAAGACATCTTTTTGTTCACAACATAGCAACTTCTATGGCAGGACAAGGGCAATGTTTGTTTGCACCCATAGATACGTTAGCATCTCCATTGATGAGAAGCAGCTGTGTTCAACAATATGTTGCATCCTCTTTTTTTTTTTTTTTTTTTTAGCTTTCCTCATCTTTCATTTAAAGGATTCTGTAACTGACACATGGATTGGTTTAAATGATATAAACCATGAACTCAGGTTCCTTTGGACTGATGGAAGTGGAGTATACTATACAAACTGGGCGAATGGCTTTCCATCTGGACAGGCGGATTTATACTCATATGATAGCCAGGTGAGCATCAATTGCTAATCAGTAATCATGTTTAACTAACTGTAACTAGTACTCCCAGGAGAACTTTACAGGAGAAAAGTCCCAGGAGAACTTTTACAACCTTTTCTCCTATGCCTGATGAAGGGTGTTCGTGCCTGAAAGCTTGCAATTAAAGAATTCATTTTTTGCAAAAATCTAGTTGGTGTAATAAAAGATATCACCTCTACCACAAGTAGAGGCGATACCTCTACCTTTGCTTCTAGACCAATACAGCTGCAACCTGGATACCTGACACACAGAGGATTCTCAGATGCTTGAGCAATTAGCACAATGCTGTTAGGGAGATGAGGTGGGTCTGGCTTGGGATTAGCTTGCCAGTATTTAGGGACCTATCAGGAAGAGAGAAGGAATCTTGGACTGTCCCAGGCTTTGAGGAAGTCCAGGTTCCCAGTGGCCAGTGCTGGCTGGATCAGCAGGAAAGCTGATCTTTAGAAACACTGGCAGGACTCTCAGGACTGCCAGGTTACAGCCAGATGAGATAGTAAGATGCTTGTGTTTTGTTCTGTCTTCACACGTATGGTCTGTTTTCCTTGCATTATTCTTTTCTCCTATATAATAAATCTTTCTGTTATCTTGTATCCTTCCTGACTGCCTGTGGTAAAGAGTGATCTGTGGGTGAGTGATATTCCAGGCTAACTCATTCTGTGGGAAGGGGGACATAAAATTGTTTCAGAATCCAAAGGGAAGCCACCTGGATCTGGCAGAGATTCCCCTGCTACATCTATGAAGTCCAGTATAAGGCTGGTGGAGCTGAGGCTTATGGGGATAAGGAATCATCTTGAGGAAAACTTTGGCCTGTTCCTTGGGATAAGGAGTGGGATAGGAGGAGAAAACTTGGGGCTCCAGGGATATGCTGTGGTCAGGGTTGTGAGTGTGATAAAAAGATTATATTTGTGATGTATTCTCAAATAAGTTCTGTGGCTTTGGAAATGGGTCAGGGAAATCACAGAATCATTGAAAATTAGGGTTGGAAGGGACCTCAAGAGGTCATCTAGTCCAACCCCCTGCTCAAGGCAGGACCATCCCCAACTAGATTTACCCACCCAAGGATTTGTCTTGCTGGGTCTTAAACCTTTAAGAATGGAAATTCCACAGCCTCTCTGGGTAATCTGTTCCAGTGCTTTACTACCCTCCTAGTGAGAGTTTTTCCTAATATCTAACTTAAATTTCCCTTGCTGCAACTTGAGACTGTTGCTCCTTGTTCTGTTCTTTGCTATCACTGAGAACAGTCTAGCTCCACCTTCTCTGGAACCACCCTTCAGGTAGTTGACGGCTGCTATTAAATCGCCTCCCAGTCTTTTCTTCTCCAGACTAAATAAGCCCAGTTCCCTCAGCCTTTCCTCAGGAGTCATGTGCCCCAGCTCCCTAACCATTTATGTTGCTCTCTGCTGGACTCTCCAGTTTGTTCACATCCTTTCTATAGTGGAAGGCCCAAAACTGGACACAGTACTCCAGATGTGACCTCACCAGTGCTGAGGACTAATCACTTCCCTGGATCTGCTGGCAACGCTTCTACTAATGCAGCCCCACATGGTGTTAGCCTTCTTCGCAACAAGGGCATATTGTTGGCTCATATTCAGGTTATTGTCCACTGTAACCCTGTTTGCACTGTAACTATGAATTGTAAGTTAGGCTTATCAAATCTGTGACCCATTTCATGCCTAAGGTTTTTTCAAGTTTTATTGTGAATATTTTACACAGTTGCAGCTATGAATTTGGAAAATGGAGAAAAGTGTCAGGAGTGCCCACTGCCAGTTGTATGTCCCAGAGTTGGTGCAGCAGAAGGGTGATGCATTGAGGTAGCCAGTCTCTTCTGTCATGATCAAACTCATGAAAGAGCTCCCTCAGGACTTCCTTTGGGCTTTGTTTTTTCCACTTTGAGCTAACTGAGGAAGGGAAGAGATTAGAATCTCTGTGGTCCATACACACAGCCCCGTCCTGTGCAAGTCAGAGCAAGGTTAAAAAATAAAAGCAGTACATGAGGGGTATGAATATATAGAAGTCAGTATCCTAAGCTGAAAGACTGAATCTTAAAATGATAAGGAATGAATCTCTGGGACCACGTGTTTCAATGGATGTAAAAGGAGGAGGAGGTTGTCCTTACTTCTGATACTTTTTTACTGCTTTGTCTATCCTTTTCCTCCTAGGCTGACTGTGTTGTCATGAGAAATAAACCTATAAAGGAGGCTGGGAAATGGGTGGATGAAAGCTGTGACAACAACAGAGGCTATATATGCCAAACTAATGCAGGTGTGTTATTTTTCATCAGCCTCTTCACATAAGATTTTATGTGATATCTTTAGACAT
Organism: Gavialis gangeticus; assembly: GCF_001723915.1. Classification (NCBI taxonomy): domain Eukaryota; kingdom Metazoa; phylum Chordata; order Crocodylia; family Gavialidae; genus Gavialis; species Gavialis gangeticus. Next base: position 47,489,129 of record NW_017729004.1, on the reverse strand, counting down.
TACTTGGGGCTTAAATGGTAAATTTCCATTATATCTCTTCTACCCTTCACTTCCACTAAGTGACTTTTCCAAGATATGCCTATGGAAGGCTTGATTTAAACAATTTTTAAAGACTTGCTTACACATGAAAAGTACATTGTTAGAAAAATATACTAATGCAGACTCTTATATGATAATACTTAAATTGGGTTAAAACTGCTTATCTACTTGACTTGAGCCTGTTGACTGGTTAACACAAAATCAAAATAAGCCAGTTTCAGAGTGATTTAAGAACATGCACATTCAAAGATTCTACCAGTTTGGGTAACTGGTTCAAAATCACACCATTTGCAAAACCAGAAACTAGTGCAACAGTATGCATAGAGTAGACCTGACCTAATTTAAATTTAATGTAAATTCTGTGTGTTGAAATGCCCTTCCCCTTGGAGGTACTCAGAATAATAGCTTCTCTTAATCTTTTTGATGTCCTCTTTATTTTCTCATCAATCTTTTTCAACTTTATTGTTGTTAGCTTTGTAGAATCAGCCTACCAGTATGTGAGCTGGTTCTATTTTAGGTCTCGAGATATCAGAATTAATAGTTACTGTTGATGACAAGGTCAACTTTTCCCTCATTTTATAGGAGGACGAATTCTCTGTCTTTAGTGGGCTCGCGTAATATTAGAAAAAGTAAAATATGACATGTATGTTTCTTATTGGTTATGATGCATAAGCCAGAAAGATCAAGTCAACTTTCAGATCTTTGGTGGAAAAAGTTTTACCTCTAAACACCCCAAATATAATCTCAAGTGACCGTGACATAAACATGGAGCTGTTGTAATTATTTTTCTTCATATCATGTGGCTACTTTATTTCTGGAATGATTTATAGGATGAACAAGAGGGCCTAGATCATGACTATCTGACTGGGTTCATGACAGGTGAGAAGGAAGAGAAACAAAAAGGAAGGGATGATGAAGTTGTGTTAGTTGCAGGTTAAGCTTAGAAGATCCTTTGATTGAAGCTGGCCAAAAGTCACTATTCCATTCCTTTTTAGATATTTTAAGATTTCAAAATGTCTTTATCAATGCAGAATAAAACCAACCTCTTCTAAATGTCATCATGAAATGGCAGGGAGAGAGACCCTCCCAACAACTCCCTTCCCCAAATAGTCAATAGCTCAGTGACTACAGCATGCATAGTGGACACAGGGGACTGCTGTCTATCCCATGCCAGTACCCTTCCCATGGGGTGAAATGTAGTTTGTACAAAGTGAAACAGAACCAGTAGAGGTTGGATAGGTTTTTTGCATCACCAGTGGTCAGGAAATTCACCTGGGGTTCCCATGTGACAGCTATTTTGCAAATATATTTTGCAAAACATTTCTGTTTTGACAGAAAAATGTTCCACCAAAATTTTTTGACTGGCTCTAACGCTGACTGATATGGCCAAATTTCTTCTGCAGATTTCAGATCAGCTTCAGGCAGGCTTGTCATTTCCAACTCTGGGGACCTGGTCATTGCAACTGATGCTGGCCTAGTACAATACATTTCTAGTGGGCAGTTTATAGCTTGTCCTATGCCAGAAATAAAGGTGGCTTTTTTCTTCTCAGCTTTGAAAACTTATACAGCTGCAATCTGCCCCTGACCATTTTTGCATGCATGTGTGTGTGTGAAATAGTACATAAACATACTGCTGTGTTTTTTTTCATTTCTTTTTTACTATAGACCCTAAGTTGTCCCCTTCACCAACAACACTGCCACCAAAATTTGTCCTTTTTGGTAACAGCAGTTATGCCTTGATCCATTCACCAATGAAATGGGAGGATGCCCGAAAATCCTGTAGAAGTAATCTCTCAGACCTTGCCAGCATCTTGGATCCATACAGTCATTCGTATCTGTGGCTACAGATATTAAAGTATGGGCAACCTATATGGATTGGTCTTAATAGCAATATGGTAAGAACACTAAACGAATTAATATGCTGATGCTATTCTTTCTGATAATACATTTCTTGGATTTCATGTTTATTGGTTCATTTGTGAGTTCTTTAGATTATTTAATGGCTCTAATTGTTTACGTATTTGATTAATGTTTAAAGGTGGCAAATTTAGTTATACTTTTGGCATTAGTTGGGTTAGATGCCACATTTAAATGTTCATGTTTTTGTGGAATTCAGTCTTATGTAGTTTTTTTTGTGTTGAGTTAGCTGTGTTGTGGTTTTGTTCATTATAAACTTGGGTGTATAATTCTTTGAAATAAATTTCTGATTGTTTTAAGACGTTAAATACCATAATAAAGTGGAGGTAGTAATAGCTACAGTCCCACTTTGCTGATGGTAAGTCAAATAGTAAGTGGCTCATCCAGTTTATTAGTTTATTTCAACAACGCCTATCTCTACAATATCCAAAAAATTGTTAACGTTTGAAATGAACAGTTACTGCAGACAATTGGTATAATCACTGCTTTTACCATTCTTGCCTATTGACATGACAAATACCATAGTCTGTTTCTAAAACAATGCTGAAAGAATAAGTGATGGTAGCGAACTTATTAGAAGTGGCAGAGCAATGCATTTTTCAGTTTAATGTCACTTTTTTAATTGTTTCAGATCTTATGAAAAAATGTTTTTTTAAATCCTTGGCAAATCAGAAAGTAAAAAAGAATAATTTTAGACTCAAAGAAATACTTAGTTATACCTGAAACACATTTTAGGTTTCCTTTTGAATTTGAAAACCAAAAATGTTTGTTTTTCCAAATGAAACTTTTTTCCTGTAGACAATAAATTTGATGTAATCCATATGAATTCCTTAAAAAGTGGGTCTTTTTGAGCAAAGGATTTTTTGCACTAAATGTAGTGATGCCAACACATTTATCACTGAAAAATGACATATGCAACAACATAAATCCAAAAGTTTGAGCCACTTTCCTTTTCTTTAGATTCTTGACTTAAAACTTCTGGTAAAGACAGTTTACATTTGTCAGATGACATAACTCTAAGCATGCTATTCTATTTCATGTTATGCCAATAATATAGCATAAGACAATACAATAATTCCTCTCACCAAACTGATACTGAAGAAGCTACCAGTACTTCTGATTTATCATTTATATTAATTATTTTGCTTTTAGACAGAAGGCCATTATGAATGGATTGATAACTGGAAAATGAAGTATACTAAGTGGGCAGAAGGGGAGCCAAAGCAAAAAATAGCTTGTGTCTATTTGGATCTTGATGGAGCCTGGAAGACAGGATTTTGTAATGAAAGCTACTTCTTTGTATGTAAAAGGTCTAATGGTAAGCATTTAAATATAAGAATTGTAATTATTACAACTATTTATTGTCATGGCAGTATGTTGGGCCGTATACAACAGGCAGTGGATGCCTATTTCTGCCCCAATGAGTTTTAAAGCCTGGAAGAAGGTAACATTTGAATTAGAAGGGCTGACATTAGATAGAATCCCTATGTAAGTTCCTGTGCCTTTCACCTGTGCGTCAAGGCTGTGTGGTTCTTTTTGGCTTTGCTGTCACTTTAAGGGAGGAACAAGCTTGTTAACGTACCGGACGTCAGTTGGTGCCCCACGGGGGGTCTCGACTGCCACTTATTTGCTGGAAAATCAATTTTGATGGGGAGGAAGATGGTTTTTCCCGTCCCTCCGGTACCTTCCTTAGGTCACTCCGGTTGTCCTTCCTGCTCAGGGCTCCACCTTCCCTACACCCCGCCTAACACCAACCAAAGATGTTGCTTCGGCCACCAGGATTATTATGACACACCTTTTTGGGTCTTAGACCTTTAGCTTTACTACGGCAGAATTGAGACATTATTTGACTTATTTGATCACGGCTGCACATTGCTTTGCTTATGTATCTGGTTGGTTATCGACTGTCATATTTCCTGGCATCCCACTCTGGACTCACGTCTTATACTTGCTGTGGGTTGTTGGTTTGCTGGTACCTGCTCTCTCTGGTTCTGTTGAGATCCAGTCTGTGCTGTGGACCTCTGTTGCCCATGGAGTCTCCTCCAGTGAATTATAGAGCCATCTCTGGTTCTGCCTCTTCAATAAATCCCCTTCCTGGGGTAGCTACAATGTCCCTGGGCTGGGATCGCATTCAAGATCTGGCCCTTCCGGGCTGATTGAGGACCTGACTTCTGGTACTCCCTGCTCCTTCCCTGCTGGGCCTTTTATCCCAGCTTTAGTGTTCTGGGCTGTGAATCAGCCCTGGCACGCTGTTATAAAGCATGCCCATGCTGACATAGGAGCCAATCCTGGCTTCTTCTGACTTGGCTTTTTTTTTTTCCTTCCCTTTCTTCACCACGGTGGCTGGGAGTGCCGTGGCATCGTGACACAGGCCCTGTGCTGATTTGTCATTGCCACTTTGTTCTTCTTGCACCTTGATAAAAAATCTGCAACCATATTAGTCACTCCTGGTCTGTAACTGATACTTAATTTAAAGGGTTGTAGCAATAATGCCCAGCGTGTAATTCACGCATTATTATGCCTGACCTTATTTAGCCATTGTAAAAGTGCATGATCCGTGATTAATTTAAATTCTTGCCCCATTAAATAGTATCTGAAGTAATTTATGACCCACTTTTTGCCAGGCATTCCCTCTCAATAGTATAATACCTGGTATCAGTGGCATTTAAGTTTTTACTAGCAAAAGCAATTGTTCACTCCTCACCTTCTTGATCCTGACATAGGACTGCACCTATCGCAGTCTGAGAAACATCCGTTTGCAGGATAAAATTTTTAGAGAAATCAGGCGTTACCACTACCATGTCATTACACAGGGCCCTTTTGATACCTTTAAAAGCCTCCTCCATTTGAGGATCCACCGTATCGAACCCTGTACTTTTCCTCTTACGGCGTCTGTTAATGTGGCTGCTTTTTCTGTGAAATGAGGAATAAACATCTTGTAATAGTTAGCCAGCCCCAGAAAGGATCTCATTTGCCACTTGGTTTGAGGTGGTAAATACTTTTCTATCATCTCTTACCGGCCAGTGGGTGTATGACTCCCTGTCCAACCCTAAAACAGAGGTAATTAGTTTCTTGCCTTCCTAGCAAACGTTTCTTAAGGTTGACCGTCATCCTGACCCAGTGGAGTTCTTTCAGCACCTCCTTCACATGTCGCAGATGTTGTCCCCAGGATTAAGAGTATATGACGATGTCATCAATATAAGCTGTGGTGTACATCGTATGCGGGATGAGGATGTGATCCATGAGTCGCCAAAATGTTGCTGCAGCTCCATGAAGGCTGTATGGCATTCTCGTAAATTCAAATAGGCCCCAGGGCATACCGAAAGCAGTTTTCTGTTGGTCCCTCCTTGCCATAGGTATTTGCCAATACCCTTTTGATAGCTCAATTGTTGAAATATAACAGGCTTAGCCTATTCCCTCCAGTAGTTCTTCCATGTGTGGCATAGGGAATGCATCAAATCGAACAATTTCATTGATTTTCCTAAAAGCTATACATATCCGAAGAAACCCATCAGTTTTGAGTACTATTACCATGGGGCTTTACCATGGACTGCATGAAGGTACGATTATCCCTTGTGCCAGCATCTTTAGTATTTCCTGACATACTGTCTCCTGTAAATGATGTGTAATGGGCCTCCATCTCTCTCTGACTATGGTTCCCCTTGGAGTGTTGATCTCGTGTCTCACCCCTTGGGCCTGCCCAGGGTTTTGTTTAAACACATCATTAAGTTCTTCTATAAGCATTTTTAAATGTTTGTGTTGCTCCTTATTAAGCTCTGGGCCTTGCGTTATTTCATTGCTTTAGGCCACTCTCTTTTGCTGGTCTCCTATCTCAGTCCTAATTCCTCTGCCAGATCCTTGTGTCTCAGCATCCACCCTTGGGGTTCCCACCAGGCTTTCAACAAATTTAGGTGGTCAATTTGTTACTCCTTCTGGTGCCTTGGACAGTACACCTCATTGTCAACAGGACTGGCTTGTCAAACTATCTCAAATGGTCCCTGCCAATGTGTCAATAACTTGTCTGTCATGGTAGGGAGTAACACGAGAACTTTGTCCCCTACCTGGAAGTCGCATAAGCAAGCCTGATTTGTCATACTCCCATTTCTACCTCTGTTGGACCTCTGCTAGATTTTCTTGGGCCAAATGTCTAGCTTTTTCAAGTTGGTCTGTTATAAAGTGTGCCCATGCTGAGCAGGTTTTTTTCTTTTCTTTCTTTGCTGTGGCAGCTGAGAGTGCTGCAGTTTCACTTTCAATGTGCTCCACTTCTAGTGCGGCATCCCACTAGTTCTTCTCCTCATCTGATGGAGTTAAGTCTTTTCCATACCCTGTCTAATATGTTCGCAAAGACATAGTGTCTCTCTGAAAAGCAGAGATGTAACGTTGGTGCAACAGGCCTACACTATCAGCTCAGTAGCTGAAGTCCCCTAGTGATTGGAATGGCCTGCCCAAGCTTCCCCAGTCTCTACTCTACCTCCAAATTTTTTCCTGCCACAGCTTGATCTTATTCGAGAATTCTTAAGTTCAGAGGCTGCCAGCAGAAAAAAGGGGTAGGCTCTTCCATGTGCCTCACTGCTGTGCATGGTCCTCCAAACTTCTGCACTGATCTCTTAGAGGAGGAGTTGCCCCTCTCAGGGAAGTCTCCCAATTCAAGCCTTAAAGGTAACAATTATGAGCTCCTGCTGCTCCCATAGTGAAGCCCGTGTCTTCCAGGTGCTATCTGATATTGTTCTCAGGAGGACCCAGCCTCACTCTGCCCTCTGGCCTGCCTCAGCCTCCAAACACTTCTCAGGTTTCGGCCATTTCCCAGCTTCTGCCTCCTTTCTCTAGCTGGGCTCTTTCTGCCAAGGCCCACTGTGGCCAAGCTCAGCATATGAGCTCTAGCCCTTGGTCTCTGGCATTTCTCTGGCCTATGTCTTGCCCTGTTAGGACTCTGCAACTTGTGGCATCTTGTTTGCATCTCACTTGCTTCTGCAAACTCCCCTTCCAGCTAAACACCCAGTCCACTGAATTAATTCCAACATAAATGCAGGCTGCTACCTTACATAAACTTCTCCTTTTCCTGGGGTTCAATGCAGCAGAGAAAATATCACAAAAAGAAAGGAGGGGGGAAAAAAAAGAATGCTACCACTTTAGCAGCAGTCATCTCACACATAGCACCAAAACATCATAGGATGGGCTGGGCTGCTGCTGCTGGTGACTCGTCAAAAGTTTGCAGTGTCTGTGTCACTGAGATTCCTGGTGCTTGCAATGCAAGAACTCCCATGTACCCGCATGGTCCAAGAGCACCTACTCATCCCACCAGCCGTATCTCACACTTTCTTCCCTTCTCTGACCACCTTCTGGCCGTCCTTAAATGTCTGAGGTTTCAGCCAGCCAGTTGCCTGCCTTGTCTCACCCTTCACAGGCACAGCTCATCTTTAAATAACTGACAGCCTCTGTGCCATGTGCTTTGTTTTCTTAAAGGAGCAAGGCCCTGGCTCACTGCATGGGTCCTCCCTCTCCACAGCCATGGGTTCCAGCTCCTGTTTTTCTGTTTCTGTTCCCCTCTCAGTTGAGTAACAGGGTTAGGGCCCCTGTTACAATTGGGTTAGAGCAATATCCCATATTTTTGTCATTAAGTACCATATAGTTTCATTTCAATACTGAGTAAATATCAAAGACCAATAAAAGGACAAGTGGATAAGAGGGACAACTGAGCAGAAGGACCCAAGTCAGGGGAAGCAATCAAAGCCAGTGGTTATTCCTACCTACTGAGCTAAAAATGCTTCCTGTCATTGCTCATGCAAAGCCTGGAATAAACAGAATAATTTTCTGAACCTGAACCTTCTTCTGAAACTCCTACTTTTTTTTGGTATTACCTGTCTGTGCAGGAAATGCCTGTAATACCAGGATAGGCTAATTACTTTCAGATAGTAAGTGTTGCATGCAAATGTTACTACACATAGTATGAGGCAGAGACTACATTTTGTCTCTGTTTCATAGAACCCTACATGAGCTGAATGTTTAACGAACATAATCATAAAACAACAGAAGAAACAAATTGCTGAGGCAGCTCAGATATATTAATAGTGGCAGAAACACCCGAAATTGTGAAAGAGGCATCGTAAGTTTGATTAGTCACTTAGCACAGCAGTGTAGTTTGAAGATGATAGAAATAGTTAATCCATTATCCTATCCACTGAATTTTGTACACACTCAGTCTTTGACAGTAAGAGGACATCCAAGAAATGTGCTGGTATTTATATAGGCTTAGGCCCTCTCAGAGGTCAAGAGAGGCCCAGGCTACTTCCATTTTTTAAGGGCTCCCAGTATATTCAAAAAATATTAATTCATAGTACACTACAGGTGGTGTAGCCTGGTAATGGGACACAAGTTTAAAGTTGTATGATGAACATCTTCTTTCAATCCTGTCAGTGTATCTCTGTGTCTCTATGTATAACCTCATTTGGAGATAATGTCAAAAGTCTAAATCTGAGGCCCTCCGTGAATGAGAGGCCCGAGCCAAATGACCCTCCTGCCCCCTCCTCCCCCCCGTGATAGGCCCTGTATAGGCTTGCTTCTCAGGTGTGATTTCGGTAGTGATAGGGAGCTAGCAAGAAACTTTGCCCTTGATAACAGAATGATATTTCCAGAGCTGCAATAGAAAATTGATAATAAATAAATAAAATACATGTGAGTACTGTGATCATATTATTTGGTTATAAATGTAACTGGAAATTTTAAAGGGGAGTACTATATACCCCACTTGGTACATTACAGTATGTACTCTCAGTCCTTTATTTCCCAAATTAAATCTAATGTGCAAGAAATATGTTGATAAATATTGTCCATGTATAGATGACATGGTAATCTGTGAAAAACTGGATAAGTAATCGGTTTCCATATGTTACCAAACAAATATATGACAAAAAATAACCCTGAATGAATAAAGGAGGTATTGTATACGCATCATCAACCAAGCAAGCACATATTAGGTGAGGAATAATAATGAATAGCTTTTATAGCATTTTACAATGACAGATCATGACCCCTCTTACAAAGAAAGGAAACTCACTGATTCGGTGACTCACCCAAAGTTACATTGTAAACTAACAAGCGGAACATAAGTTTTCTGGTTGCTGATCCAGTGCCAAAACCACAGACTTGTTCCTTCCTCTAATTGAATGTCATCATCATCATCTCCAGAGCCCTAAAACTGCAGTTTGAAGGAGAAAAAACCCCCTTATGTTATCACTTTTATTTGCTTATATTTTTTCCTTGTTAAATTTGTCACCAGCTAGGTGTTGAGACAAACACAAACATACAGGGGTGGGTCCAGGGGATATGCAGTGCTGCAGGCATGCTCCTGCCTTTGATACCTTTTCCACCCAAACTTTAAAACTAACTGCCTGAGAGTGGAAGTGACATTTCTATTCAGGTTGTGCTGAGAAAGCCAATTGATTTATGGCTCATTGTCACCTCCCTGATTCCTGCTAATCTCTCTCTACTCTACAGGTATTAATGACTTTTAATGATCTTGATGTTCCACTATTTAAATGGTCCTTTTGCAATTTTGCTATCTGTTAGCCATTCCTGATCATGTTTCTTTTCTATTTTACAGCCTTACAAAGTGTTTTTAGCTCTAGCTACAAACCTTAGCTCAGGTGTCCTAAGGTTAACTCAGGAGTATAAATGATTGACAGCGAAATATTGGAGGCACTTTCAAGAGTCTCAAGAAGGCTAGATTTTATTTTATAAATCTGAATGAGATATACATGTAATTTTAATGAATACAGGACTAAGACACAATATCTTTTGAATATTTTTTGCCTATATTTTTGCTTTGATCTTAACCTGGGTAATATAATGCTACCTCTTAGCATATTAATAAAGCATTTTGTTTTTCTTTAACTGGAGAAAAATGGTTTGTGTTCTGTGTGGTGATGTGCCACACCATCAGCACCCTCATTTTCAAAATCCTAGATCTGCCCATGCAAACCTATAAGTATGTTTGACCCATCCTTCCAGTGTGTTCACAAGTTACCTGTAAAAGTAAAATCTATTTTAAAAAGTCAGGGCATTATTCACCAGATGAACAGAACACCAGGTAAAGCCAAGAGAAAATAGAGAAAATGTGTGGAGTGACACTGTTCCACATGCTCACCATGCTATGCAAACATAGCTTTACTGCCTTTGGTTCAAGCCTATGTAGAGCCAATAGTATAACATGTTTGAGGACCCTGCTGATGAGTATGGTACTTTTACAGTCTAGAAATGGTTCAATTGAATCTGAACATTTAATCTCTAACAACATTATTAGAAGGAAGAGATATTAGTTTTTTATTGGAAGTCTGGGGTTAGTATAAAGCACCTACTAGGACCACCCCTTAGTTTTAGATTCTGGCTACATATAGTCATGGTGTGTCAGGCTCTGTCCAAGCCCCCAAGGTCTGGAATAGCCTGCCATTGGAGGTGGTTAAAGCACCTACTTTGAATGTCTTCAAGAGAAATTTGGATGTTTATCTTGCTGGGATCCTATGACCCCAGCTGACTTCCTGCCCCTCGGGCAGGGGGTGGACTTGATGATCTTCCGAGGTCCCTTCCAGCCCTAATGTCTATGAAATCTATGAGTTGACAGAAGGAAGAAGCACAGAGATTACTGACATTACTGTGACAAGTATGAAGCCAAAATAAAACTATATGTTTTATGTCTTTTTCCAGTTACTTGACACAGCAAAGGAACTTTGCTTAATATTAAGAACATAAGAAATGCTGTACTGAGTCAGACCAGCGGTCCATCTATCCCAGTATCCTCTCTCTCACAGTAGGAGAAGTAGGTGCTTTTTATCTTTAGAGATATATTGAACCAAATATATCTAGAGTGATCTCTTCCCTATTTGTTATGTCCCTTTCCCTGTGACATCCATCCCCCATTTACTGGTTTAGAGGTGCCAGAGAAAACATCTGCAGCCATTCTGTTCAACACCTATTAATAGATCTATCATCCAGGAATTTGTCTAGTACCTTTTGGACCTGGCTATGCTATTTGCTTCTACCACCTTCTGTGGCAATTATTTCCTACTAGTTTCTGTGACTGCCCCTAGTTCTAATGTCCTGGGATTTGGTGTATTACAGTTTCCAGTTCATCTGCTCCACATGCTTCATGGTGGTATAGAACTCTATTATATTCCCCTCAGCCTTCTCCTTTCCAAACTGAAGAGTCCTAGCCATTTTAGTCTCTCCTGGTAAAGCTACTGCCCCGCCCCCCCTGATTATTTTGGTTGTCATTTTCTGTACCTTTTTTACTCTAGTACATCTTTTGGAGATGTGGAGACCAGAACTTTACACAGTATTTAAGATATGGATTCACCATGGATTTATATAAAGACATGATGATGTTCTCAGTTTTGTTTTAAATTCCCTTCTTAAAGTTGCTCAATATTTTATTAGCTTTTTTGGTTGGTGCTGCACATTGAGCTAATGTTTTTAGAGACCTACAATGCCTTAAGACCTCTTTCCTGAGTTGTAACCGTTAGTTCAATAGTTGGTTCAATAGTTAGTTCAATAGTTCAATAACTAAATAGTTGGAAAAATTGTTCTTTGTAAGGTTTTTGTACCCAAAAGCTTGCTATGATCATTTTTTTCAACTATTTAGTTGTTCTGATAAAAGACATCACAATTACCCAAAGAACCTTGTCTGCTTATGTCCTTAGACCAATACAGCTACAGCCAACACCCCTGAGTTCAGAACCAAGACTTGTGCATGTATACTTCAGGTTGTTTTTCCCCATGTGCTTTACTTTGCACTTGTCGACATTAAGGTTCATGTGCCATTTTTTTGCCCATTCACTTAGGTTGGTGACATATTTCTGCAGCTCTTCTCCATCATTTTGGTATTTGCCTACCTGGAATAATTTGGTATCATCTGAAAACTTGGAGATTTCATTGTGCATCTTCATTTCCAGATCATTAGTGAAGATGTTGAATAAGGTGTTACCTTTCTACTAAAAGTATCTGAAATTTCCAGCCTACAGGCATCCATACAGTTTCTTGGGGAGGAAATATGCCCCATCTAGGAGAAAGATATGCCCCTCTAGAGATTATCACCATAATGAATACCTGAATGTTATTCTTGTCTCCTCTGTGATTGGGTGAAGTCCAGCTTTAGCTGTTTCCCCAGCCTTCCCCAGACCAGGAAATTTGTGGTGATAGAAATGAACAACTGTCCACGGCTGTAAGAATTTGTTGAAATATCCAAAGAAAACTAATTGTTCTGCATGCACAGATCTATGAGGCAAAATAATATCAAATAGTTGTTTAAATACATTTAGCACCAAATTATTTCCAGTGTTCTGAATATTGCTTTTTAACATAAAGTTGTCAGTCCCCATGATCCACATGTTGAAAATAATTTTCATTTGTCTAGATTCAGAGGAGCAACTGGTGTATTTTGAAATAATTTATGCTTATATTTATTGTTCTTCAACAATAGTGGTCAGCTAAAACCATTATCAATACTTTCATAGTATCATAGTATCTTAGGGTCAGAGGGACCTAAACAGATCATCTGGTCCGACCCCCTGCCCTGGTCAGGAATGGGTGTCAGGGTCATATCACCCCAGCCAAATATCTGTCCAGCCTCCTCTTGAAGACTCCCAAGGTAGGAGAGAGTCCCAGTAGCACCCCACCTCACTTGACAGATAATTCCAGAGTCTGGCAGCTCTAACTTTGAAAACATCCACTTTAAAATGCAGTAAAAAATTTCATTTAGGACGATATTAGTATCTATCTATTGATATTCCAATTCAACCCTACCATATTATTGCAGAGCCTATACATTCCAAAACCATTGTAAGTGTAAACAAAATACTTGCAAATTTGTTTCTATTTCGTTTACCTTCCATGACCTGAGGGATTTTGTTTTCATTTTCATAAATAAAATAGTCTTTCAACTGTCTAGACCTAGAAACAATCATTTTCTCCTACAGCACGAAGAAATTTGACTTTGTAACTTTTGTAAAGGAAACAGGAATAATTTAGGTCCAATAAGTAAGTATTACAGGAATAAGTTTTCTTGATTCATACTACTTGGTTTTGAAACATAAATGCATACATGATTGTTGGGCTTCTCTATTTTTCCATTGATGTGAAATTAAAAAAAAATATTTTGTGATTTTTAAGTTAATTATTTGGGCCATGCTAGTTTTCTATGATTTAAAAAAATCCCCAAATGGGGTGTTTTATTTTGATCATGGAAAAATGTGGATTTTAGGTTACTTTTTTAACAGGGAAATTGAGAATTTTTAAAATCAGAGAAAACCAGGATCCCTTCCTATAATATCCTGGTTTAACCTGCACTTGAAGTCCTGTAGAATCATCAGAGCAGCTTTTCTACATCAAGAATAGTATTGGTTTATAATCCAATTTGACCAGATTTAGGTCCAAAATCTGTAAAGCTCAACATGGGGCTCAACATGTAAAATTCAACATGGAGCTGAGGCGCGTTCTTAACTGTAAGTATATGCCTAAGTACTTTACTGAGTGGGAATAGAAGAATGTGTTTAAAGATAAGAACATGCTTTCCTGAATAAGGATGTTAGAGGTTAAAATGCTGCAGCAACATTATTTATTCACGAGTTCAGATTTTTTCCAGTATTGCATAATAATAAGGGATATAGAATTACAGAGCTTGTATTGAGATTAAGAGCTCTGAGGAGTTTTCTGGTTAAAATAAAAAGCACATCAAATTAATATATGCTACTAATGGTAAAAACATAAATAAGAAAGCTGTTCAGTCAAATGATTTGGATTTTTTTTTTTAACAGTGAAGGCCCCCACTGATCCTCCACAACTCCCAGGAACGTGTCCTGAAACAGCAGAACGTCGATCTTGGATCCCATTCCGCGGCCATTGTTACTACTTTGAATCATCACTTACTCGAAACTGGGCCCAGGCCTCCTTAGAATGTCTCCGATTAGGTGAGTGTCATCTTGAATTAGTGGTAAAACATTCACAAATCGCATACGTATAATTTTTTGTAAAGAAGAGTGAATATATCTTAAATGCTAAGGAAAAAATCAATTTTCTGCAGTAGTAATTGGAGTTTTTATTAATTTTTAATTCCATTTTTCATTGTTTACGTTATAGAACCAATTTCCCTCTGAGTTATTTCAATTACCATATTGTTTGATTAGAAAATGAGGTTTTCCACCCCATTTAACATAGGGAATAAAGTCCCTCACCTTATAATCAAGTATAAGGAAGCAATGGGCAGGGGTTAGCTCTGGAGTCAGAGGTGCAGCTGCCACCTGCCCCCTGCTGCCTCTGCATGCCCAGCCATTCCTCCCCCACATGCTATGGGGTCTAATCCACAGTCCACACAATTGCGCCTCCTGTCATGGCACACATGCACAGCAAGAGGTGTGACTATGGGACTGCACATTAGATCCCATTACACCTTATTGCTGGTGCAGGGGGAGACCCATCCTAGGTTCCCCTGCACCAGCTAGAAGCAAACTCCCACAGTTGGGTGCCCCCTCAGCTGAGGTGTTATGCATCCTTGGTGCTAAAGGATCACCAAAGCATAATCAGCCTGGAATTTAATGTGAAATATCTCTCTCACAGTTCAACTTAACTAAAATCTAACTTTTATTAATACATTAAATGTTATCTTAACTTCTACATAGAGAGAAAGAAAAACACTTAGTTCAATGGTCCCACCTAAACCCAGATGTTACTCTACTTCACAGAAAAGATGGCCAATGAGTTCCTGAAAGTAGAGGGTGGTCATCTCTGGGTAATGGCTGTTTTTCAATCCAGGTGTTGCTGGATGGCAACACACACCCAGCTTCCTTGCTGTTCTACTTTTATGCTTTTTCTTTAACTTTACTTTCCTGATGCCTCTTCATTTCTGGATGCTGTTGATTGGTTTCTCTGTGATCATCATGCTGTTCATGTGTTGCCCTGTGGGGTCAGGCCAGCTCTCAGGATCTCAATATTGTGCTGTTAGACAGGAGGGTATGACACAATTGCACATATACAAACACACAAATCAGTTAGGTGCACACACACACACACTACCAACTCTGGCACATACACATCCAAAGCAGCCTAGACACATACATACCTATCACTGATTCAAACACATATACTATACACCCCAAAAGTTAGACATAGATCACTAATTCATATATCATGCACACAATGACACACACACACACACACACACACACACTCACCAGTTCATACACATACAACCCACCTACACATACACACAGGTAAGTTCCTAACTTGGATGGTACAGTGTGTATGTGTGTGCTTGGGGTACCTGGGGGGAAGGTTCAGGTGAGAGAGAGAGAGTTAAAGTTTAGGGAGTAAAAGTAGCCAGAACCAGGATTAGAACTGGTGGACTAGAGAGAAGCTGGCTGAGGAATTGAGGCTTGAGTTTACTTAAGGTAGACGGGGGCTGGAAACTGAGGCAGACAGCTGAGATAGTTGTGGGGGGGGGGGAGCAGATAAGTGGTGGCAAGAAGGAGACAGCCAGGAAAGAAA
>NW_017729004.1:47466154-47473499 GCF_001723915.1 Gavialis gangeticus | reverse complement strand
TGTGTGTGTGTGTGTGTGTGTGTGTATGTATGTATATGTATATGTATATACGTGTGTGTGTGTATGTATATACATGTATATATATATGCATGTTTTTATCCTGTCAGCATATTCTCTTATTCCAACAAGCCCATCACATGCACACATCTTAATTAGGTCTTTTACCAGTGTCTTAATTTGGGCATGTCCTGCATTCCTAATTTGGTCTGTCCATTAACTCTGGAAATTCCAAGGGCTCTGTAATTGTGCACTGTCCAGTTGGTCCCCTCTTATCACCTTTCATTTACATATCCACTCATGTCCTCTGTCTGATTTAGTCAGTTAGTGCCAGGTTCAGTTAATTTGAGCTGGTACCAAGGCCTACATTTCACACACCTATGTTGATAACAGCGGAACATAAGCTGCCTGTGAAAGTGAACTCAAGGCTAGTTGATAATGCAAACACAAGCAAAATGAAAAAAGGAAAGTTCAAATAATAATGAAGTTATACAAAAACTTAAGCAATGGTTAAATAAGACTGACTATAAAATAAAAGTTCAAATAATACTATAATGCACCATTCAAGCAGGTGCAACTTAAAGTTAAATGTGACAGCTACCTTAGCAGAGGGGATCCCAGCTGTGGGGGTGCCCCACCCCCTGCCACCGCTGGGAGATGCAGCTGCCACACCTTCCAACCCCAGAGGTGTGTGGAGCCCCTAGGGCTGGAAGATCATAGCAGCTGTGATTTCCTGGCTGAGGCTTCATGCACCCCTGGGGCTGGGAGACAGGAGTGGTGACTTGCATCTGGGACCCAGCATCTGTAGTTGTGGGATGCTGGGTTTTGGCAGCTGTGGGGGGCTGCTGGAAACCACAGTCAGTAGCTGGGCTGAGAGTCCTCTTAGCTGCAGGGCTCCTAGCCCCCACTGGACATGGTGCTGATGGGGATTCCAGCCACAGGGGAAACCATGCTACATACACAAAATAAAGCTCGATAGCAACTAGCTATGAAGTTAGTACACATTTTTGAGGTCTAACTTTATAGCTAGTTAGACATTTTTAATGGCATGAAAGTACTTTGCATGTGTATCTGGTGTCAAGGTAATTGCACAATTAACAGGTTAATTGCATAATTAACCAGTTATGTATGTACTACCTCTAACATGTAGAGGGAGCCTCAAAATCACCTATTGGTCTGCCAGAGGCAAGCAGTCCTTCTGGATAGTGTGTTTTGGCATTCCAGTTTCTATAGCCAAGTGTGCAAGGGTGATATGTAGTCAGGGTCACATCTGCTGCCTTTCATTCCTTAGATTGTATTTACATTTGGGTTGATTGCAAGGAAATCGGCCCTCATTTACAGTTGGGTTGATTGCAAGGGAAGTTCAGCAAGAGTCCAGACTCAGAGGGGATTTCAGGCTCGTATCTTGGAGATGTTGTAAGAAAACTTAACCACTTTGATACCACATCCCTGATATATCTATGAAAAGGATCACGTAGTGCAATTGCCTGTTTCAATGACTCAGGAGTCTGACCGCCTTATGAACCTACGCTGTTGTGTTTTTGATGCAAATCAGTTGCTGAGGTAGAATTGCTCATTGGAAATAAAGTGTCCGTGTTGGTCTGAAATTCCTGAAAGGCATCTCTCCCTGGGACTGTTTGTTATGTGCAAATTAAACAGTGGCAGGAGAAGATTGCTAGACTCCATGTCACGGCTTTCTCCTCACGTGAGAAACCAACCAAGAAGGCCCCACATTTCTTACACCACTCAGCAAAGGGGTAACTTTATCAAAACAATATATATTAATGCCCTCCAACATATAAATGTAACGTTGAATGACATGCTAAAACTCTTCAAACTCTGTTTTGTCTTTAACACTTATGAAAGGAGTTTTCTGAGCCTTCTAATAATAAAAAAAACAGCAAAAAAAATTAATGTCCATGTTCTTACATTTGGCGTACAGTATTCACATTGTTCTCCTCATGCTCTCACTTTCCCATTTATAATTAAGCATTTTCCAAGTATCCTGTCATTTTAATAATAAATTGATCTTTTTCTCCTTCAAAGAGAAGCCATAGAAATCAGACTTGGCTTTATATATTGGGTCAACTTGTAATCATAACAATATGAAAACAGAACAATATGGCATTACTGTATGGATCAGTTGACCCGTAACAGCCATGCAGGCTGGCATTATGGGGCTTGTACAAGGTCATCTGTTCTATGTGGTGGCAGCAGAGTGGCTGGCTGTCCTGCTGTGGGAAATGGCCATAATGGCTGGGGATCTCAGTGGTCTGCTCCACTTGTACAGTTAGGAGCTCAGAAGCCATAAGAACCTTGTAGGAAGTTGAGACTTCCAGATCCTCGCTCCACTACAGGGAGGAGGGAATTGGGAAGCCTTAGGACTATAGCTCTGAGGCAGTCCATGTGACTGACCACCATCGGAGCCACAGCCAACAGCCCCAAGGTATGCTGCCACGAAGCCATGTGGAGGTCTCTTGGTAACCTGCCTGTGGTCAAAGCCAATAGTTTAACATTTTCCAACAAAATGCAATAAAAACTTGTCAGACAGTTCCTATACAACAGCTCAATTTTCTCCTTCCCTCCTAACCCTCAGAGAATTAGAAAAAATATTGCACCTCTAAAACCAGAGCTGTTTGGATTCAGGACTTGAGGTCCTTTCCAGACTTACTTTTCTCTGATTCTACTATATTTGTGTACTTCACAATTGGATTCTGCACCTATAATTAATTAATTATTTGAAACATTTATAATAGATAAAGCATTTTCATTGGCAAACGTTACAGAATAAAAAAGTACACATGTATTTGAAGTGGGGAGGTAGCCAACAAAGCTGCTGAGAGGAAAAGGGAACATTTACACTGAAGAGAAACATTCCAGTGTAATTTTCTGCACTGATTCTTATTGCCTTCGCTGGGACCTGGAAATAATAATCAATGGCAAAATGTGGTCCCACTTACAAATTGGTTTAAAAGTATTGTAAAACTTGACAAGAAAAATGTCACTCTTTATAGAGAGCATATGCTTCATTATAAAACTCATTTATATAACATGTTTACTAATGCTTTGCAGGTGCTGCTTTAGTTTCAGTAGAAGATTCAGCTGAAGTTGACTTTCTGGCACACAACATAGAGCCTCTTGAAAGAAAATCATCAACTTTTTGGACAGGAATGTACAGGAATGTGGATGGTAATTTTTTAACTATTATTATTTGTTCATAGGTGAATAGCTTCCACAAAAGTACTTAAACCTGATGCATACTGCTTATTACACTCTGTCGAAAAACATGAAAAGATAAGGCAGGAAAGGTAACACTTTATGTATTTTACATACTGTTGAAGAAATATAAATCATGCGTATGACCAGCTGATTGATTTGTTATTGAGTGTTAACAAGTAAAATACTACTCAAGAAATGTAGAAGAGCTGTTTCTTAAGGGATAGGGCTTTGGTAGAAGAGGGCATAAAGTGACCATAAGGAGTCCAAACTATCAACTGGACTATGTAAGAGTTGAGGTTATGGCCCCATGTGGTTGGTATTATGTTGGGAGGAAACTGAGATGGAGGAACAGAAACCTTTACTTATCATACTCTCCTTTCAGTAAAGGTAGGCCAATCATTCCTTATCACCGAAAAAATTACTATAGAAGAGGGTTTGCAGTTGTAAGACACCCTGTGATGATGGAATATCTTACTGACAATATTGATACAGTAAATGGGTGCGTGGTAACTTTGTGGACTTTCACAAAATATTTATACAGAATTCTAATGAATCATCACCTGACCTAAAGCGGAACATAGGATTGCTGGCACAGAAAAACCTTCTAGAAAGTGTGGGGAGGGAGAGTATTATTTGAAATAGAAGGTGAGGAAAATTTAAAGTCCTGAGGAACACTCAAAGATCTCTGTTAATAACTCAAAGGATTGTTAATAATTAAAAAGATTTATCTCAGTATCCAGCAAAGGATATGGCAGAAATTACAATCAGACTGTGAAAGAAAGAATGAGATCATAGAAAGAAATTCAAGAATATTAACAGGGCATAAGACAAAGGTGGTGAATAAAAATATATTCACTAATAAAAATAAAAACGTGCAATGCAAGAGGTATAGAAGAAAAATAGAAGAGCAGTCAGAGCATTCTTGAGAATGGGAATAGATCTTAATATATAACTAGAGTTGGATTGCAGCCAGATTTTCTGCATTATGGAAAATCAAATGTGGACAAAGTAAATGTTAGAGAACTGTTATTTGCCGGCTCCCAGGATACTAGGACTACTGAAATGATCAGGAGGTAGAATTAAAATAAATAAGAGAAAGTGCTTAATTACACAGTGTGTAGTTCACTTGTGGAACTCATTGCTGCAGGAGGTTGTAGAAGCAGAAAGTATAACCAGGTTCAAAAAAAGAATTAGGCAGAATCATGGAGGACAGGTTCATTGACAGCTATTATAAAGAGCAGTTAGGAATGAGTCCTCTGACAGGCATAAACTAATGATGGTTGATACCAAGAAGGATATGACAGTTACTCTAGGCATGCCCCATTTATATACCCTGCCTCTAAGATATCTATTATTTGCTGCTATCAGAGACAGGACACTGGGTTAGATGGACTATTGATCGGCCCTGGTATGGCACTTCTTACATTAAAAAAATCTCCAGTTTCAAAATTTCTGCCACTGCAGATGGAATGAAACAAATATAACATTTTCCATGGAATGAAATTCTGAAATATTCTTGTTGTGCATCATTAAAAAGGTTTTGTCTCTAACTTATTAATTAAAAAAAGCATTTAATTTCATTTTATAATTTTTTTACAGCAAAAATATTCAAATTTTTCAGTTCTGAAAATGCTACAAAGTGATACTTGAACATTTTTTAAACTATTCACAACACTTCACAGTGTTTGGCTTTCAGTTAAAACAGCACTTTCCATTAAAATATTTAGGAAACTGATTCTGTTACCTATACATATACATATAACTGAATCATGGCAAAATGACAAAAAATCAATGGAATACTACATCTAAATATATTTGGCTGATAAACAATACAGGGAAGGTAGATTTATACGATTCAAAGATGAAACTCCCCTCCCCCCTTTAACACGGTGGGAGAGGAAGCCCCTCACCTTAGAATCAAGCATAAGCAGGGGCTGGAAAGGGGTTAGAGGTGGAGATGGAGCTGCAGCTGTTGCCTGCCCCCTGCTGCCACTGCATGCCCAACCACCCTTCTACCACAGCCCCCAGTCTCTCCCCTGCACGCTGCTTCTTCCTCTTTCTCCCTCTGTAGCTAATGAATATTCTATGGACTTGAATAAGATAAAATTTTAGAATGGAGATGACTATAGAATCTACATATATTATTATAAATATATAAATATAGGCTTATACTAGTATAGTAGTCTTCTTATCAGCTGGAATCTATAGATAGATAAATAGATAGATATATTCCAGCTGATAAGACTGACTGTCTATCTATCTATCTATCTATCTATCTATCTATCTATCTATCTATCTACTTCTTATTAGCTGGAGATATATATATTTCTATTGCATACTTCTTATCAGCTTCTATTTTATTTCAAACTTCTTATCAGCTGGAGATATAGCTATAGATATAAAATGTGTGTGTGTATGTATATATGTATAATTGTACTAATATGCTAGTATAATTGGATTAATGTGGGAGTGTAAAATTCATTTGGCCCCGCAGTATGGATGAGTGTTGTGGGACCGGTCCACAGGCTGGATATGAATGACATGTGGACAGGGCCACAGAGTTCCCACCCCCTCCCCTCAATCATGGGAGGTCCAGTGCATACAACACCTACCCCAGTTGATCTGGGACATCTACCACTTGTGGCATCCTCTCTGGCTGTTCCAGGACCCATGCTGCATGTGTGCACCCACCCTGGAGTGTTTGTGGGGAGGGGTGCTGCTTGCAATGCAGGTCTCAAAGCAGCCAGAGCAGGCACTGCATGTGGCATGCATCCTGCAGTAGTTAGGGCAGGTGCCATGGGCAGTATGTATTACGGAGCAGCTGGAAAGGAGCACTGCATGCAGTACATGTCCTGAAGTGGCAGCAGGTGCATGGGGTCAGTCTGACACATGCTGTGTGTGGGTCTACTCCAGACCCAAGGGCAACCCCAGGGGCCAGAAAATGGGTGCTGTGGGCTGGACCCTCTGGTGCGCTATGTCTTTGAAACCCCTGTGTTGCTCAACTCTTGGCCAGAAAAAAGCAAAGTGTTCCATGTTGTAGGAGACCAGTGTATCTTGGTGAATAATGGGTTGTAAATATGTCCATTGCCAATGGTGAGCATTGGAACTGCTTATGAGTCAAGTAACTGATTATGGAAGTAGTTACTTGACCTCTTAAACCATTATTTATCAAAGTGACTAGGTATTTGGCACAGGGCCTGGTTCATTAAGTATCTCTGGTTACCTTTAAATTGAGTCTACTGTAGAAGTAAATTTTATATCTTCAGGGATGTAGTTATATCAAAATGTAATGCAGTGGACACAGAGTAGGGGAGAGAATCTCAAAGAAATGGAGAAGCTATAAAATCAAATGAAATATTTACAATCAACATGGAAGTTTTTTAAGCATAACTTTAGTCACGAGAGACCCATGGATCCTTAAGCAATCAAACAAACAAAAGAAATAGGAAGACATATGAACACGAAGTTCCCGAATTTTAAAATAACAAAAGGTTTATTAAAATAGACATCTTTCCAGAAGTGGAAATAGAAGCCAGAAAGACCAAACCTATATCAAATACAGTAAATAACGGAGACAAAGGAGCTTATTTAGTATTTGTGAAAAAATAACCAAATCCAAAACACAGCTGCAAATGACAAAGACATAGGACACTTTAAAAAAGATAAATTATTTCTTTCCATTGGTTATCATCACAGTTGTCATGTTAAATAAAGCAAGAATACACATGGAAGGTATCGTGGGGGGAAGTATGAAGCCAGGGTATTTTGGAGATATGAGACCTTTGGATGTCTAATTCAGCTTTCTGCTATTTTTCAAAATGTAGAGCAGTGATTCTCAACCAAAGTGCCACTGTGTTGCGTTCCTTTCTAGGTGCTGTGGGGTGCCACACAATGTTAGTACTGTTATGTTTACAAGCATGATTCACAAGATAAACCAAGAGATTTCAGATAAAAATCCATAGTTGTGGCCCTTGAGCTCGCTGCAACAGAAAAACTGCTCTATTTTTTTCTGTACTCAAAAAGGAATTAAAACTAGCTGCTGGCATTTTCTGAGGGATGCTTCAAGTCTATTCTAGGGTGCCTTGAGTTTTTAAAAAGGTTGATAATTACTGAATTAGAGAAACCTAGA
>NW_017729004.1:47458086-47461154 GCF_001723915.1 Gavialis gangeticus | reverse complement strand
TTTTTTCTGTACTCAAAAAGGAATTAAAACTAGCTGCTGGCATTTTCTGAGGGATGCTTCAAGTCTATTCTAGGGTGCCTTGAGTTTTTAAAAAGGTTGATAATTACTGAATTAGAGAAACCTAGAACACACTCTGAGATGCCCCTGAATGTTTAATTATTTCAGCAGACTACACATAAATGCCAATCTTTTTTCATATTAAATATGTTTTTAATTAGGTCAGTGGTTGTGGTTAGACAACACTGCAGTGGATTTTGTCAACTGGAATGTAGGAGAACCTTCAAGCCAACAAAATGAGCACTGTGTTGAAATGTATGCAAACTCTGGGCTCTGGAATAATATTTATTGCTCTTCCTATAAAGGATACATTTGTAAAAGATCCAAAAGTAAGTGATGGGTTTATGGATTTGCTTTATGCTTACTGGAGTTTGTAGTATGTACTGCTTACAGTGTGCGCATTACTAGTAGATATTGGCCACAAAGATGACAGTTATAGTTATGATAGATCTCTTCTGTGGGTTATACACAATATATAACTGACATGCATAGCACCAGCAAGAGAGAGAGAAGGTAACATTAAAAAAGAGATGTCTTTGTATTTAAAGGATACCTTTAAAGGATATTCTTTCCTGGAACACTTTAAGGTGTGGTGATTAGTGAGAGGAGGAGCCAATAACAACATTGTTCTAAGGTTTCAAGATTTAGAATATTCCTGAAATAACTGAATGAACAAAATCAGAAAAAATCTGTGTAAAAAAAGTCATGCTGTATTTGGTGAAATGCCTTCAGTATTTCAAATATGCATAGTTCCTTCATAAGAATAGAAGTTCTGAAAATCCACTTCCTTTGCTGGAAATCTACTCTTGAGGGCACAGTGATCTGAGTCACCAAAAGTCTTGCAAAATTCTCCAGGAAAGCTTAATGGCCCACTCAAAGTCCACTTATCAGTCTTTTAACCTGGTGATTGATGATGAACATACAAATGGTGTGTGATGGACTTACTTATGTTGTAGGTGAGTGAGTAGAAATTTTAAGGCTGTAACAGTCTTCCGTTGTATAGCCAAGAGCAGATGCATACAATGAATATAAGCTGACACATTTAAAAAGTTTGAAAATAGAGCACTGAACTTATTTTTGTAACTGGTTGCCATGGTTATGGAAGCATGTTAAATTTTATTTTTCTCTTTGATGAGGCTTCAGATGGAATATTTTCCTTTGATTGATTCATAGTGTTTTTACCAAAGCTACCCAGAACTTTGGAAAACTTTATGTTCCATGTATAAACTTGAATTTCATTTAATAAACGTAGATGTTTCTTAGCTCACATTTTTCCGCTATTATGACAAATACTAATCTCACTCAGGAGTCAAATATGTCTAGCAGGTTGTCTGTTTTCTGTGATTTCTTAGAGAAGCAATTATTATGCTCAGTAGTGGGTCTCACGCCTGCAAGCTGCTTTACATACCAAACTGCTGTATATGTACAGACTTCCGTAGAGCACAGGAGTCTAAATGGAGCTTAAGGCAGGGATGTTTGTACATCTCAGAATCATTGTAAGTCTTGAATCTACTTTAGATTAATCATATGCATGTACTAGTAAAATGTAGTTTTTTCTTTATATAACACCATAGATTTACCTGGCTCAGTACAGGCAAAAACAAGAGAGTTTTTTTGAATATATGCATTAGTTTGCATTAATGTACAATGCTCAGAGTATACCAAAAACTTCTATAAATAGCTGCTTTTTTCTTCTGTTTCCAAGTTGTTGAAATGAAAGCAACAGAGAAGCCACCAGACCAAAAGGGTAAGAATATTTTTTCTTAAATGAATGAAGGAAAATCCCAAATAAGAATATAAGTATATGATACCAAATTATATTTTTATGGGACACAATTTTCATGTTGATGTGTTAAATCATTATCAGCTGCTTTTTCTAATATCTATATCCTTTCTACGTCCAAATGTAGTAATCTCTGAAACTGCATTTTATTTTATGTTAAGCTTTTAAAACTGTTTGCTTCATATGTTCATGTGGTACTGCTGCCTTCTTGTTTAGTCAGCAATTATTTGGAAATGAAAAAGCATTTGTGCATGAACAATTACTGTTTCCTAATAGTAGAATTATTTTTGCTAAGGATAAGATAATATTTAGCATAGTCTTGCTTTGTACTAATTGTTCTGCATTATTTACAGCAGTAAAAAAAGGGAACAACACGAGGAATGAGGTTCATGCACCTTCCCACAACTCTACTGGGATTGTAGCTATTGTGGTGATCCTTATCCTATTAGGAGCTGGCCTTGCAGGCTATTTCTTTTACAGGAAGAGAAACAACCACTCATCAACAAATGACAGCTTTGAGAACAACTTGTATTTTAATAGTGAAACGGTTCCTGGAACTAGTGACACAAAGGACCTTGTGACCAATATTGAACAGAATGAACATGCTGCTCTTTAGTGTAATAAAATAAAGATGTGCCTTGTTTTAATAAAGCTATGCAACTGGAATTAAGCCAAAGCTATTTTCTTGTGAGCAAATGCTATAGTAGTCAGGTTTTTTGGCTGTTTATTCTTTTTACATGTTAGCATCTGCAGTTACTTTGTTTCATAATCATGTTATATTTGTGTAAAATTCCAGATGTAGCCAAACAAAAGCGGGTCTTGTGAAAAGATAAAGTGCTGCTGAATTATTAAATGGAACAAGCAGATGTACTTAAGAGAATTTAAAATGTATATGTGGCCAATGAGAGTAAGACTTCAAGATTTTACCAGACCTGTATCAGCCACCAGACATATATAACCATCAGCCATAAAGTCTGTCCAGCCCATGCTATTCAAAATTGCTCTGTAAAGAACCTGCCTGTTTCTAATATCTTGCAAATATTCCTGGAAACCTCACTACAGGCTTTGACATTTGTTAATTGATGGGGTCATATTTAAGTACAATCTGTTTGAAAAACAAAGCCAAAGAAACAGCCTCAGGGTCTTGTTACATGGTAATTTTGGGAGGCTCCTGGAGCTCTTAACCCTTGGATTGTCCACATATTAACACCTAAAACTAGTTTTAAGC
>NW_017729004.1:47453580-47458075 GCF_001723915.1 Gavialis gangeticus | reverse complement strand
GATTGTCCACATATTAACACCTAAAACTAGTTTTAAGCATTCACTAGGCAGCTCAAAGTTATGTCACTCCAGGGCAACATTATCTCTGATCTGTATTACCCAGCTCATGTTACATTAAGGTGTAGCCATTCTTAGTGTGGACATACCACCTACCCCACCCCCCTACCGGCCCTCGCTTACCCGTGGTTGTCTGCACTGTCTGTCCTGGGGGAGCAGGCAGGGAAGGATTAATCTGCCTGCCCAGCCACAGCGGCTGCTCTCTGGGCCAGAAGAGCAGCAGCATGGCAGCAGTGGCAGCCAGCTAGGCAGGCAGGTTAACCTGTTGCCCTGGGACAGAGAGTGTGGGCAGCTACAAGTAAGCAGGTGGTGGGGTCAGGGGAACCCCAAGGGGTTACCATACCTTTCAGTCCCCCAGGGCCCTGCTGGCCTGAAGCGTGACTCAGGCTAGCACTAGCACAATCAACATTTGTGCAGTTCATGGTGTAAGGTGTAACAAGGCCCTCAGTGCTATACTGTTTCAGTTCTTATAATAGGTTCCAGAGTTCTCAGCTGTAGTGCATGTGCTTACCGGAGCGTGGAAAGGGTGTGCATGGCATGCCCTATTAGCATTGTTAATGAACATTAAGTGGGTTTGTGTAGGTGAGGAAGTGATAGCGAAGCCATGGCAACATGTTCCTGTGTACCAGAGTAGCTGTTACTGGGTAAAGAACAGTGGCCATATGTATCGTATGCCTGTAATGGGGGTGTGCAGTTATCTCACCGTGCTTCTTGCAAGATACTGTGATGTAGAGATACTCTGTCTCTCTCGTAAACTCTATTTCTCTCTATGTGTGCGTATGTGTGTGTCTGTCTCTGTCTCTGTCTGTTCTCTCTAACACAATTTAGTCTCATAAAAGAAAGAATACTTTAATTTTGTTAATACACTGGACATTCTTTTAACTCACATAATTTAGCTTCCATCTTTGTATGTTTAAACAGTGAACAGTTTGGAAATCTTAGCATCTCATGTGAGTTTTTATAATCTGATTTTTTGTAAATCATGTAAAATGTAAATCATGTGGGAATTAAAATATTTTTCTCAGCCAGATATGAAAGTGTAAAAGGAAAATGAAAAAAAAAGTTATACATGCATTCAATTTTTGTTCTGTGAAATAAACAATAATAGATTGTAATTTTATCAGTTTTGCATGTTTATAGAATTGTATGTAAAACGCCAGGTACAGGTATTATGCTTCTACTGGGAGAATCATCACTCTCTTCCAGTAGAAATCTTGAGCATTCAAAATGTTCACTTTCTGTAAGAGCAAAATGCTGGTTCTTGGAGAAAAATAACTCATCTTCAACCCAGGGGAGAATGAATGCTTGTACACTTACACTGTCACTTTCAACCTAGCAGGAAAAATGACATTATATGATGTTGATATGGAGCCATGCCAACTATGTGTTCTGTTCATATTTTATCTTTGTTGTGAATCTCATGGTGTAGTGGATGAATCTCAGGAATCATTCAGTGTTAAGACCAGTTGATGTGTTTGTAGTAGCACTCTTTGGCCATGTGCTGTTTCAACTTCTTTTACTTCTAAGCAGTGCGTCTTTCTTATAGAACAGAGAGATTCTGGAATTTGCAAAAATAAATTTGCAGATGTAAACAGGAATTGTTATAACATAAGAACTGCCATTTGCTGGGTCAGGGTTTAGTTCCATCTTGCACAATATCCTGTGTCACACAGTGGCAGACAGTGTATGCTAAAAGGGAGGGTGAACAGGGTGTTAACCAAGGATTTCCCCCTTTTTCTCTCTACTTGTAGCCCCCAGCATTTAAGGTCCAGAAAGTTCCAATTCAGAGGCTGTATCCCTATCTCTCATATTTAAGAGCTACTGATGTCCCTTTCCTGCAAGAATTTGTCCCCTTTTTGAATCTAGCTAAACTGTAAGCTTCCATAACATCTTGTGGCAATGCGTTCCACACTTTAATTGCATGCTGTGTGAACATGAACTTTCTTTTGCTCATTTTAAGGTTACTGCCTACTAGTTTCATTTGATAACCCCCTAGTTTTTAGATGGAGAGAGAACTGGGGTGGTGCTTGGGGGGGAGGATTGGGGAGGCTGTAGCCATCCCAAAATTTGCCTTAGCTCCCCCCATAGCCACCCCTCCCAGCACTGCTGCTGCCGCCACCCATCCACCTAGCACAGGTTTCCCCACCTACTTGCCCTGTGCAGATGAGCCTGCAAATGGTTCCAGCAGCGGTGGTGCCAGCCTCTTCCTGGTGGGGGTGGCTAGACTGGGACTGGGCTCAGAGCAGGTGGCAGTGGGGCAGGCTCTGTTGTGCAGCATGGGCAGGCAGCGGTGGTACTGGGAGGGGTGGCTATGGAGGGGCTATAGCCCCCCAAGCCACACCCGAGCCCAGCCCTGGCCCCACCCACCCACTGGGAAGAGACTGGTACTGCCCCTGTGTGAGAGAGTAAATAATAAATCCCCATTTATTTTCACATCACCATTTAGTATTTTGTAAACTCTTACTATGTCCCTCCTCAAACATCCCTTTTCTAAACTGAATAGACCTAGCCTCTTTATTCTCTCCTTATATGGAAGCTCCTCCATATCACTAATTACCCTTGCTGACTTTCTTGTGTTCTTCTATATCCTTTCTGAGGTGTGGGGACCAAAATTGTGCACAGTACTCAGGGTATGGATGCACCATGGGTTTATAAAGGGGCATAATGATATTTTCTGTTTTGTTTCCAATTCCCTTCTTAATTCCTAAAATTTTGTTTGCCTTTTTGATGGCGACTGAGTGCTGAGTTGATGTTTCTAGTGACCTATCCACAATGACTTCCAGATCTCTTTTTCCTTTGTGGCAACAGCTAATGTAGAGCCTATAGAAGTGTAGGCCCAAGTGTATCACTTCACACTTATCCACTGATTTTCATATGGCATTTGTTGTCCATTCATTAAGTGAAATATTCTTCTGCAGTTCCTTAGTTTGCCTTGGTCTTTACCACTTTGAATAATTTTGTGTCATCTACAAATTAGGCCACCTCACTACTTAGCTGCTTTTCCAGATTATTTATGAGTAGGTTCAACAGAACCAGACCTGACACAGATTCCTAGAGGGCCCTACTGTTTACTTCTTTCCTTTCTGAAAACTGGCCATTTATATTCATTCTTTGTTTTTTTTGTCCTTAATTTCTAATCCATGAGTGAAACTTCCCTGTAATCCCTTGACTACTTAACTTCAATAAAAGCTTTTGATGAGGAACCTTGTCAAAGGCTTTTTGGAAGTTCAAAGATACTATGTCAACTGGAGCACACTGATCCATTTGCTTATTGAAACCCTCAAAAAACTCTAATAAGTTCTGGAAGTGTGATTTCCCTTTGATAAAACACATGCTGACTCCTCTCCAGCAAGGCATGTTCCTTCATGTGATGAGCATTTCTTCTGATGAGCAATTCTTTTTTTCTTGTTTCTTTCCAGGAACAGAAATTAGACTCACTGGCCTGTAGTTCCCTAGATCCTCTCAAGAGCCCTTTTAAAATATCAGTCACATTGGCAACCCTACAGTTCTCTTGCACTAATGCTGTTTTTACTGATAGGTTGCATACTACAGTTAGAAGTGTGGTTGTTTCCAGTCTGAGCTCCTTCAGGACCCTAGGATGAATTCCATCAGGTCCTGATAATTTACTACTGTTTAGTTTATTGATTTCCAATATGACCTCATCTTTTGAAACCTCACTTTTGTTCAGTTCCACAGAATTGTCCCTAGAGAGAACTGAAATCTCTCTTAACATTTTCCATCATGAAGACAGATCCAAAGAAAGCATCTTTCCATTGACTTAATGGACTCTGACATGAAGAAGAGGTCTACTCTCAAAAGATGACATGTCCATAAGCCAGTTGAAAAAGGTGGTAAGGGCAAAAGAAGAAACAAGGCCGTATTTAGTAGAAGTAGTAGTGTCCAGAGTACTGATTAGAATCTGGATTTCATTGTGCTAGCTACTGAACAAACATCAGATAGACACCAGAAAATCTTTCTATCCAAATACTTGGTTATAGTTTCCCCAGTGAAATTCACCTTTGTGAAAATGGTTAACAAAAGGTCTATTCGGCACTTATGTCCCATTTCATTCCTCAGAATTAGGGGTTTTAACCTAAACACCCATGAAAAGTGCATTGTTAGCTATATTTGCCATCCAAAAGTTCAGCATCAGTTTTTGGATCAAATAATACCAAAAATATCATGCTATTTTATGTATATCACTAAGTATGCATGTTTGTTTATTTTGAATTTTGTTCATATTTCTGTTTGCGACTTGTTCAGCTACACTTTCATCCTTTATACATTTGTTACCTAAGATTAGTTAGGGACATATTTTGATCCATGGTTTACCACCAAGCTATAGATCAGGGGTGGGCAATTATTTGGGCTGGAGGGTCACTTGGGGAGTTTTGGTGAGCTGTTGCTGGGGGGGGGGTAGGGAAGAGCATAGCCTCTC
>NW_017729004.1:47437515-47453569 GCF_001723915.1 Gavialis gangeticus | reverse complement strand
GGGGGGGGGGGGGGGGGGGGGGGGGGGGGGAGAGGCTGTACGATGATCCTCTTCTTGCACATCCCTGCTCATGGAACTGGTGCCCATTGCACGGACCCATGCTGTCACTGCCCATCCCGCTCCTGGATGACACTCCCCACCCACTTGCAGCCCCATCCCATCTGCCCCATTGAGTGCATTCTGGCCTTGTCACCATAGAGACCCTGCCCACCCGTTCTGTCCAGCACCTCCAGCGGTGGGTATGAGGTGCATGGGCTGAGGTGCCCAGGCAGTGGGGCTGGGTCCAGTGGTGGTAGTGACACTGGCGGCAGCAGTCAGGAGCCACTGCCAGCGTGGCTGGCAGGAAGTTAAGTCTGGGTGCCCCCACTGGGGGCAGTGGGATCAGCCGTGTAGCCCAGAGTGCTCCCTGTGCCTGGGCCAGGTTGAGCAGAGAAACCTGTTGTGGGCTGGATCTTGTCCATCCCTGCTATAGATTGAACTTATTCCTTCAGGTTAGTATCTGTCATTTCCACTGTGATTGGTTGCCTTAAATTCACGCTATTATTTTTGTTTCCTGACTGGATAACAAACATAAAATTGCAGATTGAATGCCTATGTGAACCTTAAGGTGTCTGAAACTTCAGATTTTCAGAAACGTTCTTGCTGGAAAAAAATATCACTCAATGAAAAAAATGAAATAACTGGATTAGATACATGTCTACACTACCAGCAAAACTTTGAGTAGGTCCTTACTGTCAGCACTTCTGGGGCACCAGGGTCCATTCTTTCTGCTGCCAGAGTAACATGGCTTGTCTGCATGAAAGACGGCTTTTGTTGCCAGCCAGAAGTACACAGAAGACATGTGTAGTCTTGCCTGTACCTTCTGACAGCTTGCTGAGTGTCATGCTCTCCAGTGGTTTCCCTGTGGTGGTTTCTGTCTGCACCTAGAAATTCTGGCCCAGAAGCAGCCTAGTGAAGACAAGGCCAGAGAAGCAACTTCATGGGTTTTAATCGAATACAAATAGTTCATTTCAATAGTCCCCTGGATTCATTAGAATTGTTTGTCTTAGTCCTTAGTGATATGGGTAGGTTAATACAATCAGAGGGGGAAAATAGTGTTCTTAACTTTGACTTTATAAACATTCCACATAGAGTTCCTACTGGAGAAGGCACTCCACTCAGTTTCAACATCATCTTTCTGGGTTAGTGATTGTGAAAAAAGCTGGATTAAACTGTTCAGGTAGAGAGAGGTTCTCAGCTTTCATAGAGAACTCATCCAGTATGTAATGCAACAATGTAAACCACCTTAAATTGCTCTGTCAATGCATTTTGACCCTGTCTTGAATGCGTCATCTAAAGGGATAAAGCTTTCCAAGTGCAGGGTGTTTTGGCTGAGATTTTAAGTGTATCTTTTTTTTATAAAACACGCTCTGTTCAGTCACAAGCTGTTAAGTTTGCCACAGGAGATACAGGCTGAAATCTGATGACTGGGAAGAGGTTATACTAGATGATCATAAAGTCCCTCTGCTCTTCAGAGCTATGAACAACGGTGTTAATAATGCTGTTCAGGCCTTTGTGTAGGAAGTTTTCTCCTAGAACCTGATCTGGCACTATCATCAACTTATTTTGTGGAAGCTGTTGTAACAACTTGCAACTGCATGTAAGTGTTCCTATACTAACATGTTGCCACACTTCTTAATAATCTATATTTAATTCTCATTTCCTCTTTTTCTCCAGATGTATTCAGTTTTTAGAGGAAAGGTGATGAAACAGAGTACTGAGAATATAAAGAATTTGTGACTATAGGCAGATGGCTGAAGGAACATACTGAGTCATCACAACCTTCATTGGCCCCTCTTTCCAACTGGATTCAAGCTTTTCTTTGGCAGTTCCTCACAGTCAAGGATGACAGTTTTTCATGATTGTCTTATCTGTAATTCAAGCTTTCACAACCTTCCTTTCATAATGGAAGAGAAACTTAGGCTGCACCTTTGCCAATTCCCTGCTTTCTCACTTCCTAATAGTGGGTTTGTTCTGGCAAAATCTAGTGTAGGTCCTGGCATGAGTCACAGCCTAATATTTCCATTTTTTGTGTCATGAGCCTTTCTTTTTACATTACAATTAACAAGTAATTGCCCTAAAACTAACTCTTTTCTGAATAAATTCAGTTTCTCTTTCTCAACTAGGCTGATGTATGTTCCATCACCATGAGCCCCCTTCTATTAATTTCTGGTATTCTGGAGATGGTAGGAGACTTTGGAATAGGAGCTACCAGGAATGGGAGCAATTGTTTAGGTGCTATGCTCCCTCAACCTCAAGTTTTCCCATTTCCTCCCTGTCTTGCTTTCCACCTACCCATGGTGTACTTTCTGATGGCTTTGCCCCTGTTCTAAAAACAGAGCATCAGGGCTTGTGCTTGAAGCTAGTATAAGAGCTGGTGGATTTCACAGAATCAAAATTAAATTTCACATAATATTCACCCCTCCTTCCCACCCCACCCCCCAAAAAAATTAAGGACGAGTGCTACAATGCCAGCAAGTTCAGTATTAATTTGTTTGTCTTGTATTTGTGCATAATAATAGTCTTTAATTGCATGATCACATACTACTTTTCCAGCTAGATCTTTCCTGTTTCCTCTTTTCTTTGTCCAGCCAAATCTAGTCTTTTCTCACCACCCCTAGTTTCCAATCATCCGGCCCAGCCAACACAAGACTTTCTCTCCCGTACTTACCAGTCTTGATTTCCTTTGTCTCCCTGCTTGCCTTACAATTCCACTCTTTGTACTACTTCCCCAACTTCTTATCCCATTCTAGTCCCCTGCACTAGGTCTACTTCTTGTCCTCTCTGCATTTTAGTCCATGCTAAAGATACAGGCTCCCTAAACTCAACTATGGAGCTCAGTGCCATGCTGGTTTGCATTAGTAACAGATTTCTGATAATGTTCCACTTTGCACTTGCAGGTGGCATACTTACTGCAAACTATCTTGGGGGACTTCAGTTGTGAAGCACTGAGAGTTCACTACTAAGTATAGTTTATTATTTGGCTAGACCAGGGTGAATTTTCATTGAGAAAAACAAAAGATGTCCTTGATACACATGACCTTCTCCCAAATGGATCAAGCTTGGCACCATTAGGTAGACAACTGTGGAACCTCTGGATTATGGTGTACACATATGAATTCTATTAAGCTGCCTGATTAATCCCTTTGTGGCTGACAAGAGTGACATGTCTTGTTACAAGTTTCACAGATCCATATGTTGTCTAAGTTGGAGTCCAACAAATTTACATCGTGTTGCTTTCTTCTTTTTTCACTTTGCTTCCATCCTCTGGATCAAAGCCACTTCATGTTGAACTGCACCCAGTGCCAGATATTCCCCCCAGATTGGGGGGGTTTCTCCATGCTTCTCCCAGTTTCTACATTGCTGCTGAAGGATTTCATATAGTTTTTACACACATTGCACTGCTTTCTAGAGCTGTCTTGAATCTCACTATACAAAATATTCTTCTCCCATTCTTCTAACATGACTGATGCATCACAACCTTTTCTTCTGGATAATGGTTTCTAAGTGTGTCAGAACTGTGTACTCCCGTACCTCTGTGTTTGGTATTCTGTCTTGCTACTTTACCCTCCACATCTTACGCAGACAGCTCAAGTGAAAGCTGTTCAGTATCTTGATATGCCTAGTATATGTGGGCCATGTTTCTGAACCATAAAGCAGGGATAACAGTACATGTCTCATAGATTCACATCTTTACCTTAGCTGATAGTTTGCTACTATTCCATGCACTTTTTTGTAATAGCCCAAAATTCTTAGCTGGTTTTCTGATTCTGTTAGCCAGTTCAGTCTGATGGTCAAGATTTCTGCTGACTGTAGACTCCAGTAGCAAAAACTGTCAGCAACACCAACAGATTTATCCTCTAGAGCAGGGATGACCTTTGGGGCCTGCAGGGCATCAGGTAAATCAGCCTGTGTAGGGCCCCCTTAACACTGCACAGGGCCCACGGGACTCCCCACAAAGGCAGGGCACAGGCTAGGGTCTCCCCCATGCCTGGGAGGTGGTCTCTGTGCTTCTTCCATGGTGCAGGGTGTAGTCACCAGCACCTGCAGGAGGGACTGTGGCTGCTTCACCCAGCTCTGCAGGGCCCCTCAAAGCACAGGGCCTGGTGCAGTCATCATGATTTGCCATACCGTAGGGATAGCCCTGCTCTAGAGTGATGTCAGATATTGGTTCTTTCATCCCTCGGTACATGATCCCAGCCATCTTGAGACTAATTATCTCCTGAAGCTTTTGCATGATTCAGAAAATCTGTCCAAGAGATTTTTTAGGGAAGATTCACTGGGCACATCCAGATGAGCATGCACGTGCCTGTTGCCCCGCCTCAAACAAATCCCTGGCAGCCAGGCAGTAGGAGCAGCCCCAAGGCCAGCAGGACCTGGCTCGGCTCTGCACGGTCCCCACATGCCGGGCCAGGTCCTGCAGCTATGGGAAGGGCCCAGCCACGGCAGGACCCGGCGCAACACACAGGAACCACATGCTGCGCCTTCTTCTGTCAGCATGGGCCAGGCCCCAGGGCCGGCTCCCGCCTCTGCCCCCTGTGCCTACATAGGCAACCCCTATGCCTATATGAATCTGAGGGGTTGCTATGTCCAGGGTCATATTGACTTGAACTTTGATTTCCATTTCCTTTTCCACTAGTCCTTCTCTTTTAAACTAATCATTTGCATTTACAGCCTCATCTTTAGCACACATGGTTCTTTCTTTCCTTATATTTATAAGGATCTATGCTTTCTGGAATACTGATTGATACGGTAATCCTAACAACGATGATCCTTCTGTGTCAAAACCTGTTTCCGAGCTCTGTTGAAATGTTATATTTAGTTCCTCACTGTCTTTTCTCTAAAAGATGGGACTTCTTCACAGAAATTAGCTTAGAACAGCAAAGTTAATCCACTTAAATGTACTCTTTCAAAATGACTCATGTGACAAGATACAGTTCCTTATTTAAAGCCCAGAACTTCCTATACCTATTAAATCTTCATAACTGAGGAGGGCTTGCTAATTTGGCTCATTGCACAAAGGGCTTTTTGAAAGGGCTTCTTGAAAGAAACTAACTACTGTTCTCCATTCTTCTGAAGCAAAGGGGAAAAAAAGGAATGAAACATTTATAATGGCTGTCTATCTGTTCCTTATTTTTATTTCCTTCATAAGTACATCTCTTCAACTGCCAGGTAAGTCTCTGTCTGGTCTTTTCCGAGAAAATGCAAATGTAAATGGATTCTTTTTGCACATACTTTAGTGAACTTAACATTTTCATTGGCACCAAGGCAGATTAGTTAAGTCTTTCTCTCTCAATTTACCCTCATCTAAAACAAGTTTACTCAACTTTGGTGATATTTGGAGCCCTACTTTCTTGTTTACAGGCAATCATCAGGGTTTAGTTTAGGGTATAAAATAAAATGGTGCATTTGGTCAAATTCTTGGGTTAGAGTTTCCAAGCTGATTTATTTTAGAAGTCTTTGATACTATAGCACTCGAGGGGCTGTTGCTAAACACACAGCCACTAATGGGGGTGGATTAAAGTTTGGAGGACAGGACTCCTTTCATTGGGAGAGGTCCTAGAGAGTAGTGCTTCTGTCCAAAGTATTGGCCCAAGGGGCATATTGCAGGATTGTGTGCTGACTGCACAACGAGTTCATTAAGCCTTTCAGGGAAGTGTGCCACAACTAACTTCTAACCATGGGAGTTAATTGTATGTCAAGAAAACTTAATAAATTCCAAAATGACCCTTGCAATTCCTACCATATTAAAATTTCCGATGTCACCCACTGCACAGATGCATGATGCTTGCTTGTGGCTAGCTCTGCTTCCTTCCCTGCTAGGAGGAGAGGGAAATACACTGCACTGACAGCAATTCCCTTTTAATCTTTTCTCATCCCCTGGAATTGAGGAGAAGAGATGTGTAAAGAGAAGCTCAACATAAGTAGAGGACCCAGAGAAGATTTGGGGGGCCATTCAACGGTCACTTTCACCAGTCCACCAGCTGGGTAATACAAAAGCTTTGTGATCTAACAGGAAGCAGAAGATGACACAGAGTTGACTCAAATGATCCTCTTCCAGCCATGGTACTGCTGAGCCATGTTCAGAGAGTGATTAGGGCAGTGTGGATTGTGTGCTGCAGTTCTCCTCTACTTCCTAGCTGACAGTCAAACCAGCCCTTAATGGTCATGAGAACTGGTTACGTTTAATATCCCACCTTCCCCTGAGGGTTCTGACCAAATAATCTATTCTGTATGGAAGCAAAGTACCAATGGGGCAGAAGAATGAGTTGGATGCAGCTTCTGTCATGTACTGGGGAAGCAGGAGAGAAACTCTTGGTAAACAAAGACATTCAGTTTTCTTGTAAGAGCTCAGAGCTGATGTTTGCTTCACATTCAGCCCAATGGGAACTCTCCATTGTCTCAAAAACCATTCAGTGACTGACAATCTCTCATTAGACTCCTTTAATCCTAGGTTAGCTTTCAAGTTGCATGAACCACCTGAATTCCTGCTCCATCCCTGTCTGTAATTTTGTATTACTGACGTTACTAGTACAGACACACACACATTCTTTTTCCTTACATTGAGTTTCTTGTATTGCTATTCCATACACACATGTGCACGCACAGTATGTAATTATTACTTCTATTTGATAAGTTTGAATAGTATGCACAAAAGTGTCCCTATATGTTAGAAGTTATGGGTCATGCTCCAGGAATGTTTACATTTAGAGCTATGCAAATAAATAGGGGAAGAGCCAGGGGAGCAGTGGCTCAGTGGCTCAGTTTCACCTTCCTTTAAAACCACCTGCCTAGTATTAGCAGTAGTTCTATTCAGGCATGACAGGGACTTGATTGTCTTTGTGGCTCATTATAATTTACTCCATTTCTTCTAACACTTAATTTCACAGATGTCAATGGTTCTCTCTCTGAATTTAATGGTCTCAATGTTCCATTATCAAACTATCCTCTTTCAGGAATTCTGCTGTTTGTTAGCTGCTCCTTATAATGTAGCTCCTATTTCATAGTCCTGAAGAGTATTTTTAACTCTAGCTTAAAAATATTAACTCAAGAGTAGAAATGGTTAATTGAGTTAACATTAACTCTGATGTGGAAATAACTTTCAGTGAAGTACTGGATGCACTGTCAAGGTGCTTAAGGAGGCTAGATTTTGTTTTATAAACCTAAAAAAGAGATGTATATTTAATTCTAATGACTACAGGAGAAACAATATCCTTTGATTGTTTTGGCCTAGTGTGTTATGTTTCTTGGACATAATATATTGATAAATTCATGCATGTTTCAAAAAAGTTGTTTGTTTTGATCTCAAACTGAATAATACAGTCCTAGGCAGCGTTTCGTTTAAGCTGCGTGATCACGCACTTGGCTGCACAGGCGTGTCTGGCAGCACAGCATGAGCGCGCCTGCCTGGCCACGCACACCACTCCTCTTAGAGGGAACGCTGGTCCTAGACTCATAGCAGATTAGTAAAGTTCATTTTTTTTTTTTTTTTTACCTGGAGAAAAATGTGGTTTTTCTGACGATGCACCATACCATCTGCTCCATCCTTCTCCCTGTGTCAGATACTCAGCTTACCTACAATCCTCCTTTTATATAGTTAATGTTATTATATAACATTATATACCTTATATATTCTATTATATAATATATAATGCATATAATATGTATAATTATAATATGTTTCTTATTTTGTTTTGCAGATAGTGAAGTATTTTTAATACACAATGAAGACAATAAGCTCTGTGTTCAAGCTCAAAATGGTAACTCACTTATAACTACTATTTGCAATCAGAACAATGAGTTACAAAAATTCAGATGGATCTCTGATCACCAGCTTCTGAATATGAAATCAAAATTATGTGTGGCAGTGCCTTCCAAGAAAAACCAAGTTATGGTCACTCTGGATCATTGTAACAAGACAAATGAACTTCAACAGTGGAACTGCAGAAATGAGAGCCGCCTTGCAATCCATGGAGAAGAATTATTCTTCAACTATGGCAAAGGAAAAGAAGCAAGAATTAGGTTATCCAAAGAATCGGGCATTGGGAGTATGTGGAAAATCTATGGAACCACTGACAGTTTGTGTTCTCAGCACTATGAAGGTAAAATTCTGAAACCTGACTGTTTTGTTTTGAATTTACGAGTGTACCTCATTTGTCCTGTGCACTTCATTTGCAATTGTTTCACATGGTGAGTTCCTTTCAGTACAGGGAATGATTATTTGACTTCTACATCAACTTAACAAATAGCTGTGTATTCATGCTAGTGTAAATCCAATACTTAGCGAAAAAATGTGGTATTATATTGTATTTAAGTAACTTAAGGTTGATATAACTTAGCATATTTGGCCGCTGTTTATAGAAAAATATACTTGTGTTTAGCTGTGTATATCAGGCACAGATATACAAAAACAAAAGAAACAATGGTTCAATCTATGATCCCAGTTCAGTCACATGCCTATAGATGGAGAGAGCACATTTAAAGAACAAGTGGAATGATTTTTATCAAAATCATAATTTAAAAAAAATCACATACACTGAAACTTTACTGTAGAAAGAAATACCTTTTGAAATGTCATGAGCAAAAATAAGTTGTTCTGGAAGGAGAGGATTTACCTGTTACATTTGGCATTATAGTAACCTATAAAGAGCAAGAGAGGGCATTAACAAACTGATGGCTCTCCCTGTTGTTCCTTTTACTCCTTCCTCTATTTTTTCTAGGCATAATATTATTATAAGCTTGGAGTTAAGTTTGAAGATTCATGTCATTAATGTAACAAGAAGATTATTTAAGGAAGGTTATAATTACCAAAAAACCCCAACCATTAGAAGCCAGGGAAGTCAGAGTTAATGTTATACCTGAAATAGCGTCTGAAGTGCACAGAAAGCGCTCTACAGCCATAACTGAACAGATATTCACTGCACATAGAACGCTTTACAAATGGTGAATGGATGTGCTAACAGACTAAAGCGCTTTTGATTAGAGTGCTTCATTGAGCATCGGTACAAGGTACCATCATGACTCAAGTTAGATCAGAGTGCTGCAGCATCTCAGGGTCCTACAAAGGGCTGTGTGCTAGCCTCACCCAATGCTCACCTGCACAGGACCAGCCCCACCCCTGGGTTGTCACAAAGAGGAGACGGATAAGCATCTGTCTCCTCCCTGCACGGCTGGGGCCAGGGAGTAGAGAAACAAAGCTTCCCTGCCATGTGGGCCCCAGAGCTTGCAGCCTTGGGCCTTGGGGTAGCTGGGCTGGGTGTGCATGGCAGGGGGAATCTGTTTCCTCACCTCCCAGTGCCTAGTTTCTGGCACTGCAAAAAGCCATGTACAGTTTGAGCTGCAGCTGTCAGGAGACCAGGGCAAGGGAATGGAGCCCCCAACTCTGCTCTGCCCTGCACCCTGCACGAAGACTCAAATGGTAGCAAGGTTCCCTTTCCCCCTTTCCCTCCTCCCCTCTCTTCCACCCCAGCTGCTGCTGGCAGTTACAAGCTTGTGGGGGGCTGGGGCTGGGGGGAGGGGCTACTCTGACAGCCTCCTGGGAGGCCTTGGCCAGTGCAGGCCACTTCTGTGCCCCCCCGGCAAACTACACTGTGTCTGTTCACTCCCTCACTGCTTTAAGGCACTAAGAATGCTACTCAAAAGCAGTATCATGCTTTTGAGTAAAGCATGATACTTAGAGCACTTGTGCCTCAGGTTTTTTGAATGCCTGGACTTAACCTTAATTTTAAGCAACATTACAAATAATGGTAAATATTAATGGTATTTAAACAGCTAGATTATAATTAAATCAAAAAGAGTAAGGAGAGATACAAGGCTATCCCTTGCTCCAATTCCCTTTAGGCTACTTAGATTTTGGGCCTGTCCAGTTGTCTCTTTATTCCTCTTTTCTCCACCCCTCTCCTCCCTCCAACAAGAGGGCAAAAATGGATGGAGCTTTGGCACCACTCTATATCTCAGCACAAATTACAGGTCTAGACGAAAGAAGAAACAGCCAGAAATATGATAGGCTGTGAATACTTTGATGGACAGATTAAATTTGTTTGGGGAAGCTAATTTTTCATTTCCTTACCTCCTACAAAATCTCCTTGATAATGCCATTATTCTTATAAGACTTTTCAATATTATTATATGTACTTGTAGCCTCAACTCTAGCTTAACTACATTTCCAGGGAATGTTGCTTATGGTCGAACATTTTGGTGAACAGTGCTTTCAAAGAAACATTTTGCTCTTTCTCCACTTCTTTCCATAGACATATTTACATTACTAGGAAATTCCTTTGGGGCACCCTGTGTATTCCCTTTTAAGTACAAGAATAAGTTGTATGCCACATGCATAAAGGATGGCTCTGAGTTTTTCTCATTGTGTGCAACATCTGCAAACTTTGATGAGGACTCTTTATACGGATATTGCCCAGAAAAAGGTAACAGACAACTACATGATATTTTAAAGCAAGGGACACAATCCAGAAAAGCATTTATGCCCATACACAATATCTAATTCATGGGCAATCTCTGCTTGGCGAGGAGAGGCAGGTGGCAATGTAACTCTTGGGGACTGTTACAAAGGATGGGATAGTAGGCTTTTCTATCTGCCTGTGCAGCATCTCTGATTTGCTGCCCTTCCCAGGAAGCAGAAGAAAGCAGGCAATCAGCTGAGATTTCCTTTCACAGTGATAGGAGATGGTCTGAAAGTCTCTTATCTACAAATAAAGCCTGTAGGAGTTGCAGGTCTGGGAAAGAATAAAGGAGGAATGAGGGCCTGGATGAGCAGAACGAGAGATTCGATATGTTTGGAATTTGTGGGCAGGCTGCAGAGACGGGAGGAATCAGAGAGCAGGCAATTGTAGAATGAACTGGGAGAGGTGCAGGATGTTGAGCTTTGCATTATCTACTGAATGTATGGAGTGTATGTAAAGGGGAACAAAGAGTCTGTGGAATCCGTGTATGCAAATACATGTGATTTAGACCATACTGGGATTTTGTTTTCAAATGTTGGCAGGCATGATTATGTTCTCAGTTAATGTTAATATTTTATCATGCTTTACAGACACCACTGCGGACTTTTTTTGGGTTACCAACTCTTTGACAGGCATCCACTATCAGATAAACTCCGAGTCAGCTCTAACATGGCACCAGGCAAGGAAAAGCTGTCAGCAGCAGAATGCAGAATTATTAAGTATCACAGAGTTGCATGAACAAACATATGTAGCAGGTAAAAGAATAAAGAAACCTACTGAGTGTAGCTCAGGACAATTTCAAAGGCTTTCACATCAACATGCATGTATGTTAAGGGCAATTTCTGAAAATGCAAGTTGCAAAAAAGTGTCATTTTTCCAACAAAATGTGTCTTCAAATGACAATTTTATCCCACACGAAAAAAATAGCTATTGCAATATCCCTACCTGCAATTACTAGATGACTTTGTAGATCTGTTTTGTCCAGGATGGGTACTTTTTAAACTTAGTTTTATTTTATACTTTGTTTAGTAACTTCAAAATCAAGTCCATCTAATATGTTGTCTTTTTATTTCTTTTGGTTATTTAGGGCTGGTTAGCAAGATGAATACTGAAATCTGGATTGGACTTAACAGTGTGAATGATGACAGTGGATGGCAATGGATTGGCGGGGATCCATTCAGATATTTAAACTGGGCTCCAGGTAGGTTTACATCTGTTTAATGATCTAAGTCCCAGGTGTACTATTGTTTTCATGGCTAGAGGACATAAGCTTCTATATCTGCTTTCTTTATTTCACAGAATTTTCACCACAGTAAATAAGACTACAGGGAAAGTACAATATTAGACTGGAGACCTACTGTGAGAAGAATGTATTCTTAATTTGAAATTTCAAAATTGGGAAGGAAAAAAAATATTCCAAACCCAAGAAACCTAAAAGATTGGCATTTTTATTTTCCATTTATTATTTCATTTGAGATTTTCTTGGCATTCACACTATTAATTCACATTGAAAATTAATTTAAAAATGAAATACCTTGTTTTTAGAAACAATGCTATATACCATATGTTTCTGCATTTATTTTTTTCTTAGAATTGTTTTAGTTATTAACAGTATGCTGCAGAATGGCCTTTATAGGTTCATGGTAATTTCCCCCTCCTCTACCCTGACACTAGATTCATAATCCTATGTATATGACATTATCATAATTTTCATAGCAATTAATTTGGTTATCGGCTCTGGAAGCAGGTGCTTACAGGTTTAAAATCCAAAGACATAAATACCCCCCAAAAAACAGACAGGTATATTTTTTCACATGTCTAAAAGTAAATGCTGAACAAGATGATAAAATCCCACTGTTAAATATGTATTGTAATGAGAGAGAAGTAGCTATAAATAGAACAGGTATAAATATTTCCATAGTGCTTTAAAGGAGCTGTAACTTAGGCTGGCTTATGCATCTAATGAAATAAGCTGTGGCTCACAAAAGCTTATTCATTTCTGATTCAGTTGCACTTCTACCTTGCCTTCTGCTTGACTTCAGACTAACACAACTGACTATCTGTCCTCAGGAAGATGGTAACAATGCTTATTTTTGTTTTCATTGATCTTTTAGTTTCCTTTTTCCTTTTGACTCCCCAAACAGAGTTTTACAGAAACAAATGTATTTATTAATTGAAAATGCTTCTGTTTCAATTAACTGATTCTTCATAAACTGAAATACTTTCTTCAGACAAAACATGAATATACAAGAACGTAATTACACAACACCTTTCCTTCAATGCAATTGGCCTTCACACAGATATAAAAGAAGCAGATATATGACATACAGCTACACCTCAGGATACCTTATATGAATCTGAATACTTGTATAACTTAATATAAAATTAAGGGTAAAACTAAACCACTTTAAGCAAGGATGGAGCTAGGGGAAGTGCAATGGTGCAGTTTCACTCTTCTTTGATTTCTGCTCTACCCAAGTTTAAAACCAACTGTCAGCAACAGCAGCATTTCTATTCAGGCAGCAGTGAAGAAGTCAATTAACTTCATGGCTAATTATAATCTAACTGCTTCTTCTGAACTCTTCATTCCACAGGTATTAGTGACCCTCTCTCCTAATTTAAAAGTCTTGTATTCCATAAACCAAAGTAACCTCTCTTCTGCAATACAGCTGTCTGTCAGCTGTTTCTGATAATGTAGCTCCTTATTTCACAGCCCTGCAGACTGTTTATAACTGTAGCTGAAACCAGTAACTCAGGTGTGGAAACATTAACTCAGGTGAACA
Organism: Gavialis gangeticus; assembly: GCF_001723915.1. NCBI lineage: Eukaryota > Metazoa > Chordata > Crocodylia > Gavialidae > Gavialis > Gavialis gangeticus. The sequence continues at coordinate 47,440,290 of NW_017729004.1, read as the reverse complement.
TTAACTTTCAGTGAAACATTGCACTGTCAAGATACAATAGTCCTGTAGATAAAACTATATTCTATTTGATGAATATAAAAGAGCTATACATTTAATTCTAATGACTCCAGGACTAAAGAAATAACATCTTTTTATTATTTCTCAGTAGTTGGTTGTGGTTTTTTAAACATAATCTATACCAATTCGTGCATATGCCAATAAAATTATATGTGTTTTCGCTTCGCTCTTAAACTCAATAATGTAGCCCTAGACCCCTAGTGTATTTCTAAAGCTTCTAGTTTCTTTTTACCTGGAAAAAAATGTGTGTTGGGTTGTATATGATGATGCATCATACCATCTGCACCCCACTTTTCAGACTCCCGAGATCCTTCCGTGAGTGTACGTTACAGTAGAAGTTGTGTATCTACAGCTTATCCTGGGATAGCAGTTTACTCAAGGCAAACAGTGTTATCTACTCCTGGCCATCTAGTGGTAAGATGCTGTACTAGTTCTCTACTAGGTATTAACTGACTCACCAGGGACTAGACCAAGGACATCTACTGGTAAAATTACAAGTAGCTGCAATTTGAACTAAAAGGCCAAACCCAACTAGATGGAGCTGTAGAAGACTTGACTCATCTGTGAAATGGGCCCAGAAAGGAGTATGTAACACTGGCTTGCCAGGGAAGTGCATGTGAATAGTTTGCAGTAGTCAGACTCCTTGGTGTCAGTTGGCTAAGTAATTGTCAACTACTCTGTTCTTAAAATGGTAATTAGTAAAAAATAATATGACATTGAATTAATATGGTCAAGAAGACCCAGAAATAGATTATTCCTTCAGTGGGCAATATGAAGATTTACCATAATAACACACTGTCTATTTTTGTATTTTTCTCCAAGGAAGTCCCTCTCCTGAGTCAGAAAAAATCTGTGCGACACTACAGTCTAAGAATGGTAAATGGGCAAACCAAGCATGCGGTCACAAATGTGGATACATCTGCAAAAAGGGAAACTCATCTTTAGATTCCTTCATTATTCCCACAAGTAAGTTGGTCTGAAAAATAGAGCCTATTTATTTAACCAGTAGACTGACTAGCCCTGTGCAAAAGATAGTGTTTATAAATATTTGAAACTAATGTAGATCACTTCCTGCTTTGTTCATTGCTAAGACCAAACTGTTGCATGTGCTAGTCTGTTTTAAACATTCATGGAGGAATCCTGTTTTGTCAGCTATCATCAGGAAGGCATTTAAATGTTGTCCCAATAAAGGCCACTTCAAGACAGCCCCATGAGGGTCAAAGCCCTAAAAGGGCCTGGGCTTCTGCTCTGGTGACATAATTAGATGCTAAATAATATTGTGTGCAGAGTGTACTAGAGGAATGTACCTGCCTTTTGGTTGGTATCCTTTATTCATACCCCTTTGCAATGGCTGTACAGGGAAAGAACCGGAATATGATTTTTACAAAGAAAAGATCACTAGCAGAACTCTAAGGCAGTAGTCTGACAAGAACCAAAGTAGTAGGCTCAGGGATCACCTATACAAGTAAGCTATTGGGATTAAGCTCAAATGTGAGTTTACTGTGCATCCAGTACTCTGCCCAAAATCTCCATGGGACAGTACATGGCCATTAGCAAGCAGTAGCTTACCCTATTATGTGTGTACTGAAAAGTGTCCATAAAGTAGGCAGTGCAGGGCACCTAACAGTATACATGCTGCTTATGGTGCACTAACTTCTCCATGTAAAAATACGCCTTCAGAGAGTTAACAAAGACTGAAAGCACTTTGCTGATAGGAATGCCCCAAGTATTCTGCTTTTTTGGGGCATGTTCATGTATTTATTATTTTTAATGATCTATCAAGAGATCTAATGTTCTTTTATATTACAAGTCTTGCTCACTGTGGCCTTTTTAACACTTGTTTGCATTTCTTTTCTTTTTCCAGATGATTATAGGCCAATTAAGTGCCCAAAGGGATGGATGTCTTATGCAGGTTATTGTTATATGATTTACAGAGAACCCAAGATATGGAAAGATGCTGTATCTTCCTGTAGAAAGGAGGAAGGAGATCTAGCAAGTATCCATGATATTGAAGAACACAGCTTTGCAATGTCTCAGCTAGGGTATGGTAAGTGTTTTTCTTGTTTCTACATTTCTACTGTAACAGTTATCCATTTTGCAGTTCTAGCAATTATAGTAACATAGCAAAGCCTTGAAGCTGAAAATGATAAACTCATTTTCTTAGTCAGTCAAAAACGAACATGACAGTTAAGAATGTTGTTAATGTGGAAAAATTGTAATACTACATTTATGTTCCTAGAGTCTACTGATGTGCTGTGGATTGGTTTGAATGACCTCAAGATTCAAATGTATTTTGAATGGTGTGATGGGACTCCTGTGACATACGCCAAGTGGTTGCAGAGAGAACCAAGTCATATAAATCATAAGCAAGAAGACTGTGTTGTTATGAAGGGAGAGGTAAACTAATACAAAAATATCTAGTGCTAGACTCTTTTCTTTTTCCCTGTTTTTTTTTTGTCTGGGTCACTGTCCAAGAGCAAGGGAACTAGTCTGAGGCCAATAATTGATGAAGTAATGACAGACAACAGCTCTGGGATGTGCAACACCTGCTCCATGAGCCCTTCTCCATGTGCTTCAGCATGGAAAGGAGTGCAGCTTGTACAGTACTACATGTGTGGCAATAAGCTCCTTCTCTCAGAAAGTAATGCGCCTCCTGCTTCTTCTTACAGAACTGCTACGTGTGAAATGGGCAAGAAGTATCTCAGCATGGCACTACCT
>NW_017729004.1:47427494-47432515 GCF_001723915.1 Gavialis gangeticus | reverse complement strand
CAAGGGAACTAGTCTGAGGCCAATAATTGATGAAGTAATGACAGACAACAGCTCTGGGATGTGCAACACCTGCTCCATGAGCCCTTCTCCATGTGCTTCAGCATGGAAAGGAGTGCAGCTTGTACAGTACTACATGTGTGGCAATAAGCTCCTTCTCTCAGAAAGTAATGCGCCTCCTGCTTCTTCTTACAGAACTGCTACGTGTGAAATGGGCAAGAAGTATCTCAGCATGGCACTACCTTCTGCCATATAGCTATATCCCATGGCTCTTACAGGTTTAGGTGTCTAACAAATGCAGCATTTTGGCCCTGATCCTAAAGGTTTTTTGTAGAATGTTTGAGAGAAGGCGATGCATGGGTACATTTAAGATAAAACATGGGAGGTTGTCCTCTGCCATGAGGCTTTATCTACTCTGGAATAGTTAAAATGATCGGTTCTTCCTTAGCTAAGCGACGAACATTGAGTATCCAAAGGCAAATTGGATGATTTTCATTTTTGGGGTAAGGTTCCTAGTGCAGGGACTAGGAAAACCACTAGCATGCTTGTGATGATTTTATGAAAGATAAAAATAGGTTTAGGCTCTCATATATTTGGCATTACACATTCACAAAAGGGCCTGCTTTGTGTTTGGTTCTGTTTATATCTATATATACAAAGAATGGACCAACTGTATCACTGTTATATTTTTTACATTCTAACTCTGTTTTTCCCTATATTTATATTATAGTTTTTTAAAGACACAAAATGAAGATATTTTCCCAAATTTAGTATGGCCCACTGAAGTTTTGTAAATATTAAATCCAACCTCTTCCTGGCTGACTTAAATATTTACAGATTTGAGGTATAGTACTCCCTATGAACTCAAGAAAACAAGTTAGGAAAATCTTTCCCTTCAGCTTTCTGCCAGAGCAGAGATTCTCAACTATGTTAGATTCAGTTCACCTCTCAGAAAATTCCAAATCTTAGCTTTCACTTGTTTTTTGATCATGGAAAAATAGTAAAGTGATTCTGTAAAGAACTCAACAGACCACAACAGGTCAGAATGTTTTTGACACTCGGGATTCCTATTTGTAGTATCTGGACTCATTTTATGAATCAAGTGTGCTGCTGCACCATGGTTGAGGTTTACATACTACCTGTCCTTGCAGAAGTTAGAAAGTTTCTATAGTAGGGGGGGTTCCTGTTGTCAAAAACTGTCATGCAGTCCAATAGCTAGCATTGTACACCACAAATATTAGGGCTGTGTGAATCTTTGGTTGCTGATTCGATTTGGAGGAGATTCGGCTCGATTCAGCGACCGTATCTCCGATTCTCCAAATCCAAATTGAATTGGGAGACCAAAAAAAGGTCCAAATTGATCAAACCCTATGAGTCAATTTAGAAAAGATTCAGAGGTGATTTGGACAGTCCTTGCTTGCCACACATGGAGCTGGACCCAGACTCTGTACTAGTAAGTAGGGGGTGGGGGCTGGTGGAGGGGGAAGGGAACCATGGGGGGACCTCCTCCAGGCCCCGTCCCCTGCCTAATCCCTCAGCCCCTCTGAGCACTCCCCAACCCCCACCCACTGTCCCAGCCCCATCAATGGCTGCCCTGACAGGCCACAGTATCCTGGTGCTTTAAAGAAAAAAAAAAAAGCCCTCCACTCACCAGCTGCTGCAGCAGCCACTGGGGCCTCTGGAGGCTCGTGGCAGAGCCTCCTCCCCACAGTGTGGGGTAGAGAGGATCACCCCCCTGCCTGGCAGAAGCCAGTGAGTGTGAGGCTTTTTTTGGGGGGGGGGGAAGTGCTGGGATGCTGGAGTCAGGTGGGGCAGCCATTGATGGGGCTGGTAGAGTGGGCGGGGGATGAGGCCTGTTTGATTCAGAGATTCAGCTGATTCGATGGGAGCCAAATCTCCAAACCAGATTTGGCTGAATCAATTTGGGACAGTGATTCAAATCACTAAATCAAATCACTGTGCCCTGAATCAGCTGAATCCAAATCCAAAGTGAATACTAGCTGCTTTACACAGGCCTAATGAATATCCTTTCAGTTACTGCCAGCCTGCAGGAACTAAAAACTACTTCAGACCTTACTATCTGTTGCTCCCAGGACAAAGCATATCTCATTGACTTCAATAATAATAATTTATGGTATAGCAAGCATGAAATAGCTACATAGACTTTTTTTTAAAAAAAGATCATGTTTTTCCTGAAGGACATGGACAAAGAAAAAGGAAACTCTAAATGAAGAGGCTAGCCATTCCTAATGCACTTCAGCAATATGCTTAGATACTACTCAGACAAGAAGAATACTGATTTACTTTTCTCAGCAGTGACGGCAGACTAAATAAATGCCCATTGTAATACTCTGAACTGTGAGGGCAGGAATATCCTCCTAAATATTATCCGTTGTAATGATCTAAGATGGTTTAGAGAGAGCAGAAGAGTCCTCCAGTGGAATATTTAAAGATAAAGGGAGGAACTCTTGCATGGCCAAAATAAAGAAGGAGACATAGTCATGTCAGAGAGGAGGGTGGGGATTTGAAATGATTAAAACCAAACCTGAGGTGAGCTGTGAGTCCAGTCTTGGGATAAGTTAATGATCAATCTAATTCTGGTTCTGATTTGTTCTGAAACTTTAAAGGAAAAACTCATGGCTGGGATGGTTTAGTCAGGGATGTATCTGCCTTGAGCAGTGGGCTGGACTAGGTGACTTTGTGATGTACCTTCCAGAACTGTGTTCCTATGATTTTAAAGAGGAATAAGAACTGTTCCAAAGACTTTGAATACCTCTTCATTAGCATTTATTTTCTCCACCTGCCATGTTCAGGATGGGTACTGGGCAGATGATGACTGTAAAAAGAAATTTGGGTACATTTGTAAACGGAAACCTCTGGCAGAAGAACCTGGGGAGGTTGAGATTATTGACCAAGGCTGCCAAAAGGTAAGTGCAAAATAAAATGTGTCACGATCCATGGAGGTTATTTGGTTTATTTGTTTCACATTCTATGAAATGATGTTACCTTTTAGGATTTCATCAATAGTAACCACTCAGCTTTCATACTAGCAGGTTGTTTTTCTGCCTTTTGATAATTTTCACACCAGAAATGGCTCTTAGGCAATGCTTGACCTGAATTACTTTCTCAGTTCCTTGTGCCTCCTTGTCTCAGTATACTGTTTTCTGTGAATTGAGCAGTTCTATGCAGCTTTGTTCATACATAAATAATCTCTTGAAGATCACTGATAAGGAACGCAACATTTTTATCCATGTTGAGTTCATGCTAATCATGGCACTTATCCAAATGAAGTATTCCAAAGACACTGAGACATAGGACTGTGAACTGGAAAGAAAATACATTCAGTTTATGGTTGATCAAACACTTTGTGTCCCACAGCTCTAATTACAAAGCAGTTGTTTTCCATGACCAAGTCAGAGTATAGATGAACAAGCACTGATGTCTTTCTGTGTCATGTAGATTTCTGAAGGCCACAAATGTCTTGCACTGAACTAGTGTTTGATGAAATGTCCCACTGTTAACAAACAGGGAGGAAAAGATGGTAGCACAGTTCACTTTCAGTTAACCAGAAAGCAGATCAAAATCCTAATTTAGCCACAGTTTTAAGGGGAGCTGTGCAGTGTTTCTAAGCGTATAATTTAATTGCAAACCACAGGTAACTTGTAGGACACTCTCAGAAGCTTCTCTGTGGAATATACTCATGGCGAAGGAATGACAGTCCTATCTAACCCCTGCCACTATCACTGCTTGGTTATTGCATTGGAAACAAGGCATAACATTAATACAAGGTTTAGAAGTGTAGCATACAGCTAATGTATATAGTGTAATTTCACAATCTGACAATAACATGCATGCACATCTGATGTTTATGTTGACAGGGCTGGAAAAGACATGGTTTTTACTGTTACTTAGTTGGACAAGTACCTGCAACATTTTCTGAAGCCAAGCAAATCTGTGAAAATAACAAAGCTTTCCTAGTTACTGTGCAAGACAGGTATGAAAGAATATTTCTACATTTATAATTAAGTTGGAAAAACCGAAGAAGCTTCTGTGTTCTACATGTATTAATAATAAATGATGCTGCATAGCTATTGCTCATTGACTGGCTATTATCTGGGGGTGGTGAACAAATTTATAAAAAGCAGAGTTATCTGGGACACCTGAAAGGGTGTGCATGCATGTGTGTGTGTGTAAACACACACACATATATACATATGTATATACATATACATATACATATATACACGTGTATATATGTGTGTATGTATATATATATAGTATGTGTATATATGTACATGTGTATATATGTATATATTATATGTGTGTGTATACTACATATACACACACATATGTAATATATACACACATGTGCGTGTGTGTGTGCTTGTGGGTGTGTGTATGTATGTATATTAGGGCTGTACGAAATGCCCGTGTTTAGTTTCAGTTTCTTGTTTGGTGTTCCAGAGGGACAGTGTTTCATTTTGGTGTTTTGGAGGGCTGTCCGAAATGGCTGTGCTTTGTTTCGCTTTGCATTTGGTGTTTTGTGGGGACAGTGATTCATTTCAGCATTTTGAATCACTGTCCTGTTTCATTTCACCTGAAACTCTTTCAGAGCTGTTTTGGAATTTCGACGGTGTTTTGGCCATAGGCTATAATAGGGAATCACAAAACTGCCTATAACTTTGTCATTTCTTGCTTGATTCAGATGAAACTTGCAGGGACGCTAGCCCCTTCTGAGGCCATGGAGCTTGCCAGGTTTCAAAGAGATAGGTGCAGGGGTTTCTGGGAAACTGCACCTCAGGCTTCTGACAAGGAAAACTCGTGACATGTGACTCTGTGTGTTTCATAATTTCATAGTTACTAGGGTTGGAAGGGACCTGAGCAGATCATCTAGTCCGACTCCCTGCCATGGCAGGAAAGAGTACTGGGGTCAAATGACCCCAGCAAGGTGTTCATCTAACCTCCTCTTAAAAACTCCCAGGGTAGGAGCCTGCAGCACTTCTCTTGGAAGTTGGTTCCAGACC
>NW_017729004.1:47423265-47427074 GCF_001723915.1 Gavialis gangeticus | reverse complement strand
GTTCATCTTGGAGTCAATGATGACTCCAAGATCCTTTTCCACCTCCGTGCTGACAAGAGGGGAGTTCCCCAACCTGTAGGTATGGTGCCGGTTGTTCCTCCCCAGGTGCATCACCTTGCACTTGTCTGTGTTGAATCCCATCCTATTCTCATCCGCCCACCCTTGTAACCTGTCTAGGTCAGATTGTACCCTGTTGTTTCCTTCTAGTGTGCCCATGTCCCCCCACATCTTAGTGTCATCAGCAAATTTGAACAGGGTGCTTTTCACCCCCTCGTCCAAATCACTGATGAAGATGTTGAACAGCGCGGGCCCGAGGACCGAGCCCTGTGGAGCCCCACTGCCCACGTCCTTCCAAGCTGAGAAGGACCCATCCACCACCACCCTCTGGTTGCGGCCCTCCAGCCAGTTGGCGACCCATTTGACTGTGTGGGTGTCTATGCCACAGCCCCCCAGTTTCTTAATGAGAACGGGGGTGTTAAGGCGAAGCAGGGTGGAAACTGCAGGGATGGTAGCTCCTGTTCTCACCCTCACAACTCCACTGCAACCAGTAAGCCTTAGGCATCTCAAAGATCTTACAGGTCTTGGCTTTCCCCAGCCAGGACTGTGCGGTGGCTGGAGGTTATCAGGTGCCTCCTGCTTCTACCTGCCTTTCACCAGGGCTGTTCATGGTCTTGGCATTTCCTGGGGCTGCCATGCCACTGGCAGTCCCACCCAGGCCTCCCACCCTGGCAGGGTGCAGTTTTAGGTCATGCCCAGGGTGATGTGGGGCCTCCTCCTCCCCATATAGCCCCAGCCCTGATACCTCCAAGTTCTTCCTGGCATAGGAGCTCAGCAGGTAGATGTTATTCTAATGCTGGCAGTGCTGGTGAGAAACTAAACTGCCACCTTCAGCTCTGAGAGTGGGGCATTAAATGGCCACCCTCATTAGCACCTGTCCTGCCACATACATAGCCCCTTGTGCAGGCATGACGGAGGCCTGCCAGGTTTCAGGCAGAGTGGAGCAGGGGTTTCTGTGAAACTGCACCTCAAACTGCTGAAAGCAAAACTCGTGTTGTGTGTGTTAAAGGGTGTAGGTCATAGCCATGTTGGTCTAAGAACATAGCCCAGACAAGGCTCTTAGGGTCAATCTGATATCTTTTATTAGACCAATGGAATAGTTGGAGAAATTCTTCTTTGCAAGGGTTTAAAAACCCTTCATCAAGCTGTGGAAGCATCTAGTTGGTGTGTGTGTGCTCTTCCTGGATGGAAGGAATAGTAAAGAAACCAGAGGCTGGTATGCAGCGCAGGCAAGAAAGCCAGTCAGTGAAAATGGAAATGGAAGCATCAGGGCATGAGAGACTGGGATGGGGGGAAGGTACCTGACTCCCGAGGTACCTCTCCAATTTCCCCTGCTACTTCCCTCCTCCGTACCTCCCTCCCAGCCTCTCACCCCCTAATGCCTCCATTTCCATTTTCACTGACTGGTTTTCTTGCCTGCATTGCATGCCAGCCTCTGGCATCTTTACTATTCCTTCCATCCAGGAAGAGTGCGCATACACCAACTAGATGCTTCCTCAGCCTGATGAAGGGTTTTAAACCCAAAAGCCCTTGCCTAACAGATGCCATCCCAGGCAGCAAAGCTGAGCTCACCTGGAGCCTCACAACTCCACTGCAACCAGCAAGCCTCAGGCCTTTTAAAGATCTTAGGGGTCTGGGCTTTCCCCAGCCAGGACTGTGCATGTGTGTGGTAGATGGAGGTTATAAAATGCATCCTACCCACTTTTCATGAAGGAGATCCTTGGTCCTGGCATTTCCTGGGGCTCCCGACCCTGGCAGGGTGCAGTTTTAGTGGTCATGCCCAGGACCTGGGGCCTCCTCCTTCCCCATAGCCCCAGCTCATACCTCCAAGTTCATCCTGGCATGGCAGCTCAGCAGGGACATATTCTTCCCCTGCTGGCTGCTGATGCAGTGAGTGCTGCCTGCCTGAGGCTGGGGTTTGATGCATCTGGACCCCACCATGGAAGCCATGCCCTTAGCCCAAATTGGCAGCGGCTGGCATGGATGAGACTGGCTGGTGCTGGGAGTGATGGTATGGGAAAGTAGCTCTCCCTCTTCCACATCCCCTTGCCTCTGCCCTTCTGCCTCCCTGACGCTGTTTACCAGCACCTCCGTCTCCTGATTGAGGGTTTTGGTGCTGCCTGTGTAAATACTCCCCTTCACCCTTGGGTCGCACATTCCCAACAACATGTGGACCATACTGGATCGCAGTGGATCCAGCCATTTTTTGATGCCCTCCTTCAGCCGCTTCATCAGTGCCTGCACCTCTGGTGAAAGCAGCTTGCCCCAGCGAGGAACACTGATCCCCTGGAACTTCTCCCCTGGTATTTCTCCTCCTTGCCCGGCTGGTCTTACATCAGAAGTGCAGGCAGATAGCATACTTGGGATCATCTCCCACCTCAAAATGATCCCACACCACACTGCTCCTTTGCTTCTGGGGTGCAGGTGCGGATCCTGCCTGATTTCCCCCCCTCCTCAGCGGGCAGAGGCACGACAACAGAAGGAGCAGACTCAGCTGAGCTACTTGCCTCTACAACCTCAACCTCCCATGAAGTGCCTTCCTGAGAAGGAGACCTGGCTCTAGGGGAACTTTGAGGGGTGTGGAACACAAACTCAGATTCCTCCTTGGCCTCCAGAGTTTCTTTTGCTAGGGTGCTCAGGTCCCCTGCTTCCAGATTAAGCTCCTCCTCTGGCACTGGAAGGCTCAGGCTGGCAACTGAAATGGGGGTGGAGGAGACCGTCAATGACATGCTGGTGTGCTGCTTGTCATGCCAGTGGTTATTATTATGGCTGGTATTATTGGACAGGGTGCAGATGCAGGCACTGGTTCCACCTCCTTGCTGCCACTAGCCCCGAAAGAAGCCTCATACCTACTAGTGCTAGGGAAGAGGCTGCATCTAAGTTTGGGGAGCAGGGGGGAGGAACTTACAGCTCTCCATCTGCTCCCTCTCCCTCCTCGGCCAGAAGACCTGGCACCTGCCTTTCCAGCATGCTTCATATTGTATGTGCTGGAAAAAAGTGTGTGTGTGCATTTGCATATGCATGTGTGTGTGTAATATTAAATGTATGTGTATTGAGTGCTTTCTAAGCAAAGCACTGCTTTCTTTTTGTTTGCAGGGCAAAAATATAATAATAAAAAATAACAGGATTCTTGGGGAAGGGTAGGCGAGGGTAAAGAAATAGGAAAGGATTGGCAAATGGCTACAACTTGGTAGCAAGGCACTATCAAGCTGCAAGCTTACAGACTGATGCTGCAGTGCTCTCAGTCTGCTGCTCCTGCTGAGACAGACACAACTACAAAATGGCAGACTTAGTTCACAAATACAGCCTTTTTATGCTGTTTCTCTGTCCCTCCTCCAGATCACTGGGCTTGGAAGGGACCTCAGGGACAGGTCATTGTCACTAGCTAGCTACTGATGTCAATATCAGAGCTGTCCTTCCCCCCCCACCTTTTCCCTGCAAGCCCACTTTTGAAACAGCTCAAAACAGCTCTGAAACTTCCGAAACATTTCGGAAACATCTGAATCATTTCAGAAAATGTCCAAAATGTTGCAGTGGCCTATTTCATTTGGGAGCTGTTTTGGAGCCCTGTGTTTTATTTCAGATTCGGTGTTTCAACCGTCGAAACATCTGAATCCAAAACTAAATGAAACATCTGCTGAAATTTTGCACAGCCCTAATGTATATGTATATATAAATACATAAACTATGTATGCCATCAATTCTTGTCCTATGGAAATTTAAGTACTAGCAGGGGCTTTTATATATATATA
>NW_017729004.1:47422893-47423110 GCF_001723915.1 Gavialis gangeticus | reverse complement strand
TATATATTTATCTGCACTATTCTCAAGCCCCTAATTCAGAAATTGTGTGGCCCCAAAAATCATGACTTTGCCTTAAAAATAATTAACTTTGAAAAATAAGACCTTTTTCAATACTACTTTTTTATTTCCCTTCCAGATTTTGAGTCTTTCAGCTTTACTTTTTCAACCTTTTTTAATAAGTGTACCCCTGAAGACCCCCTTTTTAGTAAATGTACCC
>NW_017729004.1:47411562-47417893 GCF_001723915.1 Gavialis gangeticus | reverse complement strand
GAGATTTTTCTCATAATATGTTTAAGGCATTGGGACTTATCACAAGTCTAATGGTAAAATTGCAGGAGCTGACAGCATTGTATCTTGCACTTATCGTGTCTTTGTATATTGAATTTAAAAGTTCCTGCAAATCAACCAAGTTGCTATGTACTTCAGTGCTCATTATTGTACAGTACAAAGAAAAAAGTACAAATCTAAATTATAGCATAATGAGTATATCTCCTAAGCTCTATTAACTAAATTAATATACAATTATAATGTTACTAACGGTTTTGATGAAATAATTTTGTTTGATGAATGATTTGATGCAAATGAAAACTGTGGAAGAATTTTGGCTTGACATTGAGTACATAATGGTTCTTCTCACAGATACGAACAAGCATTTCTGACTTCCCATATTGGGCATAGACCCACAAAATATTTCTGGATTGGCCTTTCAGATGTAGAAGAACAAGGTACTTTCAAGTGGGCCAATGGTGACAAGATTCTGTTCACTCACTGGAATTCAGGCATGCCTGGTATGTACTGCAGTGAATGGGGCAGCAACCTAGGAAAAATGACACAAAGGCTAGGTACAGACATTCAAAGATAGAATTGATCTAAATTGTGAGGCTTTCAGTAGGCAGTGTAGTTTAGATGGGTAGTGAGCAGAAACACATTCGCCCTTTGAGGGGGAGGGGGACAAATTTTAGACCAAGTTCCACCATTTTTAAACCAGCCTACATATGCCGAACTTATGTTTTGTTATGGGTTTCATAGTTTCATAGTTAATAGGGTTGGACGGGACCTGAGCATATCATCAAGTCAGACCCCTTGCCATGGGAAGAAAAAAGTACTGGGGTCAAATGACCCCAGCAAGTTGTCTATCTAGCCTCCTTTTAAAGACCCCCAGGGTAGAAGCTAGCACCACTTCTCTTGGAAGTTGGTTCCAGATCCTAGCTGCCCTGACTGTGAAGTTGCGCCTTCTGATATCTAGCTTGAATCTACTCTCCGTCAACTTATGGCCGTTATTCCTTGTTACTTCCAGTAGTGCTCAGGGGAACAGGGACTCTCCTATTGCCTGCTGGTCTCCCTTGGTCAGTTTATAGAAGGCCACCAGACCCCCTCTCAGCCTTCTCTTGTGGAAGCTGAACAGGTTCAGGTCCTGGAGCCTCTCCTCATAAGGCCTGCCCTGCTGCCCCCTGATCATGCGAGTGGCCCTCCTCTGGACCCTCTCCATGTTGTCCACATCCTTCCTGAAGTGTGGCGCCCATAACTGGATGCAGTACTCCAGCTGCAGCCTGATCAATGTCATATAGAGGGGGAGGATCACCTCCTTGGACCAGGTTATAAACCAATTTCCAATCATTTATACTGGTAAAAGTGTAATGTCTGTACCTGGCCAAAAAGGTCTGAAGTTGGTCTCTCAGAATTAAAAAAAAAAAAGACCTGCTAGCAAAAAGAAAAAGAAAAACCCTACAGAAAAGAGTTACAGCCTGAAACTGTAATTTGGTGTATTTTTACTCAGAATAATGCAATCCACCTAGGTATGCTGGCAGTCTATCCACTGCTTGTTCTGATTGCTGATCAGTTCCCTTAAACTATTTAGGTCTTTAAGTACTTGATCATTGGTTTAATCCACTTCCACTACTTGTGGGTGGAATTCCATGCATGCTTTCTATAAGGTCAAATGATAAATATCATGATTTTTATTGGCCGTGTGAGTTGCTCAAATGACACAAGCTACTGCTGCTTGTATGCAGTTAGAATGTGTGATTCCATGTGACGTGAAATTTGTAGGAAAAACTAAAACCTATGCCCTGTGTATATTTAAATTCAAACAGAAGTTTAGGTGTATTCAGTTTAATACTTTATACATTTGTCTCTCTTTTTTCATTAAGGGAGGGAGGCAGGTTGTGTTGTCATGAGAACAGGAACTGCAGCTGGATTATGGGAAGTTTTGAGCTGTGAACAGAAAACACTGTTCCTCTGCAAGCAGTTGGTGCAGGGAGCAACTCCTCCTCCTCCACCAACAACAGCTCCTCCACTTTCATGTCCAGAGGGATGGGTTTCATCCACCCATAGTAGCTTATGCTTCAAAGTAAGTATTAAATGTCTGTGATCAAAGCACTTGTTTTCATAAGATATACATTGGATAAATCCAAAGAAAACCTTGACTACAAATTTACCCAGTAGCAATTTATACTGAAGTAGCTCTTTTATCCTGAGGGATGCATGTTGAAGAACCATATTCACATGAAACTAATGTATGGATCATAGAGAATCAGGGAAGATAGAGAAGAGGAGGATGAAATAGCCAAACTCAAGAAATGACCAGATGGCATAGATGAGGATTTTTTTAGTACAGTTAGAGCTTAATGGTTAAGGCTTGGCATAAACAGCTAGATGGGAGACAGGGAGAGTAAGCAGGACCAAAATAGTCATTTCTTGATTTCTCTGATGCTTGTACATTCTTTAATTATATGTTATTTTGCAGCTTTTTAGCAAAGAAAGAAAATATAAAAAGTCATGGTTTGAAGCTAGAGATTTTTGTAGAGCAGTAGGAGGAGATCTGGCTGCTATCCATACTGAAGAAGAACAAAATGTAGTAGTTAAATTGTGAGTATCTGCACAACTTTATTCTTTCACTTTTGACATGTGACACACACATAACAAAAATGTCCTTCAAGAAACAGTTGATTCCAACTGCACATCTATACATTTATATCAATTTGTATTTCTGCATGGTTTTGGAAGTGGTACCAAGAGGGAAGGTGGCTATGTAAACAGGAATTGAGGAGGTAGTTCTGTGTTGGACAACAAGGAAAATGTAGTGGAGTAAAAGGGAAAGAAAGAGGCTACCAAGCTGATGTTGATAACAGAACAGAGGTATAAGACCGGATTAGAGATGTGCCTTGAAGCTTAGTGACTTAGGGCTTTGAAACTGAGGAAAATTTATTAGACTGTGCACTGTACATTTGTTGGGATAGTTGGTAGCAGAGATTCAAAAATGGGATGAGTCAGTCAGAGAGATGGAAAGGTGGTTTTAGCTCACCATTGTGGATGTGCTCCCTGGTTTATACTACTGACACCAGTCATCCAAGTGGTGAAGTATTCTAAAGACACTGAGACTGTGGCACTTCAGAATAGAGAAAATAGGTTCAATTTATAGTTGATCAAAAAGTAAAAAAAAAGTTACAATATGAAAATGTCAAATTCATTTCCATTACACGGGTTTAAATCAAACAAACAGTCCTTGGATTTAATTTTTAAAACCGAAACTATTAAAGCACATTTTTGGTCACTCAGATGCTCAATTTGAACAATTTTAACTTGCTAATTTTTCTGGGTGGGGGCAGGGAGGGGTTTCATGGTCTTCTTTTGCTTTAATGCTTAAAATAAAATACATGCTTAAATTAGGGCCTTAATTTGCATTTACACCTGAGATACTGTGTATAGTAACTCTGCAGTTGTAGTCTTTCTTGAAGAGAAGTGTGTATCACCACTTGAAGCCAGTGTAAGTGTATTCATTTGTGGATACTGGGGATTAAATAATTACATTTAAATAATTTGCTAAGGGAGCAAATATTTTGTATATCTATACAGAATGTCAGAGTGATGTTACAGGAAACGTTCAAACTTGTTGCCATGGTGCAAGTCTGAAGACACTTGTGTGAATCACACACATCCTTCTCTTCTAATGAAATATCCTGTGCTCCCTTTGCATATTTATATTCAATGCTTTAGGCGGAAAGGAGGTTATTCGTCTTCATATTACTGGATGGGTTTTAACAACTTGGATCCTGACAAAGGATATACTTGGAGTGATGGCTCTGCAGTAAGGAATTTACTTTTTTGTAATATAGTTGTCTTTTGTAATATTGTTTCTAGAAATCTTTACAAGGCCATTTCTTGCTTCTCTCCTCCTTCCCTCCTAAGCTACCACATGTGATCCTCCAGCAAGATTTTTGCGAATATATGTGGCAATATAATGCATCTGTTACTCACCACTGCATGCTTCTTTATGGTGGAACCTGATCAAAGTGTATGTGTCTATTTGAGTTGCAACATTTAGTAGCTGTAAAGTATCAACTGTAGACTACAGTTTCTTCCTATAACCACTGGTTTCTTATATTGCTTTGGAAAATGTAATGTCACTAGCTCCATGAACAATTCCCAATCCTGCTGACTCAAACAGTACTAATTAGAAGACTTTGATGTGGTCCATCAAAGAGATGGTCGATCAAATTTTGCTCCAGCTGACGATTTTGAATGCTTTGCAAGATAGACCAAAGTAGAATGCAATAGAATAGTCCAATCTGAAGATGATGGAGTGGGTATGGCAAAGCCTACATTAGATAAGAAAGGTTCCAGTAGAAGATGGTATTAAGAAAATGACATGGCAACCACAACTTATTCAAATTAAACAATCACAATGCATTCAAAATTGGTTCCACTTAAGAACACTTGTTTAAACTTTTGCCATGTTGCCCAGCACCTTGAAACTTCCTAATTTTCATTTGAATACAGCAAACAGTATGTTTCCCCCCTCCTTTACATACTTTACATACATTTATAAATAGTTTTATAAAATGGATGAAGATAACCTAACCTAAAATTGTGGCTTTCCAACTGTTCAGTTGACAGAAGTCATGAAGATACAAAGATACTTGTACACATGATTAGTTGCAGGTGGGATCATCAGCATATCCAAGTAGTAGTTAAGACTAGGTTATAAACCTACTTTACTCCATCCTTATAAAGCATGTCATAGCTGATGTCTCTTGTTTACGTGGGATAGGCACAACTCCTTAAACCTATTACCATGTAAATTGCCCTAAGGAGTCACTACATAAGGTAAGGTCATTCTCCATTTCCTCATCCAGAGAGAGCTGTAATATTCAGAGTCTTATAACTCTGCCCAACAAGGCAGAGTTGAAATAAAAGCACTTCTCTGTGGACGTCACAGTGCAGTGCTAGATCATGATTCTTCTTTAGGAGAAAGTAGTAACAGAACTGTGTTTTTTTTCATAGGTAAGTTATGAAAATTGGGCAGAAGGAGAACCCAATAACTATGGAGGAAATGAAAAATGTGGCGTATTTTATGGATACAGTGACATGGAGTGGAATGATGTGTTTTGTGAGAATATGAATTCCTGGGCTTGTCAAATACAAAAAGGTAAAAAAGCTATAGGCAAACAGAGCACAGTGGTACAATGTAAGGATGGGAAATCAAATCTCAACATTAAATTTAGACCTTTCATTGCCACACTTGGTCTTCTTGAAGAAGAGACCACAAGCTGGTTGGAAAAATGTTTATCTTTATTAGGGTGGTTTCTAGCATCCATTTTCTGCAGGCTCTTCCAGATGTAAATAGCTCTGTAAACCAAATGTGTCCTAAGACACATCAAAACACTTAATTTCTCTACTCAGGAACAGTCTATAACTTTGAATTTTGCTTCATGAAATGCATTTTAGGATACAGATTTGAAAGTAGTTTCCAATCTACAATTTGCATGGGGAATGTATTAATTCCAATAGGTTGATAGCGTGAATATTTGCTTTTAATCGCAACTATTTATTGCTGGAAACTTAAAATATTGATGAATACGTTGTGAACTTTAACTTTCTTTCAGATACTTTATGAATTGTAACAGAAACATATCATATCAAACAATGCTGGAGTTTGTATTACTTTTAAAAATAAATTTCATTTAGAAAGCATTCCTTTGGTTTATCTCACATTCATATTTTATTTTTATGTTGCAGGAGAATCTTTAAAACCAGAACCAAGTAACACATTTGGTAAGCTTTTTATTTTCTGTCACAAGAAACAAAATATTATATGATGATGCTTAATTTGTATTACAGATACTGTGCATGTGGTTTTATTATTTCTTTTGCAGAAGATCAATATATTCTTAGTGAAGATGGATGGATTTTATATAATGAAAAGGAGTACTATTTCAGCAAGGAAAAAATGTTTATGCAACAAGCCCGGGACTTTTGCAAGAAAAATCACGGAGATCTTCTTGTCATTGAAAATGAAAGTGAAAACAAGTTTCTGTGGAAATATGTAAGATTTTATAGTTTCATAGTAGGTCAGGAGGGACCTGAACAGATCATCTAGCCTGACCCCCTGCCACAGGCAGGAATGAATGCTTGGTTCACAAGGCCCCAGACAGGTGATCATCCAACCTCCTCTTGAATTTGCCCAAGGTAGGGGCAAGGACCACTTCCCTGGGAAGTTGGTTCCAGATTTTAGCTATCTTAACTGTAAAATATTGCCTTCTGATCTCCAACCTAAACCTATTCTCCATCAGCTTATTACCATTGTTCCTTGTCACCCCAG
>NW_017729004.1:47411101-47411418 GCF_001723915.1 Gavialis gangeticus | reverse complement strand
GCAGCCACCAGGTCCCCCCTCAGCCTCCTCTTGCTGAGGCTGAACAGGTTCAGGTTCCTCAGTCTCTCCTCATAGGGCCTGTCCTGCTGCCCTCTCACCAAGCAGGTGGCCCTCCTCTGAACCCTCTCCAGGCTGGCCACATCCCTTTTGAAGTGCGGCACCCAGTAATGCACTCCAAAGTCGCATGAAGGGGGAGTATCACCTCTCTGGATCTGCTTGAGATGTATCTTTGGATGCATGACAAGGTGTGGCTGGCCTTGCTGGCTGCGGTCTGGCATTGGCAGCTCATGTTCATCCTGGAGTCAATAATGACTCCA
>NW_017729004.1:47410452-47410778 GCF_001723915.1 Gavialis gangeticus | reverse complement strand
ATGTTAAACAGTGCGGGCCCGAGGACTGAGCCCTGGGGTACCCCACTGCTCACATCTCACCAGGTTGAGTACAACCCGTCCACCACTACTATCTGGGTGTGCCCCATCAGCCAATTTTTGACCCATCCAACTGTGCAGGCATCAATGCCACATTTGCTTAATTTATTGATGAAGATGGCGTGAGAGACAGTGTCAAAGGCCTTCTTAAAGTCTAGGAAGACTACATCCACGGCAATACCATCATCCAAGGATTTAGTTACTTGGTCATAAAAGGCAATCAGGTTGGTCAGGAAGGACCTGCCTTTGATGAACCCATGCTGATGCCA
>NW_017729004.1:47401680-47410442 GCF_001723915.1 Gavialis gangeticus | reverse complement strand
ACCTGCCTTTGATGAACCCATGCTGATTGCCCCTGAGCATGATCTCCCCTGCTGGCCCCCCACAGATGTGCTCCTTGATGATTCGCTCCAAGATCTTCCTGAGCACCAAGGTGAGGCTGACAGGCCTATAGTTACTTGGGTCCTCCTTCCTCCCTTTCTTGAAAATTGGGATCACATTAGCTAGTTTCCAATCCTCCAGCACCTGGCCAGATGACCACGAATGCTTATACAGCCGGGCAAAGGGCTCCACGATGACCCCTGCCAGCTTGTTTTATTATATTCAAAATGCATAATTCTGTGCAGCCATAGAAACATCGTTCAGTATCTGCTTTTGATGTACTGGAAGGCATGCAGCTATACTGCATCCAGGTTCCTTTGAAAGGTCCTGGGTTGATCTACACTTGAAAATTTAGCTGAAAGCCTTTAGCTTCCTTATAAAGGGAGAAATACAGAACAAAACATTGTTGCCAGTTTCTAGAGCTGTCCTACTTGTTAGAGTTAAGAGAGATTTGACTAAATACATAATTCAAAATCTGGCATTAAGTGAAGGCTGGTAGACCAAATGAAAATTTCATAGAGATTCACACACAGAACCCAAGGAAGCAGTTAATTCACCATTCTCCTTTGTTATTTTAGTACATTAATTGCTGTAAAGGATAAATGTTAGGCCATCAATCTACCTTTGGAATAAAATCTGTAGAAGCTTTTAAAAAGGCTGAGAACCAGTACTCTAGGGTTAAACTTGAGGCACCCTGTGTTTGACTCAAGGCACCCCTCATTTGACCTCTCCATAATTTTTGTGAATTGAGTAGCACTCCATTTAAAAAACTCATTTATGTATTACAGTGCTTACATTGTTTCAGAAGGACTGGGCAGTTGGGGCAGGGCCAAGGGCAGGCAAGGGCAAACCTCAGCCTGCGTTTATCTCCTCATACCTGCTTATCTCCTCACACTTTGTGACACCGTTCAAAAAATCTCACTCCACTCCACAGTACCCTGACATTCTGGTGGCAAATTACTGACCTAAAGAGAAAAGAATTAGAGCTTTGATGTTTTTTTTTTTAAATTGATGAAATCAATTTTTCCCCATTTTTGTCAACATGTAAACATTTTAAAGGTTTAAGTTTTCAGTGAAAAACTAAAAGCCAAAACCTTTTCTTCTCTTGACAACAACAATGCCAACAACCTATTTCTGAAGCTAACCACATTCTTTTGGAAAAATGAAAAAACACACACATACATTTGAGAAGAACATTATTTCATCAAATTAAAATCCAGAACATATCAATGAAAATTTCTGTCTAGCTTACACGGGATTCTTATTCCATGCTCTCCCAAACTTGCAAATTTATTTTTGATTTATTGTCACATTTGCCTACCAGACAGGCTTTCCCACTATATAATAGCAGCTTTTCCTCTGTTTCATTATCATTCCATTTTATTTTCACTGGCG
Source organism: Gavialis gangeticus (assembly GCF_001723915.1). Classification (NCBI taxonomy): domain Eukaryota; kingdom Metazoa; phylum Chordata; order Crocodylia; family Gavialidae; genus Gavialis; species Gavialis gangeticus. The sequence continues at coordinate 47,408,989 of NW_017729004.1, read as the reverse complement.
ATCAAGTAAAGGCCTTGAATTATGATTTACATTTTCAGAATACTGCACAATTCTTTCCCCAGTTGTAAGTTTATGACTGGTGGCTTATAGACTACGTACAATAGTTGCTAAGCCAACTTCCATAGAACAGATGTTTGCTTTATATTACAGCTATTTTGCTACATCTCATTAAAATCTTATCTCTGTGTTTTAGACCTACTATTATGGTTTTTACGATGACCTTTACATTGGCTTATATGTGAGTCTTGATAAAAAGTTTCGGTAAGTAAACAAGGACCATAAAGCTTGTCAAGCAGTACAAGTATTGCATCAGGCTATCTTGAATGACCTGTTAAAGTTTTCATTTCACAGGCTCATGAACTTGGTTGGGGATTAATTTTTCATAATGGTATCAAAAGAACATTTCAATAAAGTAAAATACATAGCTAAAACATATTTTAAAGTTTTTTGGGCTTTTTTTAGAGCGAGAGAGAGAAGTTAGTGAATGAACAAATGTATTTCAAATTTTACCAGCTTAGATAGAGGGGCAAAGCTGCTACTGCTAAGAAACCTATTTTAGCTAAGCCAAATCTTGGGTCTGTATTCCTGGCCAGACCCTTGCTCAGTACAAGGTTCTAAGCCCGTGGTACTCAGCAGTGAGTTTTCTGTCACCACATGCTTTTTAAATTGTTTTTTGCCTCCTTAATTGGCAAAAGAATTCTTTTCCCCTACTTCCAGGTTTTCATTCTCAAGATGATGCCTGGGTCCTGTACCTCGGGCACAGTCAACAACTTGGGACATTTCCCCTTCTCCAGCTGTTTTGCAAGATGTCTTTTCTTCAGGCTGACACCTTTTCCTGTATTTGTTCCATTTTCACTTCATTTATCTCTCTGAGCTCCAGAGGCATTAATCAGTGCATTAGTTGATGTTTTGTAGGTAGAGTCAGTGCTGTGTTACTACTGGTTGTCATCTTTTGCATTCTTCCCTCTTTTGATTTTGCAAGAGAGAGAAAAATGGCTTGAAGGTTTGAGGTGTGTTTCACTTGACTATATCATATCCTAGGTAAACACATGTCAGATGTAACAAAAATGCAGTTAGGGGGCACCAGGACCCGCAACAGCCAAAACTCAGAACTTTTGTACTCCTGTTCTCATGGGAATTCAATTTCTTGAAGCAGTCTCAGAATCTAGGATAAATAAAATGCAGGCTGTATTGATTGATTCATTTCCCTACAGTATTCATCAAAATTATGAAGTGCTATGGCCACATATTGAATTCCTCTCAGAATTGTTGGTGAATTTTCCCATGTCTGTTCCCTAAGACGTCATTCCTATCCCAGGGTCCCTCTTTTTGTAGTTCTCTCCCTTTCCTGTGCTTCAGCTCTGGATTAAAAGACCATCACTGAAACCTTGTTTAATTATGAAGCACTGCCACTCTGACCTCTGCCATTCTTTCCCCTATTCAGGAAGGGTCTTTTGACCACAGCATTCAGCTAGTGGCACAAAAAGGCAGTCCTGCCTCTTGGAGCTATTGTTTCTTGTTTCTGCAATCTGGGCAAATTACAGGAAATTATGTTTATTAAAGTTTTTTTCCTCTCATTCTTTATTTTCACTTTCTTTCCTGATAGGTGATGTCACTTGTTTGTTTAATATTTCTCTTGCTTCACTGTGTACTCTTTCTTCATATACAGCTCTGTAACTTTCTGTAACTACACACAATCTCTGTTCAGCTATGTATGATTTCCTTGCATTTTGCTTGCATGTTTGCATTTTGCTTTTGGAAGCATCCACAAACTTTTGATTATGAGAATCTATTGATCTGACTTTGTGCTTGATAGTACCTGACAATAAACCATTTAGTAGATTACCATTTAATTGAGATTTTTTTATTGCCTGTTATTTGGGAAGAATTTTACAAGCAGCTAATTTGAAAATCATTACTGGATACATAAGGATAAACATGTAAAGAAGGATGCCGAAAATAACTTTTGCTGGAGGCTATCAGTTTACACTAGCTTGGGGCCAGTGGACCATGGAGGAAATTTCTGTCAAATCTATATGTAGAGATTCTGTCCATAGGCTGTTAATCTACAGATAAGTATGTTTCCAGAGAATAAGTAAAAGTAAATCATTATCTCATCTTGCAATTTGTTTCACAAAACTCTGAAGTAAAGTGTAGGTGGGGAAACAGACTATATCTATAACAAATGCATCTGATTTGCTTAGTCTTATATTGTTTTAACTTGCAGCTGTTAATTATTACATTTAATTTTAATTATATGAGCAAAGGGAAAATGTAGGTTAAAAAACAAGAAAATATTCTCAATTTGCTCTTCAGGATTTTGGCCACAAGTGCTAAAAAAGTCACACAAGGTTCTTTGGGTAGAAAGGTGTTTGTGCCTGAAAATTTGTGAAGAACAATTTCCCCAACTATTTAGCTGGTCTAATAAAAGATATCACATCCACCCAAAGAACCTTGTCTGCCTATGACCTTAGACCACTGTGGCTACAACCTACAACCCTAAAGCAAAAAAATCACACACACAGAGCAGTGTGCCCAAGTTGCTTTTGGTGTAGCTAGGATTTCTGTAATATAAAATAAAATGAACTAATGTAGCCTTCAAAAATAACTATTGATATACTCAATAACTGTGGAATGTAATTTCTTTTAGTTGGATGGATGGAACCCTAGTAAACTATGTTGCCTGGGCCCCAAATGAACCCAACTTTGCAAATAATGATGAAAACTGTGTGGTCATGTATTTCCGTACAGGTGAGTATAATATTACTATATCAATAGTTTAATTGTTCTGCATTGCATGGCTTAGGTATATATGTGCAATATGGGTGTTTCTTGTAAGATAAGTTTTACCAATAAGTAGACTGATTTTGAGTAGGATTTTCAAAAGCCCTTACCAGACTTGAGCATAAATCATACTGAAAATCATTAGGACTTGGGGTTCTAAATTACTCCTAAAAGTTCTCCCACCTCTTTTGCAAATAAGACATTGAACTAGGAATGAAATCTGAACTAAATTCTTACTTTCTGTATGACAGTGGACAAATTGCTTACAGCTCTGTTTCTTTCTATCCTTTTACGTGTTTTAAGCATTGAAAGTGATATCTTTGCACAACAGTTCATAGAAGGAGAGGAGAGGGCCTCATTTTTATTTGAGGTCTGTGCACACTACTTGTAATGCAAATGATGACAAATTATAAACACTAGAAAACACTGCAAGGTGGGGTGTTAATTATGTGTTATGTACTCAAGCCACTAAAATTTCTAAATGGCAGTGTGGATCTATAAGTGTGCATGTATAGACTGGGCATTAACTCAATGTGCAGTTTATCCAAGGTATGAGAATCTAGACAGTCAGAACCATGTGACTAGGGGCAGTTGGCCTCTAAGACAGGAGGCATGTCCTCCCATGTTTTAGCTACAATAAAGCATGAGTAGAGCAACTTGCCCAGGAAGCAAGAGATATGGGATCTCAATCTCCTTGTTTATAGGGGTTTTAATTTGCATCTCTGACTTTGCAGCATGGTCCTCTAACCAACACACCACAATGCTTGACCTACCACTGACTGCATGTAGACAGGCATTTCTATGGGAATTTAAGAGAAATTCTTATCATTAGAAAAACAGCCCGGGAGTTGAGGTGTACATATATTTGAGTTGACTGGATGGAGAGCTACACAGGTGAGCTCTTGAGCCAGGGGGCACTAGAGGGCTGGTCCCTGGGCCACCACTGCTCTTGGGGAAGCCTGTTATTGGACTGCCTGTCCTCTCCCCTGCCTGGGAAGGGGGCAGGCTGTCAATAGGCAGCCAATCAGGTTTTAAATTGCCTGGTGTGAAGCCCAGATGGGTGGCACATGTGGCATTTAAAGCCCATTGGGCTGTGAACCAGGGTGGGAAGAGTTTCTTCATGCCTGGTTCCTAGCCCTCAGGGCTTTGTAATCTGTGTGCCAGCATTTAAAGGGTGGGGACTGGGAACCTAGTGGTTAGGGTCCAGGGGCCAAGTTCACTTCATTTGAAAAGTAGCATGAGCCCAAGCAGCCTTGCAGTGGTGCCACAGTGGTCTCGTGTCCATCTGTCCTTTCCTTCCCCAAGGCCTCCCAGTGGAGCAGGACTGTGGAGTGTGGGAGATAATTCCCCCATATCTATAAGGCTTCTTAAGCTGAAGCAGCCTTGCAGTCAGAGGGGAATTGTTTCTTGCTCCCCCACATGCCTCCTGATGGAACTGGAGGGGTGTGGGGATGGGGCTTTTCTCTGGTGGTGAGAATCTTCCTGAGGCTGTGGGAGGGTTCCTGTCACAGGAGAATCGTTGACCCCCAACCCACCAGTCAGCTCATTGGCAGGATGGATGAGCAGGAGCATTTTCTATCATCTGGAGCTCTCCCAGGATTCCAGGAGGACTTCAGTAGTCCCAGGGGTTTGGGAGGATTCCTGCCTCAAGGGAATGGCCCTCCCTCTTCTGCCATACAGCTGATTGGCAGGATAGGAGCAGGGTCCCCACAGGGCTCCTTGATGGCTTGCCTCTGAGCAGAGGACTGTAGGGCACTACATCCAGCACCCAGAAGAAGAATACAGATATTCAAAGTACTGTGGGAAGGGAAAGATCTACCTGGTTCAATGAGGTTGAATTTTCTTGTAAACATGCTTTATGTCTTCCACAATAAAGCCCTTGATCATCTGTATACTTTCCTTTGTGTCAGGTGAAATGCTTTTCTCCTGGAAGAAATGTAACATATGAACATGGCCATTATCTAGGCTGGTAGTACTGGTATTCCTTTTGAAACTGGCCCTTCTGTTGGGCAGCCAACAGAAGGAGGTATGTCAGGCTAGGAGGAAGACAGCAAGTCAGTGTTGATGGTTCTGGCCAGGAAGGCATCACAGAGTAGAAACTATATTGTTATATTGTTACATTTGTTTTATCCAATGACTAGGAAGTGCAAGGGCCAGTGGTTCAGCTTAAAAAGGAGTGACTGAGAAAGTTCAGGATAATACTTGGCATGTATTTGGTGGTTACAGCATGGTGCTGGTAAGTTAGAGATGCAAGTTCAAACCTCCTTTGGGTGAGAGGGTGGCCTCAGGGTTGCTTATCAATAATTATTTTTTACTCATTGTCCGGAAACTTTTTACTGACATATGTTTTAAATAATGTAAAGGTAAGCACTCTGCTAGGTGCTGGACAAGGCGTGGTTTCAAATTTAGATGTATAACACCATCCTCCATAGAAAAGTTTGGTTGTCAACAAAAAGCTTTCAGGTTATCAATAAATAAATAAATAAAGTCTTGGCTTGGGAACCCTGCCTGACTGCAGCAATGATTTTCCATCAAGGTGCCCCCACCTCATGGCTTCCCTGCTTCCCACACCCTGATGTCCCTGACTGCACCTTCCACCATGCTGCCCCCACAGCCTAACCCCCACTAGCCCTACCCCGCATCTTAGCACAGAGAAGGTCTATTGTATGCTTACCTGTGATCCAGCAGTATTACAGGTAGACAAGCAGATGCAGCAAAAGCTGGGAGGGAAGGGGTTTCCAGGGCTACAGAGCCATAAGAGAATGCTTCATGCAGGGTGCTGTGTTCTCACTTAGTCACTAGGGGCACTTACAGAAGTTATCAAAGGGCACCTCAATCACTGGCACTTTATATAAAGTGCTTAAAGTTACAAAGTCATCAAAAGTAACAGACATTTGGCATTTGATGGTGGGGGCTGGGTGCCTCTGTGCACTGGCCAAGGCCAGGTGGCAGGGGGTGCTGTAGCCTGGTTGGAAACAGCCATCTGGGAGAGCTGGCTAGCATTCATTTCTTTGTGTGTGTGTGTGTGTGTGTGTGTGTGTGTGTGTGTGTGTTTGTGTGTGTGTCTGTATGCATGTGTGGGAGGAGGGGCACGGGCAGTGTGCGGGGAGCTCAGGGACTATGTCCCTTCTCTGCTAGTGTTGTCTAGCACTAGGAACATTCTCCTGCTGGGGGGGTCCCCGCTGGATCCCCTACCCCCAATTGCTGCCCAGCTTCTACCTAGCCTGTTTGGAAACAGCATACTGGGAGAGCTCTCCCCCTCTATCCCTCACTGCACAGGGAGGAGACTCTTTGCCACCTCCCTGTGGCAGACAAGGGACATGACACTTAACCCCCTCAGGGAATTCTATAGAAGTTCCCTAAGGTGCTCTAATTTAGAACGCCTTCATTTAGTACTTGATTTAATGAGGGTTATTTTTTTTGCATGATCAGCCATTTAAAAAATGCTCTGCAGCCGTGCATGTGCATTATGACTAGAGGTGCGCCGATACATTGGTCAATATCGTATCAGCACCAATAAAAGGAAAATTAACATTATCGGCAATTGGCTTTTTTTGGCTGATGTGGCTAATAATGTCACCAATAGTTTCTAGGGTCGGAAGGGACCTGAGTAGATCATCTAGTCCGACCCCCTGCCATGGCAGGAAAGATTACTGGGGTCAAACGACCCCAGCAAGGAGCTCATCTAACCTCCTCTTAAAGACCCCCAGGGTAGGAGCCAGCACCACTTCTCTTGGAAGTTGGTTCCAGATCCTAGCCGCCCTGACAGTGAGGTAGCACCTCCTGATATCTAGCCTAAATCTACCCTCTGCCAGCTTGTGACCATTATTCCTGGTCACTCCTGGCAGTGCTCAGGGGAATAGGGACTTCCCCAGTGCCTGCTGATCCCCCCTTACTAGTTTGTAACAGGCCACTAGATCCCCCTGTAACAGGCTGCTAGATCTCCCCAATAAATGCCACATGCAAGTGCGCAGCTGCAGCATGCACATGGCCAGGTGTGCAGCCAGGCATCTTGGAGAGCAGTATCTAGCCAGTCAGTCTGTAGAGGGGAAGGCGTGTGGGGGGGGCAGATCGAGGCCACATGGTGGGGGAGGGAGTGGAACTGGGGCAGGGGCAGGTGCTGCCCAGCCAGGGTGGGGCATGGGATGGAGCTGCAGCTTGTCTGGGGGTCCTGGGGGTGTGCGGCTGCTACTACTGCATGCATCCTGGGGGAGGCATGTGCCCCCCAGATCTGTGTGCAGGGCGAGGGCAGGCTGCCACTGTGGGAGGGTGCTGTGGGCTGTACTGGGCTCTTCCTGGTGGCTGTGAGGAGGGGGGCTATGAAGAGGGCTATGGTGAATTTTGGAGTTGGCTCTAGCCTCCCTGTAGCTCCCCTCCCAGGGCCACCACAGCCTCCTGCTCTGCCCCACCCCACCTGACCCAAGTGCAGCCACTGGGAAGAGCTGGATTTTATTAAAGGAAAAGAGAAACCCTAATTGAACAAATGAGCAAAACAAAACAATTTTAGAACTCTGAGGGTGCATCC
>NW_017729004.1:47380296-47396680 GCF_001723915.1 Gavialis gangeticus | reverse complement strand
TTGGCTCTAGCCTCCCTGTAGCTCCCCTCCCAGGGCCACCACAGCCTCCTGCTCTGCCCCACCCCACCTGACCCAAGTGCAGCCACTGGGAAGAGCTGGATTTTATTAAAGGAAAAGAGAAACCCTAATTGAACAAATGAGCAAAACAAAACAATTTTAGAACTCTGAGGGTGCATCCAGACAAGCATGCATGTGCCTGTTGCGGCACCTCAAAGCAGTCTGAGATGCTTCAAGAGGCATGGTAAGAAAGAAAAAATGTTCCCCATGCTGCATATTTGGTGAATGTGAATCACTGAATTTTGGGGGGAAGAGGATGGAGGGACAAATGAAAAAAAACAAAACAGCTCTACCTTCTATACCTTGGTTGTCTAGGGAAGGGATAGAATTTAGTTTCCATCTAAATCTCATCCATTGTACTCAGGAATGTGGAATGATCTCAACTGTGGAGTCAGCAAATTCTTCATCTGTGAAAGGCTAAACAGGACTGTTCGTTCAACAGTTGCTCCTACATCACCTGTACCTCTGGGTGGATGCCCTGAAAACTGGCTTTTGTTTAATAACAAGGTACAGTAACAGATGTCTCCAGAATATTGTATTTGAAAAGGAATTGAACTTAGACAACGAGATTCTTATTTTTATTGTTTAGCTTTGTACTGAGAATTTAGATTATCCAAAGATATATTCTGATTGTCTGACAAGACCATTCTGGTGATGCCACATCCAGTTTTGAAGCACCTGAGAAATAGATTTGTGAATTACTGTAAGTTTTAAATGACTTCAATCCAAACTTCTAAAAAGTTTTTAGATTCTGAAATGAGAGGGAATTAGATACCTAAATACCTTTAAAATACTATTTCTTTGGCCCTAGTCCTAAAAAACGTTTTGCTAACACTTAACTTTGGGTCAGGAAGAAGTGACCCATAATTCTGATGCAATCAGCGTTATACCACTATAAAAATATAGGAGATTCATGATGCAAGCTCTTGAACTGGGGTAACTTCTTCCCATACATGGGAATACTCTTCTTGAAAGATTGGGGATAAATCTGCACCATTGTAAGTTATCATGGCCAGATTTCATCAGTTTGCACCTTATCCTGGAATAATAACTTGCTCATGGCAAGCAGACTGTAAATAGATGTCTCATTTAACACAGGCCTGATTTTCCAGGAGTTTGACATGCATCAAAACAGGTGCAACATGGCCATTTAGCATGTTGCCCTTCCAACTTGTACTGCTGCTCTTCTGCCAGTAGATGGTCAGTAGCCTGGCTGGATTGTCCAGGGATTGACCCATAATAACCCTACAGACATACATTGTGGTGTCCTGTGGAAAAAACAATAGCCACTTTAATCCTGCATAACTCAGTGGACTTGTACATCTATAGGATCCCAGGATAAAAGGCTTTCTTTTGGGAGAAATGTGACATTTACCCACAACCATAAAGTGTTACTTGATCCCCTGCCATCTACTGGTGAGCCTACTGTGGGAAAAATACACATCTGTCTATTACATTACCGCAGTATAATTTCTGTTGATATATAAAATGGATTTACATTACATTGCGGCATAGGATCATTTGCCCTGGCCTTGAAAGATGACACAGTTAAGCAAATATATTCTGCTTGTGCCGTAGTGCTTACCTGTTCCAAACCATGTTCTCTGAACAAAATTGTTGACTATTAGTTGACAGAGAAAGAATGTAAAGTTGCTTCTTCATTAGACTGGATTAGAGGAACAAAGTTTACCCATAAGAAGCCTTTTCCAAAAGGAGGCATGCAGAATTAGATAATACAAAGCATGCCTTCTTTCTTTGAAATGACCTACTTATACACAAAAGGTGGATCTTTATGCAAATGCTTTTATCTCTACTCTACAATCAATGTATGACTTGTTTATATAAACCCTGGTTTCATTCTATCTGTCACTGTTGTTGTAAGTACCATTGCACAGTGGTATTGTAAAGAGTTTGCTATGTTGCATAACAAGGTTGCCATCCCAAGAAAATGTTTTTTTATTGAGAAGTTGCAGGTTGCTTACTGACAACCAAACTTTTTAACTGACACTATGCCACCCTGCCAAAGTGTTCCCTCTTCACTCCTATACCCTGATACCCCTGACCACATCCTTTCCTTTTTAGATTTGTAGATTTCATGGCCAAAAAGGGCCCATTAGATCACCTAGTCTGACTTCCTGTGTGATGCAACCTATTAAATATGTTTGTTTAGAATGAAATTGTTTTGTTTGTATGTTTGCAAGAGAACCAACAACATGGCGTCCAAACCTCAACAACATTTTCTTTTTCAGTGTTTCAGATTGTTTGATAGCATTAAAAAAGAAGCACAGTCATGGCATGCTGCACGGACTACATGTATAAATTTAGGAGGCAATCTGGTTACTGTATCAAGTGCAGAACTGCAAGGTATAGTGTGTACATTTTTTGATAATGGATGAGATAAAGAGGTCGACCAGTCTCATGGAACAGCCATAAAATAAAGACCAAAAAAGAAAAAACAATACAGCTGCAGTTTCTGTAATATATCTTACTACTATTGCTTATATGAAAAGTTGCATTTAATGATGGATGAGGTATATGTAGTTTGAATAAATTTAAATATACATATCAATGGTTTGCCTAAGTTTGAAAAGCACAATTTCAGCATAATAGTAGATTATAGATTGTGGCTGCCACTATATCAATTTCATTCAATGTGACTGATTTTTTTTTATTTGTTTTGATTTTCTAAATTTCAAACCTTCAGATAATGATAATGTGCATGTATATACATACTGTTCAGCATGAACAAAGATAGCAACATTGAGCTTCTGATTTAACTGTTATGGAAATCAGTATTGTCAGTGATTGGGGGAAAGTGCATTTAGTTTCCCTATTTGTAAAACTATTTGCTTTCTTTTAGCCTTCCTTATCACCCTCATAAAGGATGCTACAGATGAGGTCTGGATTGGAATGAATGATATAAATCATGAATACTTGTTCCTATGGACGGATGGAAGTGGTGTCTCTTATACAAACTGGGCAAATGGTTATCCAGATTATAGCTATCAGGTAAATATTGAATGCAAGTTATCATTAAATCATTACAATTTTGGTAGGTAGATCAAACTGTGTGTGACCCACACAATTTAATGTCTGTGGAATTCAATATATTAATTGTTGTTGAAAGCAGAACTACCATGGTCATCTTATATGTTTTTGGACATTCAGTTTGAAATATTTTTTAAAAAGGTCTGTATTGATAGTTGGACACTTCTTTATTTAAAATCAGTGTTTTTGAGATAGTAAACATTCAGGGCTTTTTAAAAAAATGTAAGTTATCCTTTATCCTATCCCTGTAATGCAGTATGAATCTTAATGAGAAGATGACTGGAACAAGGCCAATATTCTGCAGACTTAAATCCAGTGATTAGTTCACAAACTTAGTATCATAGAATCATGGGAAAGTAGGAGTGGAAGGGACCTCAGGAGGTCGTCTTGTCCAACCCCTTGCTCAAGGCAGGATCATCGCTGTATAAACCAACCTAGATAAGTATTAGTACAACCTGTTCTTAAACACTTCTGAGGATCCCTGGGTAATTTGTTTCAATGCTTCACAACCATCTAAGGGAGAAAGTTCTTTAATAACCAACCTAAATTTCCCATGTTGCTATATAACATTGTTTCTCTTTGTCCTATCCCTTTGACTGCAGAAAATAGTCTATCTGCATACACTTCATAGCCACCCTTCAACCACTTTAAGTTTATTATCAAATTCCCCCTCGGTCTTTTCCTTTCCAGACTGAAAAATGCCAATTCTTTCGGCCTTGGCCTCCAAGTCCTGTCTCCCAGACCTGTTATCACTTTTTGTTGTTCTCTGGTGGACTCTCTCCAAATGGTCTACCTCTTTCTGGAACTGAGGTGCCCAAAACTGGAAACACTTCTCCAGGTGACTCAGTTGAGACTAGTTAGGTGATTCCTATAATTAAAGGTTGCCAGATGATATGCTAATGCTGAGCAATTGCGGAGTATCACAAGGATCCATTAGAATTTACTAAGCTATTAACAGGTGGTTTGTGTTTATAAATGTGATTTACAGGTATTCACTATTACATAGATCTTGCACATGAATGCAATTACATGAAATACCTTTTTAAAAAAAAAGGCAGAAGAGAAAGAATCAGGGTCTCCTATTTTTGTTTTATATTCTATCTTTCATTTTATTAGATCTTACTCCCTATTAGATCTATCTTCAGAATAACTCCACTGCAGGCTAAGAGGTTTTCCCCATCATCATCTCAATTTACTGTTAAATGCAGAACATAACAGAGTACTGTTCAGTTGTGAATGAAATGGTTAATGTGGACTAATGGCTGACATTTCTACTTTTTTGCTCCTATTTTATCATCTTGACAAAATATCTTTTTCACAATAAAAAATGACAAGCAATTTGCACTGAAGGAGCCTCACACAACAGCTCTAGAACAATAAAGAACATGAGTGAAGGTGCTATTTGGTAAATGCTAGAACAATATAATATAAGTCCTGTTCAGATATGAAAAGGCTTATTACAAGACTAGATTACATGGCCCTGAGGGAGTATAAGTAATAAAAAATAGATGCTTGATCGACCTGTCTGTGATAGCTTGGTCTTCAGATGTGGGAGGAAAAGAAGTGTTTTTTGTTTGTTGTTTTCTTCGTGCCCCTTAATGTATCATTTTCCTTCTTAGTCTGACTGCATCTTTATGACAAACAAAAATATTGAAGAGGCAGGGAAATGGAAAGATTCAGACTGTCAGGCTAACAAAAGTTACATATGCCAGAGAAATACAGGTGAGTGCTCCTCCGCCATTCTTCTAAGTAAATAAAGATGAGAAAATGGTTTGATGTTTAGATTGCCTTCTGGATTGAACTCTAGCTCTCCACATACTCTGCATCAGCTCTGGCCTCTAAGTGAAATGTGTTTCACAGTTTCATATGAGCTCAAGAACATTTTGACAAAGCAAACAGGGATACTGATAATTTTTGCCATGGATGCCAAAAAAGGCCCCTCACTCTTCCTTAGTGCCACTCCAATCTACTTCCTTTGCCAAACTGGCTGCTCAGCTTTCTGCTCCCTACTTTGTGGTCCTTGGCCAATCTCCTTCTCTGCTTTCTGTTTCCTATCCTATTTGGTCTTTTGCTGCCTGGTCCCTTCCTGATCTGCCGTGTGCCCCACGGAGAAGCTGCCTGTGCCATTTGTGGCCTGTGTGTAACAAGGTGGATACCCCTACTCTAACAGTTGCAGAAGCTTGGCCTGTAGAAAAAGCCAGTAGGTGTCATGTAGCCCATCTGAACTAATCTTAGACACAATTGTAAAGGGATCAAGGCTTTATTCTACCTCAGTTTGGCTTGATCCCTCCTCACCTTGACCAGCAGATCAGAGGGAATTTCCCATTGCTGCAACCAACAAGACTTTTATGAAACAGAGGGAAGTTCTTATTGCCACAACTCAGCAGAAGATTGTTATGAATGCTGTTTGGAGGGAATTGTTTTTGGCTTGTATATTGGATGGGAGGATTGAAAGAGGTGATAGGACTAAGGTTGGGAGGGAGGAAAATAAACCCCTTAATATGCCAGCTCTCAGGAGGGGTAGGAAGGCTTGTTTGGAGAGATTTATTTAAGATTTTGTGAGAGGGGAAAAGGTCACTGATTTGTAGATAAATCATGGTAGAGGGTACATTAATTGTTTTTCTTTTTTTTTTTTTTACCTTGAGAAATTGAGGTTTGGTCTGCCTTGTCTACACTATTGATACACCAGATTTTGCAGCCTTGCCTAGACCATATTTTCAGCTGGAGCAGCATGCACCCCTCCCAAACCCTTCTCTTCTCACTTTCTCATGGTGGGTGTTTTGGCCTTGCAGCCACCAGTACCATACATCCTGGGTGCCATAGGATCACAAGGGATCACAGCCTGGAGGTTTCTCCCCTGTAATTCCCTGCATAGTTGCACTGTGGTTAAACAAAATCTAGTACTTATTCTAACAGACAAATTTATGGAAGTACTGCATACTTTCATAGAGGAGGGGTATAACTTCATGGAGAAGTCCTGGTTGGGAGCAGAGTAGCCGCAGAGCCAAAGGCTACAACTTTTTATTAAAGCTCTTTGAGTCATGGTTATTGTCATTGAAATGATGGTTTTACCACCCATTGCATCTTGATTTTTATTAGTGTTACATCTCTTAATCATTTTAAAACTGCAGACATTTGTTAAGTGGTACAATAGTTGCATAGACTATGAAACAACCATTTATTCCTTTATTTTCTTATTTTGCTACAGATCCTAAACTATATCACCAAACAACAGTTCCCATACCTGGCTTTATCCAATATGGTAACAGTAGCTATTCCATCATAAGTTCCAAAAAGAATTGGGAAGAAGCACACAAAAACTGCAAGGCTGAACACTCAGAACTTGCCAGCATTTTAGATGCCTATACCCAATCATTCCTGTGGCTGGACACATTAAAGTTTAAGGAGCCTGTGTGGATTGGTCTCAACAGCAATGTGGTAAATATATCAAATATACTTCATGTCAGAATACTTCTGCCCTATTTGTCATCGAACTATTACTGTCTTGATTTTCAAGAACTGTTACTGTTGCACCCTTTTGTCTTATAGTGGGCACTAAGCATGAGCAAGAATTCTTTGTTATCATAGAGAAGTTATGCTGGAAGAGGGCCTCTGCTTACCATCTAGTCCAACCAGGGATTGAACCTGTGACCTTGCTGTTATTAACAGGATGCTCTAACCAACTGAGTTTCTAATGATTTTAGTCTTCAAAAGCATCCAGAAAAGGAAGAAAAATAGGGAGAATTTACCTTCAAGAGCAAATTGGAAGCAAATTGGATGCTTATCTTGTTGGGATCCTATGACCCCAGCTGACTTTCTGCCCTTTTGGGTGGGGGGCTGGACTCGATGATCTTCCGAGGTCCCTTCCAGCCCTAATGTCTATGAGATGTGGGAAAAGGATGTATAAAAAGGAGACAAGCTGTGAGCATGATGGAGGATCTGTAAAAAAGGAGTTGCAAAGAGGCTGAGAGGAGAATAGAAGCTATAGGAATAGTGGGAGGTTGAAGGCACTGAAGAAAGCATGGTGAACTGATGACAGGGAATTGTGGGATCAAGAAAGGGATAAACAAGCAATGGGTAGGAGATGCATAGTCTTTCTTCATAGAAATGATTTATCAAAGTAGTGGAAGGTGTCCCAAAACCTTAAGGCTTAATTCACTGAAGCAGGTGGGACATTCACCTAGAAGGAATTTTCATGGAGTGGAAGCAGCTTTGTACTCCAGTAAAGGGATTCAGTGAACCAGTGTGTTCCCTAACTGCCTGGGTATCCCACAAATCTGAGCCAGTGCCATGTACTTAGGGTTTCATTGGTTCCCCTAACCTTTGGCAGAATGGAGTTTACCAGCTGGCCATTTGAGGCTTTGTTCATGGCAGCCAACACAACCATAACCCAAATGTCTGGCATTGGCTTGGGAACATCCTGGCCTAAATTTACGCCAGTTTGTTCCAGAGCAATGAGATGCATTTCTCATCTTGCTTATATTCTTTATTTTTATAACCATGTCACTGAAAAGAACTAGTGCTCCCATGGCTTGAAGCAAATACATGTAATCACACAGGCAAGGGGTTGCGCCAGTTGCAGAGATGAGTTTAACCCTCCCTGTGAACAACTGTCCAATTTAGCCAAGTCCTGAACCACAGAAAATCTCACTTTGTAGGTAGTAAGTAGACTTGACGGATTTTGGTAGCTAAATTTCTTAACATTCCTTTTGCATCAGGCATTTTCAAAGCCTGCCCAGTATCTGTGTATGACCAGACTGAGCTTGCAGCTTGCCTAGAGAGCAAAGATCCTGGTTCCTGCTGCAGACTAAGACTGCAAGGGCTAAGCCAAGGACACTTTTCTCCTTTGTAAATGCTCCTTCTGGCAGTCAGAACCTTCTGTGATGCCGGACCCAATAACCAAAAGCAGGCATGGGTCTCCTGTATTCTCTCTATATGTCTTTTGCTCGCCACAGGGAGGAGAAAATAAGGAGCAGGAATAAGCTCCATACTCTGTGAGGGGTAATATGTGGGGATATAGAGAAGAAGACCAGAGGAGGGTAGGAGAACTGGATCTGTACAGAGCTGAAGCTGTGTTGGGATCTGGATGGAGGGAAGAATAGGATTAATATACAGAGATGGGAAGACTGAGGGGGAGCTAGGTTGGGATTGGGGATACTGGAACATGGAGGAAACTGGGATGAGGGAGTGGCATGTATAGGGGCAGTGGGCATGCTATAGTATTCCTGTGTTTCAACATTTCTCTACCGTCAACAAATAGGTAGTGAAATCCAGAGACAAAATGGGAGACTCATTTCTATAAGAAATGAGCTGATACAAAGGATAACAATGTACAGGTGCTATTACTTATTTCATTAACTCAAGTGGTGGAGGTCTTAGGCTGTGAATCTAAAGATTCTCACCCTGCTGCTGCATCATGTGGTCATTAATATAGTTCCACATGATCAAAGTTTTCTTTCTTTTAACTACTTATTCAGAAGAAACAAACTCACACGGAAAAAATGTTAAGAACATCAACTGTAGAGCCTTTGCATGGGTCCCTAGTTCATACACATTCTGATACCAAAGTTAATTGTACAATCATGTACAATTTTTGCCACAGGGACCCCTACCTCATTCAGTGTGCTGAATGGACATTTGTTAATAACTGTCTTGAGTGCTGTAATGTGTAAGGCTGTGGGATGATATGCCGCGGAGGATGGAAGTCATGTAGTTAATAAGGCTGGGATGAGAAAGAAATAGGCTGGTACAGGCTGTTGAATTTCACCACTAAGAATTGGAATTCTATCTTGGCCTCTTCCACTGAGTTTGCTCAATAGTCATTACTTGTTCTGTCTATGGAATAAGATGGGGTCCTTCTTTCTACTGTTTCCTAACAATTGAGAACCTGATTTTTCAGCACTACTAAGGTAGGTTTTTTGGATACTGTGTTATTTCACTTTCCATTTGTTTTTAGACTGGTGGATTTTACAAGTGGACTGATAACTGGAAACTAAAGTACCAGAAATGGGCCCCTGAGGAACCAAAAAAGAAAATAGCCTGTGTCTATTTAGATGTGGATGGTTCCTGGAAGACAGGCTCATGTGATGAAGAGCATTTCTCTGTCTGTAAACGGTCTGATGGTGAGCAACAGATTTCATTTAGGCCAAACATGTACTTTCAGTTAGGGAGCTTGGAATTTAATTGCCGCGGTAGCTTGACTTGATTAATAATAGAAGGATGTTTCAGAAAGTAACAACAATTTTGAAATAAAACCATTTTATGTGTAATGAATGGGAAACGAAACAATAGCACGGAACGCACTGATGGTGGCGTTGTTGAATACACCTATTGTTTACAACTATGTGCTGAAGCGATGTGGTCCAATAAATGATCATTACACACAAAGTGGGTTTATTTCAAAATTGCCATTACTTTCTGAAACACCTCGTATACATATACATATACATATATGTACACACCTCCTGTGTAAGTGTATATATATGTGTGTGTGTGTGTGTGTGTGTGTGTGTGTGTGTATGATTAAGCTGGTTATATTGCTATTGAATAGAAAGGAATGTGACTATTGATAATGTGTGTGTTCCCTGATTTCACATTTATAAAAGAGTAGTGGTTTTATAATACAGCATGGTTTCTTAACAGTTATGCCCCCTCCTGATCCACCTCAACTCCCTGGAAAATGTCCAGCAGAGAAAAAAGGCAGATCCTGGATTCCTTTCCGTGGTCATTGTTACTACATTTATGTCTCATCTAAAGAAAACTGGTCTGGAGCTTCCATGGAATGTGTTCGACTAGGTGGGTGTCAGCTTTTATTAGGAAATAACAATAGAGGATATTGGTAGGACTCCAGAGAAATATTTGTTTCCATTCTTTGCAAATTGATAATATGTTCAAGGCAAAAACAAAACCCCCCAAAAAACAAAACAAAAAACAACCAACCCCCCCCCCCCAACTGGTCAGCAGGAAATATTTGTGAGAATTGGTGGGGAATTGGGAATGAAAAGTAGTGCCTCTTCTCCCCTTCCCTTTCAGACTAAAGACCTGGAAAACTTTTTTATGAAGCCTGGGTGGAAGAAAACAGCATATATATCTCATACCACATCCCCCCAGATAAGATATGTACCTTATTTTTGGCGAAGCAGAATTAAGAACAAAAGATTTACCAGTGTCTTCCCTGCCATAGCATGGGAAGACCATGGCTGAATGTTCACAGCCTCTGGTAAATTGGCATCTGCCTTAGGACTGGATTCTGACCTCCCTCCATGTGGCTAGAGAAGAGAAGCAGAAACCATTACAGGGATTCTGTTCAGGCACAGAAAATCTGTTTCCCTGTTTAAGACATGCAAGACTTGAAGGGCTGAGTATTGGGGGAAATGTGTGTGTAATATGGAAGTAAATACACTATTCCTCTGAAAAACTTTCATTTTTCTTTCTTAGTACCAACTATTGCCCATTGCAAACTAGCTTACATCTTGCTGTTCCTTTCTACCATCTTTGAATGGTACTGTGGCAGGGCACTGTTTGTACCTGTCACTTTAAGGGCCTGAAGCTAGCAGACAGCAGGTGCCTGATTAGGACAGCCATTTTGTATCCAGGGCTGCCCATATAAACAGGGAATATTGCTGCTGGAAGGCCAGGCAACAACATTGCCTGGCTGCCGGGGTGCTGGTGTCATCTGGAGGTAAGGGAGGAACTGTAGGGAATGGTCAGGAGGCTCCTGGTCCTGGGCATGCCCTAAAACTGCACCCTGCCAGGAGTGGGTGGCCTGGTGGGGCTTTCAGTGGTGTGGGAGCTCCCAGGAAATACCAGGCCAGTTACCACCCCGGTGAAAGGTGGGTCGGGGTGCCTTAACCCCTAGCTCCCACAACCGGGTTTGTTACCCCCTTGTAGGGTCTGGAAGGAGGACCTCAGTGAGAGTGGGGCCATAGACTCAAACCTGTCTTGACATCCCCCGACTAGTCCACAATGGGGCCAGGACCAGAAGGGTCGAAAGGCCAGGGGCTCACCATGAGGAATGCCCAAGAGCTGAGGTCCTGGGGTTCCGACTGGCCTGGAGGTAGGCCAGGGCTAGTAGCCAAATGTCCTGGGGGGGACCATACCCATAAGGGGGAGAAGCTCAGGAAGCTATGCAGCTGGGAATGAAGGCAGAATAAGCTGCCTGAATGGAGGGATCTAAGTGGGGTCCAACTAGTAGGATTCTGGGGCCCAGTGTGGGGCCAATGATATGGATAACATCTGGATGCCATCTGCGAGGCTTGGGTTGCGGTGTAGGGGAAGAACGGAGCTGCAGATAACGCCCCCTGGCAGTGGGGCAAAAAATGGGCAACCTCCTGCTTTATTAATATCAATTAAATAATTAACAAGGCATGGCAGGCGACAAGGCATGTGGTTAGCCCAGAAGCAGGTGGGCAGGCCACAGGGAAATCAGCCCCGAGAAGGCCCCCTGTTACAGGTACCTAAGTGCCTAAGTGTACTTCCCATACATTCACCAATAACCTCAGCTATTAAATGACTAGCTGCTTGCACCCTAGTTTTGCTTCTTTTGACTTGTTTTTCCTTTCTCCCCATCTATAGTTTAGTCTCTATACATCTTGTTCTGCCTGTTCTTCCTTCCCCTATCAGCTGGGTTCTGCTACCCTTTCATAAAGCACAGGGAGCACAAATGTGAGTTTTTTGTATTTATCTATTTTGAAGCTATTGGTCTGCGTTCTCTGGGACAGTTGATAAACTACATTGAGGAGTGAAAAAATAACCTTGAAGAGAAGGCACTTTTATTCCAAAGATCAGAACATAGGGGCTATATTCTGCTGTTGATGTATTCCTGGATAATTTACTGGTTTCAGTGCAACATAAATTACAAGATTCAGCCAATTTGCATGTATTGTCAGTCTTAAAAAAATCAGATCATAATTATTGTTTCAAAGAGTGGATCATATAGAATGGTGAAAGTTGCTTAAATTATGCTTAGTTATTTATAAATGTTTTTCAGGTTCCTCGTTGGCTACTATAGAAGATTCAGCTGAGATGAATTTCCTATTTAATCACTTGCATGCATTTGCAAGTGATTCAAGCCAGTTTTGGATAGGAATGTACAAAAATGTGGATGGTAATAATTTAATTTTCAATATTTAGTTGCAAATAAATACTCAGAGGTAAACTCCAGCCAGGAGCAGTTTGAGCCATTTCAAGTGGGGCAGGAGCGTGGCACCACATCCCCACTGCTGCGAGCAGAGTAGGCTGATCCATGTTGTGGGGAACACTACCTCTCACCCTGCTTGGACCAACTTGCTCTGCTTCTGGCAGGAGCAGAACCAGTGTGAGTGGCAGCAGGGAGCCCTGCTGCTTGGACTGGCTTGCTCTCCTCCTGGCAGGAGGAGAACTGGAAGCAGAGCAGGTCCAAGGACAGCAGGAGGCACTGTGGCTTCTGGGCACTCTGGGGCTGCAGCACTTGCTCTGCTTGGTGGGAGCAGCAAGCCTGTCCTTCCCTTAGCTCTTAGTCCTGCCTCTCCTCACTAAGCCTCTATTAGCAAGTTGCAGCTGTTCAAGTGAGAGGCAGTCAGAGCAGGGTTTTTGCCTTACCATGTGACTGCTTCCATTGAATCAAATAGCACTAAGTCGATTAACATTTGTTCGGTTTACAGCATAAGGTCTAGCAAGGCCCTTGGAAAGGAAAAAAAAATCCAGTGGATTTGTCAGATAGGCCTGTGCGAAGCAGCTAGTATTCACTTTGGATTCAGATACGGCCGACTCAGGTGACAGTGATTCAATTCGGTGATTCAGATCACTGTCCTGAATTAATATGTCTGAATCTCTGAATCAGCCAGACCCACCCCCCACCTGCTCTCTCAGTCCTGGCAATGACTGCACCACCTGCCCCAGCTCCAGGCACTTGGGGGGGGGGGGAAATCCCTGACTCAGAGGGTGCTGCTGGGCAGGGGCAATCCCCACTGCTCCCCACTGCCTCATGCTGTGTGGGGGGCTCTTCATGAGCCCCCTGACCCCACCTCCTGCTCTCCCAGTCCCCCATGGCTGCCCTGCCCACTGTGGCTCCAGCCCTTTAAGAAAAAAAAAGAGAAAATCCCCAGACTCACCATTCCTGCTGGTGGGAGGTGCCCCCCACTTCCCTCCACTTCTCCATGCCATGTGGGGGGGCTCTACATGAGCCCCCCTAAGCCCTGAGGCCACAGCAGGAACGGTAGTCCTGGGGCTTTTCTCTGTTTTTTTCTTTTTTTCTTAAAGGGCCAAAGCCGTAGTGGTCAGGGAAGCCATGGAGCAGGGCTGGGGGAGTGGGAGGAGTTTCAGGGGGCTCGTGTAGAGCCCCCCCATGCAGTGGGGAGCAATGGGGGGAAGCCAGGATTGCCATCACACCTGGTGAGCACCGGGGCTTTTCTTTAAAGGGCTGGGAGCTGGGGTGGGCAGGGCAGCCATGGGGAGGTGGAGGTCAGGGGGGCTGAGGGAGCAGGGAGGGGCTGGGGGCTGGTAGGGGTCCACCCATGGTCCCCTCCCCCTACTTAACAGCTCAGAGTCCATCTGCAGCTCCCTGCTGCAGCCACTGGGGACTGTCCAAATCATTGAAGCTTTCTGAGTCTTTTCTGAAGATTCAGAGAGCTTCAAATTGATTCATACCTTTTAATTGGTCCCCTGATTTGATTCAGAGATTCAGCCACCGAATCAGGCCGAATCTCCTCCGAATCGAATCATCACTCAAAACTTCACACAGCCCTATTGTCAGAGCTGGGGGCTTGGTTCTGGGAGAGCCAGGTATCAAAATCTCCTATACACATGCACAGAGCCTGCTCCAATGCTCTGGAAATCTAATGAGATGGAACAGACTCAATTAGTTGAGTCTGCTGGAGTACAGAAATTGACGTGCTTCAGCAGCCTGGCACATTACATGCATCTGTGTCATCACATATCTCCTCACTGAAAAAATGGAGGCAGGGTGCTTTAAAATAAAACACATTCAATGAACTTTATTTTAAAGCCCCCCACCACCATTTTTTCAGTGTGGGGATACCCAGTGACACTGATACAAGTGACATATAAGCACTTTTAATTGGCATGGCTTGCTAATTCATGCTCCCAGTGCTGCGTCCCACAACATGTGTAAAAATACACAAGGAGCTTGGAAAAGATATGTGAGGGCCTGTTGAAAAGCTGGGGTATGGAGAAGCTGAGAGGCACTGGAGTTATGAGATGTTGGATCTGCAAAGACTGGTGGTGAATTGGGCTCCAGGAGGTGGGATTCAGGTAAACTGAATTGGTAGGACCTTCAAGGGTTTCTGTTTTTCTTGATAACCTTAGATACCAGGAGGAGAGCTATAGACTTATTTTCAAACTCTGACACCCAAAGCATGTAACACAGGAATCTAAATAGGCAAGATTCCCCAGCTGGATAGATCTCTCCGTGATCTTTTGGGGCAGCTTATCAACAGCAAAGGCTGTGTAGCATAAATAAATATTTATTTAGGCAGGGGAGTCTATTGCATTAAGTATAGGAACACACATTTCCATGGGAAACTACAGTATCATTTCTGAATCATTTTATTTTATATTATATTATTTTTTAGGCATAGTTATTCAGGTTTTGTTTCTTTCCACTGAAAACTCAAAAATTTCCATTCAAAATTATGATACAAACAAGTTTCTGTTTAGCTTTAGTTTTAGGACCTGGGCTTCCCTGCAATCAATAAGAGACAGGTGGTAGTGACCTGAATAGGTAATGATGTTATTCAGTTTGGCCTGATAAAATAAGGCAGTGTTAAATAATTGAGCAGATCCTGGTAAATGAGATGTTCTTCAGTCTTGGATATAGTCAGAGTCCAAATCACTAGCATGCTTTGGAGGCCAGGATCCAAAGAACTTTAGAGACAATATTAAGCTTCACCTTTACTACTGGCTCCCAGTGCAAATTCTGGTGCAAATTCAAGGTCTCTTTAGTTTTAATCTTTAACACACTTAGTGTGCCTGGCAGTACAGTTAGTGCAATAGTGTAATAGTGAACTAACTAACTATGTTCTTCTATGACACCATAGATAACGGGGCTTAATATTCAAATTGCTAAAGCTCAGGCATAAGACATCCTTAGCTAAGTGTCTTTTTCTGCTCTGGGAGGAAAACTGAATCGTGTAATAGTAAGGTGTTGATTTTACCAATTCATTAGTTCAATGTCAACCTTGTCATTTAATATTTTGTACTTATCATTTTAATTTTAGATGAATGGACATGGATAAACAACAAAGCAGTTGATTTTGTCAACTGGAAAGAAGGCGAGCCTTCAACTTTTTCTAGTAAAAACTGTGTTTTCATGGATGCTTCGGATGGACGCTGGAGAGTCTATTACTGCAGTTTTGACAGACATTTTATTTGTAAAATGCCAAAGAGTAAGTTCAGTCTATTGCATTATTTTGTTAGTGATGACTATTATTATAATACAAAGTCCTTTTGCCCAGTGAATTCTGTGTAACTAGATGTTTGTGATAGCTGTTTCTCTCCATGGACTGAGATCTTGTTGTGATGGAGAGGCTTCCAATGGTCCTCAGAGCAGTTGCCCAGATTCTCATGCTCCTATTAGGTTCACCTGTGGTCAGCAGGCCTGAGGGAAGGCTCTAGACAAACCATAGTTCAAACCACAAGTCCTCAACAGCAGATCAGGGAAAAGGAGATATTAAGACCTCAATGACTGTAAAGATGGAAGAAGGCTGCAACAAGATGGAGGTTTCCTGTCATCTAGGGTTTTCCCTCATCACTGGGCTCAGATCTCCACCTTGTCAAGACTGTTATTTCTGCACACCAGGTTCCTCATGTTAAACAGTCACATGCAGGCTTCTACTACAGGAAACAACACACTCTCCTGTACCAACATCCAAAAGCCCTATGGCAATGGATGAGTCGTGATGTAGACAGAACTGGTGAATCTGGCAGCCTCCAGGCATGAATCTTCATGCAGGCGGTGGTAGTTTGATGGTTGTCTTGCACCTGGATTGAGACAGAGGTGCAATTCGGCAGTTGCAACCATGACTGAGCAGTCCTATTCAGGATCCTCTCTGATCACCCCACATGGGGAAAGGACCACAAAAAGTGCCTTAAACATAGGCTGTTTTATCTGCTCCTAGCTAGATAACCACATAAAGCGGTATCACTTTCTCTGCCATTGAAAACATCATAGGAAGATAATGATTTTCGCAACATGTAAGATTTCATAGATTTCATAGACATTAGGGCTGGACAGGACCTCCAAAGATCATCGAGTCCAGGCCCCCGCCCAAAGGGCAGGAAG
>NW_017729004.1:47358746-47376835 GCF_001723915.1 Gavialis gangeticus | reverse complement strand
CGGCAGGGCAGGGGCCTTGGTGCGGCGGGCCTTAGGGCCCTTTTGCACCTTGGTCCATGCCCCTGACTGGTCAGACTGGACAGAGTGGGAGGTCCCGGAGTCCTCCTTAGTCCTGGAGGGAGACAGTGGTCTACCCTCTGGCTCCCGGGGGAGAAGGGCCTGGCAGTAGGAGTTAATCTGCTCACAGTCCCTGATAGGACGTAGTCTCTGGACTGTGGCCTGGAGCTCCTCCAGCTGGTGTGCCAGAGACCCCAATAGGGAGCAGACCCCACACAGGGAGGTGGCCATGCTCCCAGGCCCCAGAGCCTGAAAAAGGGACAGGCAGCCCCCACAGCCAAGAGCCAGGGGCTCCGTCTGTGTGGAGCCTGGAACCATGGGCTCCGTCT
Source organism: Gavialis gangeticus (assembly GCF_001723915.1). Taxonomy (NCBI): domain Eukaryota; kingdom Metazoa; phylum Chordata; order Crocodylia; family Gavialidae; genus Gavialis; species Gavialis gangeticus. The sequence continues at coordinate 47,376,449 of NW_017729004.1, read as the reverse complement.
GGGTGGCTGTCTCTGAGGTGCCCAATGTGGGGGGCCGTAGAGCCTGAGAGGACCCTCGGGGTGCGGCGTATGCCCATCCATGTCATGCCTCTGGTAGGCTGGCTACGGCTGGGACTGACTACCCTGGTGGGTTCGCAGGCAGGGTCTCAGGCCCTCCTGAGCCCCCTCCTGCGCAAACTCCATGCTAACTCATGCGCTGGCAGACAGTGCTCCTGTTTGCGCAGCCTGTTCACGCAGCTCCGGTAGCGTGGCTCCCTGGGGGGCTGGGCAAAGTAGGGGCCTGGGTGGGGGCTTGACCAACCCCGGCTCCACGCAGCCACCTCCTCCCACTCAGAGAGAGAGGGGTTAACCCCTTCCCACCATGAGCCCCACTTGCCTCCGGCTGTGCTGGGGGTTGGCAGGGGGCTCTGCAGCTGCTGGGGGGTGTCTGAGGTGTCTGGGAGGTTTTGGGGGGAGCGGGGGCGTGGCATAACATTCACAACTTGATAGATAATGAAGACAATGCATGACCAGAAAGAAGAATTGCCATCATCTCCAGGGAACTAGTGAGATACAACATTGACATTGTAGCTCTGAGTGAAACAAGATGAGCACAAGAGATTTAGGTGAGGGAAGAGGGTGGAAGCTACACCTTCTTTTGGAAGGGGAAACTGGACCAGGAAAGATGGATTCATGGTGTCAGCTTAGCCATCAAGAATAAGTTCATCAGCCAACTTATGGAGTTTTCTGTGGGTATTAATGAATGTCTTATGACCCTCCATCTTAAGCTCATCAACAACCAGTACACCATCACCATCTGTGTATACTTCTCCAAGGCATGATGCTGATTCTACTCCAATCTTGAGCACATACTAACTAATACTTACAAGGAGGACAAGATCATTCTCCTCAATGAATTCAGCAGCAGAGTTCAATGTGACCTGGAACTGTATCATTGGGAAGAAAGAGGTAGGGAAATCCAGCTCCAATGGCAGGGAAATCCAGCTCCAATGGCATCCTTTACCTGAGCAAATGCATGGAGCTTGGTCTTGTCATCACAAACATGATCTTCACACAGTGTGACAAATACAAGACTATGTGGAGACACCTTCATTCTAAGCATTGGCAACTCCTTGACTATATTATTGTTATGGTATGTGATTGAATGGATGTCCATATTACATGACCCATGCAAGGAGCCAATGAATGCTGGACAGATCACTGTCTTGTCATATCCTTTATGAATATCCAGCTTGTTCCAAAATACCAAAAACAGCCAAAAGCAATGCAAAGGACTCTCAACATCAAATCTCTTCAAGACCCAAAGGTCTGTAATGTCTTCAACAGTGTCTCCATGGAAAGCTCTCTCCTCTATCCACAAATGAATGCAATATTGAGGAACTCAGGAAGGGGTTCATATGGCCTGATCTGAATCCATTGGCTGTACCATCCATCAGTGCCAAGACTGGTTTGATGAGAGCAACACCAAGATCTAAGCCCTCTTCAGCTACAAGAGAAGGGCTCATTCTGTTTGGCAAGATGACACTTCATTTCAGCAGAAGAAGGAGAAGTAACAGCTCTTCAAAGCAGAAGTTCAAAGGAGGATCTGGGAAATCAAAAACCATTGGTGGCAAGATAAACCCAAGAGATCCAGCTTTATGCTGACAAGCATGACATACATAACTTTTTCTGGGCAATGAAGACTATCTATGGCCCACCTTCCCATGGTCCTACTTTCTGGTGATTGTAGGATGGCTTGACGTTCCTCAAGGACAATGAATCTATCTCAGCTAGATGGAAAGAGTGCTTTGAGGCACTTCTGAACCATGGGTTCACTGTAACAGATACCACTATCAAATCCTTCCCCCAATACCCTGAAAAGGGATCCCTTGCCAGCCCTCCTATCTTAGAAGAAGTCTGGTGTGCTATTAAGGAAATGAAGAACAAAGCTACTGGACTGAATGACATACCTGCTGAAATCTACAAGGCTGGTAGTGAGGAACTAGTACTGAGACTCCACAAATTTATTCTGTGTGTTTGGAACAACAAAGATATCTCTGGAGACATGAGGAATGCCAACATAATGACTAACTTCAAGAGAGGAAATAAGTCTTTGTGAGGGAACTATCAAAGTATTGCCCTCCTTTCCACATCGTGGAAAATTCTTGCCTGCATCCACCTGAAGCATCTTCTACCTCTTGCTGGGGAAATTCTGCCAGAATCACAGTGTGGTTTCAGATCATTTCATGGGGCAATTGGCATGATTTATGTTGCCTGCCAGGTCCAAGAAAAATGTCAGGAACAACACCAGGACCTGTATATGGCCTTCATTGACCTTATTAAAGCCTTTGATTCCGTCAGTTCCTAAGCCTTGTGGAAAGTAGTGGCCAAAGTTGTATGTTTGGAAAAGAACCTCAAGGTCCTGAGGCTTCTTCTAGAGCAGACGACTGTGGCTGTTCTATGTAATGGATCAAAGATGGATCTGTTTGTCATCTAAACTAAGGTTAAGCAAGCATATGTCATTGCTCCAACTCTGTTCTCCATTTTTTGACAGTCATCTTCATTCTCATTAATGGTCTCCTTCCTTTTTTAATTAACATTGAAGAGCTCTCCATCCATTTAGTATTCAATCTGGTACATTCTTAGTCAAAGACCAAAGTGCTCGCTTCCCCACACCCCATCCTTGAGCTTCAGTATACAGATGACTGCACTAACTTTGCACACAGTGAGGAAAACCTCTAGACTGCATTGGATCTTTTCGGAGAATCCTAACAAACTTTGGCCCTCTCTCAATATCCAGAAGACAAAAGTGCTCTATCAGCCTGCCCCAGGCCATGAATATGAACCTTCTCCTCAAATTATGATTGAGGGAAAGACCCTGGAGTTAGCAAAGTATTCCCCCTACCTTGGTAGCCAGCTGTCTCAGAAAGTGAACATTGATGAGAAGATCCAGCACAGGATCGGGTGTACAAGTGCCTCCTTTGTGAAATTGCATCAGCATGTCTTTATTCATCTCAGTCTCTGGAAAGACACCAAGATCCAGGTCTAAAATGCAGCCATCATTCCCACTCCTCTATGGATAAGAAACATGGGTGACCTACTATTATCATTTCAAGAGCCTGGAGAGAGATCACTATGATGCTTCCAAAAAATCCTCCACATCAATTGGAAAGATTGTCACACAAAAGCCAGCATCCCTGCTGAAGCCAATGTTACCAATACTGACTTGGTGATCCTGAAGCACCAGCTTCCCTGGGCAGGATATTGTGTGTGGATGCTTGAATCTTGCTTCCAAAACAAATGCTCCTTCCAGTTTAGTAATGGCCTGAGATCTCCTGGGGCCCCTGTACTGGCAAGTAGCTAGATTGGTTCCTGTATGCTTCCTCAGCTGGAAGCCCCAGACAGCTGACCAGGGCTCCCAGCTGCAGGAGCACACCGGAGTCTTGAAGGGCTCTGGTGTGCTCCTGAGGCTGGTTGCACTAGCCACAAGTTCTATTTAAGGTGTGATGGGAACCAGGCACAAAGTTATTACATGCATTTTATATATTACACAAAAATGTATAGCAACTTTTGTGGCTTATTCCCGGTTTTATCATCATGCCATCAACTGAATGAACGTGTGGCTACATCACAACTTAAGAAGTGATTAACTAGTTAGTTATGTCTTAAGGGTAATGTGTGTCAGGGGTCTACTGGAAATCTTGTGGGGTGGCAAACAGAGTGAAAAATATTCAGTTTCTTAATATTTCTTAATGTCTTGACATTTTGAAATATCCTAAAATCAAAAGGCAAAACATTTTTTGGGAATGGAAACAAACATAAACAAAAATTCAGGTTGACTTCTCTGTAAGTTTTAATGACACTGCTCTGTTCATTTGGGTATAATGTTAATAACATATTTCACATATTTTTGCTTCTCCATTAGTTTATTTTAAATTTATATAATGAATGTGGTAATGCATTGCACTACATTTATGTTGTATACTCATTAATTTACTATTTATGACTATACAATTTGGTGGAAAAGGGAGATTTACAAGTTCTGAATATCTTTTTTTCATTTTGTTTTGTTTTTTGTTTTTTTTCTGAAAGTTCCTGAATTAGAACCAACCAAGTTACCACAAAAATCAGGAGGTAAGATGATTTTCTTTTAACCAAAGTATTCATTATTTTCTGACAAAAATACTGTTGGACAAATTCAAGTAATCATGCACAGAGCTAAGTACTACTATGATTGTTATAACTCAAACCTGTCTGAATTCAAGGTTGTCCCTTCACAGTGAATTTCCTGATGACTTAAGATGTTCTAACTGTCTTTTGAATGGATATTGGTCTAAATACCTTCTGTAGTTTTAGGCATGAAACATATCTGTACATTGCAAATACAAGGCATTGACAAATGATCAAAGTACAGGTAGTTATGTTAGAAGGCAGATGTAACGTAGAACAGCTGACACATGGCAGCTGCCTGTCTACCTCCTCATGCTCTGTGGTAATTGCAAACTCAAGCAATATGACTGAGGTCTGTTTCTTTCATAGCCCAGAGTTTTTAACTCTGTTTTTAAAAAAAGAGGTATAGATGTTTTACCTAATCTTCTTCTGAGCACCCCCAATTTACAATTACTTCAGTTAAAAGTAAGGGTGGTGAGAACTTTTGAAAATCAGACCTTTGTTGTCTCAGTTGCTTAATATTTATTATAATAATTCTTAGGTTCTGCAGTAATGACTTTGTGTTCATTAACAGGAGGTGAAAAAATTGAAGCTGCACCTACACACCGATTAAGTGGGATGGTGGTTACTCTGGTCTTCCTTATTCTAGTAGGAGCTGGCCTCACCATCTATTTTCTCTACAGAAGACACAACCAGCAACAAACTGATACTGGTTTTGACAATTCTCTGTATCAAAATAGAGTAACTGTTTCTGATACTAATGAGTCAAATAATCTTGTGGCTAACATTGAGCAGAATGAACAAGATATCCTTTAGTTAATAAAGTAAAAATGTGCCTGATTTTGATACAAACCTGGAGCACCAGAATGCTTAAGATAAAGCTACTTATTCCTGTGAAAATTGCAGGTCATTTCACAGTCTGTGAGATTTGTTTTATGTACTAGCAGGAGCAATTATTTCTTTAGTAGTCTTGCAAGTTTCTGGATGTACTTGCTTAAAAATAGTTTTGTGGGATGCCATTGAACAAATGCCACAATATAACATCAAGTCACATGAATGGGTATTCAAACAATTCCAGTTTCTATAAGGGATCTACATTGTTATTAGTGGAAAAAAGAGCCAAGTTCATCATTGCAAGAATAACTGTTACAGACTTTTCAAAGCACTCAGAAAACCAACTCTCCAGTTCTGTTGGAGTCCTGCAAATGTCATTCCAAAATTGCACTTCATGACTGCTGACAGTGCATTTCACTTCAGCCTACTGTTGTACAAATTCAGTTCAGAAAAACCTCAAAATGTGTACTGAATATGTCCTCGTACTGGGCTTTTCTTAGTTCAGCATTACATCTTTGCAGTATGTAGATGCAGTATGTAGTGACATACTTCAAAGGTCTTAGCTTCAAGAAATGTCTTTACATAATTTGATTTTTATGCATTTTGTGACAGTTCAATTGTGTTTGGATTAAAATATTTCCTCTTTTAGATATGAATGACTGAAAGAGTATATATTTTTTTGTTTTGCTTTATTTTCGTGAAGTAATTATTAAGGCTTGGTATAGATGTTACAGTGCTTTAAGTGTACAAAAAGTGCTTTACAGCTATAACAGAAGAGATGTTTGTGGTGCACAAAGTGCTTTAAAAATGGTGGATCCTGCTCTGATTTGAGCCTGGATGGATGTGTTAGAGTTCTTTATTGAACGCCTGCCTTGGATCCCACTGAGTGTGATACTATTAGCGTGCACTCACTGCCATCCCAGGTGGTGTTGCACAGGGCTGTGCTCTAGCCTTTGGCAGAGCTCATTGGACTCAGCAAGTTGGAGCAGCAGCAGGGAGGTAGTACCCCCCACCCCACCCTACTTGGAGCACCTTACTCAGCTCCTGCTGGGAGCAGAGCCAGTCCCAGCAGTAGCAGGAGGCACCATAGTACCAGGTACCCTGGGGCTGTGCTGCTCACTCTGCTGGATGTACTTGGGGAGGCGAGGTGCTGTGCCTGGCTCCACTGCACCCCTGTGCCCCCATTTGCTCTGACTCAGGAGGGCCCACTGCCTCCTGGAATGCTGGGAAACTACAAATTGGGTAAATGTGCATAAACTTCAAATTGGTAAAGCTGTGGAGACTGGCCACAAAGTGATGGAACAGGAGCAAAATTGGGTGGATTAGAGATAATCCTGCCCTGCAGTGGTTTAACATTAAGCCAAATAACAAGTGCTCTAAGTTACCTAAAGGTGCTAATGTGCAGCCAGTCAAGGGATTAAGAGCTCCAGAAACTGTCTGAAGTTACCATGTAACAAGGCCCTTATAACACTTTGATGTAAAAAGTGATAAGTCTTAGCCTAAAAGACTAGATATATTTATAGATTTGCATTTTTATAGTGCCTTGTGACCAGAAACATTTACTGCAGTTAATCTTTTTAAAAGGAATATTCAGATCAGATGAAAAACATTTGGTAGGGTGGTCTGCAGTCACATGTCACCTCAGGCTATGAACTTGAAAACAGTTGTTTAGTGGTGTGAATTTTTACATCACTATATAGAATGTAAGTCAGATATAGTTATGGTAAAGGACTTGATTTTGGACTCTTTTATGCGCCTGAACTTTATTCACATTCTGAAGCAGAAGAATCTGCCAAATTCAAATTCAAAGCCAGGGAAATACAAACTGACAGCAAGGTGCAAATAGTAACCAGTGAACATTTCCATTTTATTGCAAAGAATTAAAGCTTGGTGAATGTAGTAACACCAACAGACTGAACATAACTAACAAAATATGCCATTTTTCTTGCATAATATATGAACCTTTTTTCCAAAAATCAGCTGCTGGAAATGGGGGCACATGTGTTAAGCAAGGAAATATGGTAATAGCAGGTGTAAATTTGCTCTGTCTGGATAAACCAGAATTCATTCAGATTCAGGTAGCAGTTGGCCCTTGTAGTGATAGAAATTATAATTTAGAAACACTCCCTTATTTAGAAGACTACCAAAGCTGGGAATTGGGAAATGGTCCTTCAGGATAATTAGAGAGACAAAGGGTCATTTGTCTGCTTGTAATTAGAGACAGACAAAGGGTCTGCAGAGGTTGCCTACTGCTGCACAATAAAGTTTATCGTTTAATTCATCTCATTCACTTATGTCTGTGTTTATTGAACCTGGTGACCACTGCACGGTAGCTGAATTGACAAATGAGGAACAACTTGAAAGAATTTGACAAATTCAAACAAATACACAAGTTGGAAACTGAGAGCAAGTGGAAAAATGCAGCCAAGTAGAAGGAAAATGGCCACTGTAAGTGATCTACCTGCACAGTTGTAGTCATAAGTAAAAGAACAGGTAGAGATGGAAAGTTTTGCAACCTCCACCTACCCATCTGAAGTTAGGCAATTTGGTGAGAACTGGAAGGTGTTCAGACAAAGGTGTGAGCTGTGACAAAGCATGGTCAGACAAAGGTTTTCTCTTAGTAGCCACAGGGGCAGAAGAGAAAAATGACAAATTTCTGGAGTATTGTACACCAAAAAAATAAAACCCTGAAAAGACAGGGTTTTTATAATGTGCATACAAGCACCAAGAGAAAGTATAAATCAGTATATTTCTGAACTAAATAGAATGAGTACGAACTGTGCTTTTCGGAAACTTGACAGAATCTCTGCTTAGATAGGATTATTTGTGGCATTGCAGATACTTCATTACAAGAAAAACTATTGCATGAGGGAGATTTGTCCCTAGAAAAGATGGTCCAAATATCCAGGGCAGCTGAAACTGAAGGCCCAGACTGTAGAGCTGATTGCACCAAGACAGAGTTATGTACTCAGTAAGGAAGAAAGACTACAGTCAGGAAAACATACCTCACAGGGTAAAATTTTCTGTTGGTAAGAAGCCACCTCACAGACACGTCCAGATGAGCTTGGCTGTGTGGTATGCGGTGCTGCAGACACGTCTGTGGCACCACATGCTGCACATTCAGTTGTTCTCTGTGCTGCAATGGAGCAGTGTGGAGGGTATTTTGAACCCCATGATATCCAGGGGCCAAAAAAACCTGTGAGGGAAAAAAGTGGAGCGGTGCATGCGGCGGCAGTGTGTGCAGCCCAAAGCCGAAGGCTGACCGGCTGATGCTACACTTTGCTGCCAGCCAGGCTCTGTGCAGCAGGAGCAACACAGCTGCAGCCCCAGAAGGCCCCCAAGATGTCAGATAAAACTGCTGGGGCTAGCCCAGTGCTGGGCCTAGCCTCTCTTACCCCACTCGAAGTAACTTGTTGCATGCCAGAGTGCGCGTGGCACAGGTGTTCCCCTGGGACAGATAGTGGCAGCACAAAGTGTGCCCCTGCTAGTTGTCCCCAGGGAACCAAATGTCCATGCACGTCTGGACACATCCATGGAGTGGAATATTTCATTGGCAATGAGACTGGTAAGAGAGAGTGAGCAAAAAGGCTGGTGTTTGTCAAAGATCAAAATCTTTGATTTCGGATGCCGATGGCAAAAGGGCAAAAAGTCAGAGGCTAACACAGCAAACTCTGTAATTGTAATCTCACACTATTATTCTTTAGTTTGTAACAGTGCTGCATGCACACATCCCTGTCTGTGCCTCATTTCAAATTGCTTGAGCTCCCATACAAGAGAAAAGTTAACCTTGGATTGTATATAACTCAAGCGCTATGACGTTAACAAGATACTGTAACCATAGTAATGAGATACCAAATTGGCTGACTTTAATGATGTTGTAAAATTAAATAATATGCTGTGCTTGCCCTCCTGTGACTAAACAGGACCAGTACCACCCAAGCAAAAAAAATAACCCCCCTTTTTTCTGAAACTTGAGCAAACAAAGACAGTACAAGTGCCAGCTTGTTAATTAGTCATGCCTAGCGTGTAGTAATTGGCTATCTTATCTTGTATAATTTTGAAAGAACTTCCGCCCAAAGCGAAGAAATCAGAGCATTCCCAAGGGAACGGAGTACACACCCAGAAAGTACAGCTTGTGAAAAAAAACTATTCACGAACTTTATCTCTCCGCCTGCGACCTTGATTCAGGCGTACCCCCGTTTTTTGCCGGCTCGTGTCATCTTATCTTTCTCGCTCGTCTTATCTCTTTCGTCAAGAGCTCTCGATAGTCCGCAAACTGCAGTAACCTGTGTGAATCGCTCGGAATCTGTAACAAGCAACTCTCTTACCCACCCTGTAAATGCTGCGTAACATGATCTCTGCATGCTGTAACTGAATAAATCAACTCCTCTGCCTACGCTGCATCACATGAGTAGCGTAAGTAAAATAAACTTTCTGTGTAACCAATATGCTTTAAATCATCTGACTATCTGCCTCCTGCTCGCCATTAACACCCACCTGTCCGGTCATAAATCCCCCCTCGCGCCAAGCCGGTCGTACCGACCCAGGCTCGCAGGTCAAGGGTGCACCGGCATCTGGGTGCGACAGTGTTCAGCAAGTGTACAAAGCAGCATGGCCTCAAACTTTGTGTTGCATTTGAAAAGCTTTGTTTAACTGTAACGAGAGGAATGATTATGTCAACTGCTGCAAGAGCCTAAACACAGAAACCTAAAGAGCATAGAGTTGAGAGCATATCAGAAGAATTTTGTATAGATGTAGCTGAAGCAAGAAAAAGCAGTGAGAGGGACTGGGTTTTACCAGTGAAAGTGCAAGGAACAATGGTTTTGTTTAAATTGAACACCGAAGCTCAGGTTAATATTTTACCAGAATATACACATAGAACATTAAAATTAAGACCAAAAGTGAGTCCAACAAGCATCAAAGTAACTGGCTATTCAGGAACAAATATATGTACCAGTGCAAGTGAGATGCATTACTAACATTTGGTATAACAATAGAGCATACATGCTCCCATTCACTGTACCTCAGGAAGTGACATCCTTTTTAGGTTTGGCAGCTTGTCAAAAACTGAATCTAGTAAGTGTGTGCTTGCATGACAAGAAGACACAGCACTCAAGCCTCCTGATGTCCTTTTGGCCATCATGACCCAAATCTGGACAGTTTTTGTGGGAAGAAAGCAATTGTTCCAATATACAAGAAACAACCATGTCCTTGTGGCAGCAAATGTCCTAGGGATACAAATACAAATACTGTCATGCAGAAAGAGAAAATCAGTAGGCCTGTACAAAACAGCTAGTGTTTGCTTTGGATTTGGATTCATCCGATTCAGGGGACAGTGATTCAATTCGGTGATTTGAATCACTGTCCCGATTCAATTTGGCTGAATCTGATTTGGAGATTTGGCTGCTGCCCCCTGATCTCTGCTGCCCTGCACTGCCCCACACTGCGTGGGGGGCTCTGTACAAGCCCCCTGACTCCCTCTGCTCCCCTAACCCCTGCATGGGTGCCCTGCCTGGGCCAGCTCTGGCCATTTAAGACAAAAAACAAAAATGGCCCCCCCTCCCCGCCAGACTCACTGCTCCTGCCAGCAGGGGTGATCCCCACTGCCTCCCGCTGCCCTGAGCCAATTGCGGGGCTCTGTATGAACCCCTGAAGCCCTAAGACTGCTGCAGGAGTGGTGAGTCCTGGGGCTTTTCTCAGCTTTTTTTTCTTGAAGGGCCACAGCTGGCCTGGGTAGGGCACCCATGGCAGGGATGGGGGAGCAGGGGGTGTTGGGGGACTCGTGGCAGAGGCCCCCATGCAGCGTGGGGCATGGGGAGCAGCAGGGATCACCCTACCCACCTGGCAGCGCTCGGTGAGCACCGGGGCTTTTCTTTAAAGTACTGGGAGGTAGGTTGGGTAGGAGGTGTGAGGGGAGGTTGGGAGGCTGGCAGGGGTCCCCCCCATGGTCCCCTCCCCCGTCCAACAGCCCCCACTCCCGCCCCTAGTACTTACCAGCTCGGAGTCTGGCTGCAGCTCCCTGCTGCAGCTACTGGGGACTGTCTGAATCATCAAAACTCTCCAAGTCTTTTCTGAAGATTTGGGGAGCTTTGAATTGATTTAGACGTTTACATTGGTCCCCTGATTTGATTTGGATTCAGAGATTCGGCCACTGAATCAGGCCAAATCTCCTCCAAATCGAATCACCACCCAAAGCTTCGAACAGCCCTAAAAATCAGCCTCAGGAATTGATAAGTAATGATCTTTGTGCTATGTGTAGAAGCACAGCTGCCAAAAGTGTGAGTTAATTGGATCCTAGTGTAAGAACACAAATCTATCTAAATTTGGAAGAAAAACCCCCTGCCACAAACAAATCAGAAACTGGATTGGATACTTCATCAGGCTGAGAAGGAAGTGAAACTTCCTGAAAACCCCAGAGACTTCTTAAGCAAGCTGCAGAAAAGGGGATATAGGAAAGCGAGTGGTAAAGATTCCTCTCCCTGTGAGAAGTTGATTTATCTTTTAATACTTTTGTAATAAAAAGATGGGTGTTAGTGTAATTTAGTGTTATTTTTGTAGCTATTGTTGAGGGAAATGGTATTGAGAGGCACAACTGGAGGCACCCCCTTACTTTAGAAGACTACAGATGTTGGAAATTGGTAGACGATCCCTTAGGGCAGTTAGGAACAGACAATGTCTACAGAGGTTGCCTACTGCTGCACACTGTGCATAGGTCACAGGGAACAGACAGAGCCCTCTTCACTGGTCTCCAGGCTGGGCCCCAAATATCCCAGGACTGTGCAGGTTTGCAGACTGACCCATGATACCTCCACTTTGGGGTTTCTAAGCAGCTGTGGAGTTCAAATTAGTAAGAGCTGTGCAGATAAAAGGGTTATATTCTATGGTGTAACTAAAAAGGGGAGGAAAGAAAGGTGAATAAGTGTGGGGAGTTAACATTTTCAGATTTCATTTTTAAAATTGACATTTTTTAAGTAGTTTGGAAAATTATTTTCTAAAAACCCAACAATTTCACCTTTTCCCTAGGAAACAGACTTACCTCTAAGTGTTAGGTGAGGTCACACCCACTTGACATTTTTGGCCTTTACACAAGGACAGCAGGCTCAGAAAAGCCAGATCAAAGGCCAGTAATCTAAATATAACAAGGGTCCCCCTATTCGTACAAGTCCTAAACGGGTACCTGTGATCTTCAGAACTGTAGCGTTCAAGCTCTTAACATGCTATTTGCTCCAGATGTAAGAAACAGATGGTTTTCTGATAGTTTCAGTTCCTACTATTTTAAGAGGGTTGTTTGATTTTTTTTAAGCATCTTTTTTAAAAGTATAGAAATTGTTTCCTGGTTTCTATTAGGGATCATTTTTTCCCTGATGGTATGAACTTGTGATACAGTATAGCCTCCTTATACTCTGTCTAACAAATGAAACAACTCAGACTTTAAAATTAACTATGGCTAGAGCTCCTCTTCTCTCAGGACAATTTCCAATATACAGAAATCAAATATAGTGAGGCAGGTAGAAAGCTGTGATCATATCTTTTGACTAGCTAAGAATTGCACATATCCTGTTGCATTCACTTGTTACTCTCTCCAATCCCCAAACATACTATTTTACTCATTTGAGGTTTGAGAGACTTAAAAACTCAACCTTGGAATCTTTTTTTTTTGCTACAAAAACAGTCCTAGGAATTGAATTGAAATCTCTTGTTTTTTTCAAAAAGCAACACGTGACAGGCTACTTCCTTATTTAGAGCTGAGAGCTTTCTCCTCATCCATCAGCCCTGTGAAACTAAGGAGGACCTGTTGCCTGCCTCATTTCAGAAGGGTTTGATTGATGGCACTTAAATATATTTTATCTTTTGGTAGAAAAGGAGAGAGGAATGAAATATCTGTGATGACTCTGTTCACATGTTTGGCTTTTCTCTCTCTCTTTGGTGGTGCTTTGCAATTGCTGGGTAAGTTCTTGTTTGTCTCTCGTAAAAATTGGTATGAAAGTGCATTGCTTCTCATGCTTTTCCTTAAGCATTCTGAGTCTCTGTTGAAGTGTCCATGTATTTATTATTGGTCATTAACTTTTGGATGGATTATAGCAGGGAAAGGGATGATGAGTATTCATACCAGGGCTGACAGGAGAGCAGAAGCAGAAGAGGATATGAGATGGGAATTTTAATTCTGCATTTCCTGACTGGCAAACATTTATGACAATAATTGACCCCTATATCTCAAGCTAAACAACCTGGGATTTGGTTAAATAATATATTCTTGGATTCTTGTCCTTTGCATTTTATTATTGAACCTTAGGGTGCACTGAAAACACATTTTCAATAATTTATTCTTAGCCATAATGGACTAGGAACTTTTTGTTTCTGAAAGAGAACTGAGATTTTCAAATAAGTATCTTACAGGGAACAATAAATAGGACCAAATAGCTAGTAGTGTGTACAAGACAAGCTAGTAGTGTATGGCAGATCTTCCGTACATATGTAAAGAAGATTCAGGAAGCCTTCTTCCACTTGTGTTGTCTCTTATATCCGTTATACAATGACCAACCACTATATAGCTGCATTATCCAAATTTTTAATACTACCACTATCAGGAATGCTAAGCTTTGCAAGCAAAAAGGGTACTTAAAAAAATCATTTCAAGACCAAATATGTTCTGAAATCTATTGGGCAACTTCCAACAGTCAAGTTCCAAATTTTGACTGAACAGAGCTAAGTCATTCAAGTCTCTGTGTGTGGCTCTAACACAAAGCAAGTATCCTCGTCTCACACCCATCATTCTTGGGCTTTGAATGCTTCCCAAATCCATGACAGGCATCCTATGTGTAAGCCCACTTTGGTGATCACAAGGAATTGCTTCCCCATGCAAACTGACCAACTCAGAAAAGAGACCCTGTCCCTTGTACATAAATAGACTTATAAAATGAAATAACTTTATAGGTAAGGAGCTGGACTATAAAGATATCAAATGTGTTTATGCATAAAAATATTTAGAAAGACAGTGAACATTATTTTTCTGAAAGTGATTCATGTTTACATGTGCTTTGACATTTTTTTTGAGTGTCCAGCTTGAAACACTTTATATAAATCATGGATGGGCAATTATTTGGTACGGAGGGCCACTTAAGGAGTTTTGGTGAGCTGTTGAGGGGTAGGGGGTGCAGTTGATCCTATCCAGCCCACCAGCTACTGCCAGGAGCCTGAGGAGGGAGAGCTGAGTCCTGCACTGCTCCAATCTGCTGTGGCCAGAGTTGGGCTGGGCATGAAGTGTGCAGATTCCTCTACCTCCCCACATCCACCCCCCTGCCCAGCTCCCTGTTGGTGCTACGCACTCCTAGCAGCCTAGCAGCTGGGCCCGCATGGGATGGGGCACAATGCAACATGTGAAGTAGCCACCTTGCCTGCCTGCCATGATGAACTGCAGCCATCCTGCCACAGCAGGAAAGTTGGGGGTGGCTGCCCCAGGCTGAGTCCTTGTGGCTGGCACAGACTAGTGGTATCGTGGCAGCAGCAGCTCATCACAGAGGCAGGTGGGCAGGATGGCTACTCAGGGTGTTGCATCACGTCCTGTCCCATGTGGGCCTGGCTGCTTGTGGCTTCAGTGCCAGGATTGTGCATCTGCAGTGCCAACAGTAAGCTGGGTGGAGGGCGGGGATGGATGTGGTGGGGGGCAGAGGAGTCCATGCTGCATGACTGAGCCCAGCCCTTGCTGCAGCACAGTGGAGGGGGCAGCTGTCCCTCCTCATGCTCCTGGTAGTGGCCAGTGGGCTGGATAGGATCAACTGGTGGGCCAAATATGGCCCAGAGGCTATATCATGACCACTCCTGTTATAAATTGTATCTTACAAATTTTCACTTCTGAAAATTTAAATGACATATACCGTATATATGTGTGTCCAACGTAACACTTCAGTTAGGAGCATTTATCAAGCAATGTGTGTGGGGGGGTTATTTTGGAGCAAGGGCTTTTTTGCATTCTTTGAGAAGTTCATGGTCTGTTACAGTGTGCCTGAAAGCCTTAATCTTGCAGTTATATATGTGCTTAACTGTGGGCATCAATATGAACAGATCCACTGTAATCAATGGGACTAGGCAGCTGAATAAAAGTAAACTGGAGTGTAACTGGTAAACAAAGCTGGAACAAGTGTGGGAAAAGATCCTCTACTATTGCTGTGAATATAGTATTGCTAGCCTTTGTCCTTTCTTTTTAAAGGGTTTTAAGAAATATCTGCTGTAGAATACTATTTGGAGGAGCCTTTACTTTTACGTGTTGTGCTACTGCTACCACTTGTGAGTGGGACATTGTTGCCATATCACCCATTGCTCTTTTTCATAAAAATGCTCTTATTTAATAAGGAGGCTTCCAGATGCATGCACTATTTACGGATTCATACATCATTGGTGTTCTATTGAGGTCTTTATGAAGGATAGGAAAGATAGAGTTTAGTATATTATTTCAATATTCAGAATTCCTGAAGTCTGTTTCTTGCTGTGAATGTTAAGAAGGGCATATTTTGCCTAACTGTAGGATTAAGAGAAAACGTATTGTTGGATAGAAGCTATATTGATGAATAAGACTGCCACAAAGTTTGGGGAATTTTTTTTTCCTGTCTCATGGCATCACTCCAAGGTGAAGTTTATGGGGGGTTTAGGGATCTAACTGGCCTGGTCCATACTTTTATACACGTGCCTTTCACAAAAGCATCATAGATTTTAAGACCAGAAGGGGCCTTCATGATCATCCAGTTTGACTTCCTTCATGACACAGGACAGATTATTGACACCTTCCTAAAACTCCTGTGTAAATGTGATGAAGCATTATAAGGGTGGTCAAGGATAGTTACAGAAGTTATGGGTTCCATTATTTTAAATTCAAATGGGACTGGGTCAATAATTGTATGGGGAAAGGATGGTGCTGCATTAGTACCTGTATAATTAATTGGTTTCTGTGGAAATATTCCTAATTTAAGTGAAGGAAAGAGAAAGTAGAATAATGTCTCTCAGTTCCACTCTACCTACACCACATACATATACTTTTTTAATTAATTTTTTGTTTTACAGACAATGGGATATTTTTAATTTATAATGAATACCACAAGCATTGTATACAAGTCTATAGTTCAAGATCAGTAAGAACCGCCTCTTGTCATAAGGACAATGAATTCCAAAAATTCAGGTGGGTCTCTGAACATCAGCTTATGAGTATAGCATTCAGCATGTGCTTGGGAGTGACTTCAAAGGAAGAAAAAGTTGCCATTACTCTGTATCCTTGTAACAAAACAAGTGAACTTCAGCTGTGGGAATGCAGAAATGAGGGCCTTTTCGGACTGAGAGGAGAAGATCTATTTTTTAACTCTGACGACATAGAAGAAGAAAATATTATGCTGTACAATGGATCAAACATTAAGAGTAAGTGGAAGGTCTATGGAACCACAGATGATTTATGCTCTCGAAGCTATGAAGGTAAACTTCTGAAAATTAATCCTTTTCTTGTCTGTGCTAATTTTCTTGTGAGCTTTTGGTCTCTGATGCATTCAGTCCTGTGATCTGTTGCCCAATCATTAGAGATTTTGAAAATGGAAATATTGCAGGCCTTAGCCTTGAATGTTCTTCTAAATTTGTGGCTAACTTGAAAAGGAGATCCTAGCAAATGATGTCGTTAAGGATGCAAGTGTTACACTGTAAATCTGATTCAAGGAAAACACTATAAAATTACACAGTGTAAATTTGGTATATAATAATGAAAACCTTGTTTGTACAGCAAATAGGTGATTAAGTTAGACCTGATATAGCAAGCTACTTAAAAACACAGACTCTGCCTCATTAGCCCTTAGGTGGACCATTGAGAGAGAATGGCATTTTAGTCTGGTGCTTAAGACTCTCACCTAATAGGCAAGAATCCCTGCGTCCATGAATGGTTATACAAAGTTGGACCAGGGTCAACAGAAGAGAGAGTGTCCTTTTCTGAATACCTTGCTACCTGGTGGTTAGAGCACTGTTTTGGGAGGCTGGGGATTGTGGGTTCAGATTCCTTCATTTGGGGCACATCTACATGAAGACAAAGGACAGACAGTCAAAAAGCCTGAGGCAGAATTGTTTCAATCTTTCCAGGTTTGTGTAAACTGCTTAGATTGAACCGATAAGAAAGTTAACTTTTCAAAAGTGAGGAAGTTCTTTCTTATGTCCAGTCTGAACTAGTCACAGTGGAGTTTGTGAGCGTTCGATCATGTCATCCCTTGCGGGGCTCTGGTGAAGTTGTTCCCCCAGATCCTGGTGGTCACCCCGATAAGCTTATAGGTGGCCACCAGATCACCCCTGAGCCTGCGCTTTTCCAGGCTGAATAGCCCCATTGCTTTCAGCCTTTCATCATAAGGTCTGTTTTCCTGACCTCTGATCATGCGCGTGGCTCTCCTCTGCACCCTCTCAAGCTTCTCCACGTCCTTTTTGAATTGTGGAGCTCAAAACTGGACGCAGTACTCCAGTTGCGGCCTCACCAAGGCCGAGTACAGCAGGAGAATGATGTCCCGAGATCTGCTCGAGAAGCATCTATGGATGCAAGCCAGTGTTTTGCTCGCTTTACTAGCCACAGCATCACACTGAAGGCTCATGTTCATCTTGTGGTCAACCATGACTCCCAAGTCCCTTTCATCTGTAGTGCTAACCAGCGTAGCACTACCGAGCCTATAAGCATGCTGCAGATTTTTCCTCCCAAGGTGGAAAACCTTG
>NW_017729004.1:47319671-47354643 GCF_001723915.1 Gavialis gangeticus | reverse complement strand
CAGCCCATAGCCCGAGACTGGGAGGATTGAAGAAAACACCACTTGTGTCCCCAGACCCTTTAGCCCTGCATCCAAATCTCTGAAGCACCTCATGACCCGGCTAGGAGCACTCCGAGCCATGTCATTGGTACCCACTTGGATGAGGCGCATGGGATAGTGGTCTGTGGGCTGGAGGAGTTTAGGGATCTTCTCTGCAGTATCATAGATGCGGGCCTCTGGGAAGCAGCAAACTTCTTGGGCTAAGGGGTCGGGGCGGCAGATTACCCCCTCAGTCCCCCTCAGGATGGAGTCTTCCATGACAAACACCTTGCGTTTGGTTTTGGGGAGAGCAGGGACGGTAGCTACAGTGTCCTCTGCGTTGCCTCCGGGAGCTGGCAACTCAGCAGGCTCTGCTGGGGCTGCAAGAGGCTCATACTTGTTGCAAAGCTCCAGCAGGGCAGGGGCCTTGGTGCAGCGGGCCTTGGGGCCCTTGACCACCTTGGTCCAACCCCATGGCTGGACAGAAGGAGAGGTCCCTGGGTCTTCCCTTGTCCTGGAGGAAGAGCGTGGTCTACCCTCTGCCTCCCGGGGGAGAAAGACTCCTACTGCCAGGCCTATCTCCTGCTCACAGTCCCTGATGGCATGCAGTCTCTGGACTGTGACCTGGAGCTTCTCCAGCTTGTGCTCCAGAGACCCCAAAAAGGGAGCAGACTGGACAAGGGGAGGTGGCCATGCTCCCGGGCCCCAGAGCCTGAAAAAGGGACAGGCAGCCCCCGCAGCTGAAAGCCAGGGGCTCCATCTGTGTGGAGCCTGGAACCATGGGCTCCATCTGGGTGGCTGTCTCTGAGATGCCGGGGGGGGAGGGGGGACCGCAGAACACTGGTGGACTGGCTACGGTTGAGACTGTCTGCTCTGGGGGACTCACGGGCATGGCCTAGGGCCCTTTCGCTTGCCCTCCTGCGCGAACTCCCACGCTAACTCTCATGCCAGGCTTAGGAGTGTGCCTGTTTGCACAGCCTGTTCACGAGGCTCCGGTCGCGCGGCTCCCTGGGGGGCTGGGCGAAGTAGGAGCCGGGGGGGCATGACCCTCCTTGGTCCAACCTGGCTCACTAGGTCCCTCCCTCCATGGGCCCCTGCTTACCTGCTGGCAGGCCAGGGCTTGTCAGGGGTCCTGGGGTCACTGCTGGGGTCACTGCTGGGGTCGCTGGGCTCATGGGGGTGCAGCGGGCTTACACCTGTGCGTCTTACACTGGAGCATAGGAAACATGAGATGCATAGGAAACATGAAATCACAAATGATAGTGATGTCAGTGGAATTGGTGGATGGCAGATAATTGCCACCCCATACCCGTAATTTTTTTGAAAGGAGAAAAACTGTGCCAAACTCAGGGTACTTCCCCAGGGAGACTGGAGGGACTTTGGCTTCACCAGGTTTAACCCATTGTCAATTGTCTTTCTTGACTAGAAGCTGAAGCATTGGGCATCATATACTTACTGCTGCCCTTTCAGCCCATTCTTTTCTCACTGTTGCAGTTAGATATATTTTTTCTGCCAGTATTTATGTCCAAAACAATATTGAGGTTTTCCATCTTTGCCCCATTTTAAGGAGCATCTTGTTACAAAAATGTTGCTATGGGGGGTCAGACTCCCACCCCTGGGGCCCAAGCAGCTATGAGAAGGGCCCTACAGCTGCTCCCCTCACTGCTTGGGGCAGAGGTGTAACAGCTGGGACCTATTCTCACAGGGGAAGGGGCTCTGGATGCTATCTCCAACTGAGAGGAGGGAAATGAAAAGCACAGAACTTCTTCTTTGCTGAAAATGCAATGTAAATTTATCTGACCTACATCCATCGATGCTTCTCAAGCAAATACCAGGATATCATCCTCCCATTGTACTCAGTCTTGGTGAGGCTGAAGCTGGAGTACTGCATCCAATTCTGGGCTTCACAATTTAAAAAGGATGTTGAGAAGCTTGAGAGAGTCCAGAGGAGAGCACATGATCAGAGGACAGAACAGGTCTTATGATGTGAGGCTGAGAGCCATGCGACTTTTCAGCCTGGAAAAGTGCAGGCTCAGGGGGCACCTGGTGGCTGCTTATAAGTTATAAGGGGTGTGCATCAAAATTTGGGGGAACGCCTGTTCACCAGAGTGCCCCAAGGAATGACAAAGTCAAATGGTCACAAACTCCTCCGAGACTGTTTCAGGCTGGACATAAAGAGAACTTCTTTACTGTCCAAGTTCCCAAGGCTTGGAACAGACTGACATCAGTGGTGGTGCAAACACCTACTCTGGACTCCTTTAAGAAACATTTGGACATTTATCTTGCTGGGATCCTGTGACCCCAGCTGATTTCCTGCCCCCGGGGAAGGGGGCTGGACCTGATGATCTTCTGAGGTCCCTTCCAGCCCTAATGTCTATGAAATCTATGGAAGTCCCTCTACATCTGAAGCTGCCAGTGGTATGACATTATAAAACCTGCACTGTTTTGCCTCCTAATATATGATTTTCCATCCAGGGAATATGCAGTTCAAATTTCCTCTACAGTTTCCTGGATAGAGACTTACTGGGTGTATCTACATGAGACATGTTACTGTGTTGTTGCCTGGTTTACTGCACAGTAAGTGTGCATGTCTACATGTGTACATGCTTATTGTGCAGGAAAAATCCCTAATCACAATTAGATTTGCTACCTGTAAGTGCAGGTAGCAAATTGAAGTGTGATTAGTAACTGCTCAGTAACGCATGTGTAATTGCGACCTGGCTGCCAGGTCTGCCTTGCCATTCGTGGGTGAGCCTGAGGCCAGCCCCAGGGCTGCAACCTAGGAGCTTCTCCTGCTGCAGGACTAGGCTGCCCCTGTGCCAGCCCCTGACTTCAGACTATAAGAACCTGCAGCCATTTTGTGCCCTGGAGCACATATCACATCAGCCTGAGGGCAATATAGGTCCTGTGTGCCTGCCTGTCTCAAGTCATGCACTGTTGCTTGGCCCTGCACTGCCTTGCAGCTACCAGGGCACTACTGTCAGGTCAGGTGGGTGCAGGAAAGTTGCTGCAGCCCCTGACCAGTCTATCAGCACCCCAGGGCTGGTTGCAGGCTGTTTCTGGTGGCAGGGCCAGGGCCACTTCCTTGCTGCAGACCCAGCAGACTGCCCTGTGTCTGCAGCTGCTTCAGAGCATAGTCTGTTCCACACAGCTGTTAGACCCATGCTGTGCCCCGCACTGGACGCTGCTGGCAGATGCCCAGGGTCAACAACAATGGGACAGCCACACAGGGGCCCAGAGAGCCAGTGTGGGACCCACAATGGTCCCCATCCAGGCCTGGCACCTCTCATGTGTGCACAAATGTGCCCTCTACCTGGGGCCCTAACTGGAGCCAGGAGGATGTTGGTGCTCTGGGGCAATGCAGAGGTGCAGCACCAATTTGAGTAGGGCGGGCATTTGAACATCTACATTTATAAGGCCTTGTCAGATGGGACGCAGGAGCACGCGCACTCCCAGTTGGTACAGCAGTGCCACATAAAGGTCAAGGCCTTAAGGGCACAGTGGGTGGCTATGACTGATCACAATCATTGGTCTGGCCAGGCCTGTAAGACCATGTCCTTTGTGGCAGCTGACCCACATTTTGGTGCCCCGGGTCCTAGGCTGCAACTGTGCAGTTTTTACCAGCACAGGTAGGCTGCCCAAGCCGCTGCTCCACCCTGACCCTTCCAGTGACATATCACCAGAGGAGGGATCCTTGGGCATTCAGCATCCTATTCTGCCCAAATCCCCAGCTGCTCAGTTCACCAGTGGCTTGGGGAGCCCTGGCCAGCATCAGCCTCAGCAGCTGCGTAGCCCCAGACCCCACCATGAAGTATGGTTGGCCATGTCACTGCTGGCTGTCAGCAGCAGCAGCTCCTCCACGGAGGTGGACCCTGGCTTGGCACCTGTACACCATGCACCATGGGACCAGGACATAAGGCACAATAAGATGCCAGTGCTGATGGGGAGGACTGTACTGAGCCCCCAGCCACACCAGCTCTGGACACATGGTAACATTAAGAGGATGGCTCTCCAAGCCTCCACCCCTGCCCCTGGTCCCAGTCCCTGCCCCTTCCCCCACTTATCCTCCCTGCCTGGCTCACCCACCCTCTCCTGGCCCCAGGTCACTTCACCACCAGCATGCAGAGAGGTGGGACACAGTGCAAAACTTTGAGCAGCCTGTGCTTCTGCAGGTAGGCATGCATGAGCTTCTTACACTGAGGAATGCACTGATGCCAGCAACAATGTCCTCCTCAGCAGCAGGGGACAGGGACATGTAGTACTGCCACAGGTAGTCCCCCAGGCAGTGGCAGAGCTTGTGGGGCATCCCAGGCTTGCCCCCAAATCATCATAGCTCAGGGTCACAAACCAGGAGTGCAAGTGCACCCGGGGCACAAGGAGGATCATCATCAGCAAGGTATAGTGGCTTGGGCACACCTAAGCCTGCACAAACAGCTTATCATGCACCACCCACAGCATGTGCATCAGGGGCACACTCAGGGCACAGCGGTGGAGGGCTGGCCTCAGGGCACCTCACAAGAGAGCCCTCTGTGGGGAGGGTGGGGGGTGCAGCCAGCTCCTTGTCCCAGTTTTCCAGGAGCCTGGGTGCCACGGGCTAGGCAGCTGCACAACAGAGTGGTGGGCCTGCGGGGGGAGAGTGGAGGAGTGGGGTCTAGTGCCATGGCAACAGCTGCTGCCAGGATCCTGGCCTGTCCTGCCCTGAGGACAGTCTCGGGGAGGCAGGCTGCCTGCAGCCAGCACCCAGTGGGTCACCGGCCCTAAGGGAGTGCATGGAGATGACAGGCTCATAGTTTCATAGTTGGTAGGGTCAGAAGGGAGCTGAGCAGTTCATCAAGTCTGACCCCTTGCCATGGGCAGGAAAGAATGCTGGGGTCAAACAACCCTGGCTAAGTGATCATCCAGCCTCCTTTTGAAGACCCCCAGGCTAGAAGTGAGCACCACTTCCCTTGGAAGTTGGTTCCAGATCCTAGCCACCCTGACTGTGAAGTAGTGTCTCCTGATATCTAGCCTGAATCTACTCTCAGTCAATTTATGGCCATTATTCCTCGTTACTCCCAGTACTGCTTGGGGGAACAGGGACTCTCCCAATGCCTGCTGGTCCCCCTTGGCCAGTTTATAGATGGCCACCAGATCCCCTCTCAGCCTTCTCTTGTGGAGGCTGAACAGGTTCAGGTCCTGTAGCCTCCGCTTGTAGGGCCTGCCTTGCTGACCCCTGATCATGCAAATGGCCCTCCTCTGGAGCCTCTCAATGCTAGCCACATCCCTCCTGAAGTATGGCACCTAGAACTGGGCATAGTACTCCAACTGCAGCCTGACCAGTGTTGCATAGAGGGGGAGGATCACCTCCTTGGACCTGCTTGTGATGCATCTGTGGATGCATGACAAGGTGCGGTTAGCCTTACTGACCGCATCCTCACACTGGCGGCCCATGTTCATTTTGGAATCAATAATGACTCCAAGATCATTTTCTGCCTCTGTGCTGATGGGAAGGGAGTTCCCCAGCCTGTAGGTATACTGCTGGTTCTTCCTCCCTAGGTGCAGTACCCTGTACTTGTCAGTATTGAAACCCATCCTGTTCTCATCCACCCACTCCTGTAACCTGTCCAGATCTAGTTGCAGCCTGTCCCTCTCCTCCAGCATGCTCACTTCTCCCCACATCTTAGTGTCATCCATGAATTTGAAGAAGGTGCTTTTCACCCCCTTGTCCAAGTTGCTGATGAAGATGTTGAACAGTGCAGGCGTGAGGAATGAGCCCTGGAGGACCCCGTTGCCCACATCCCTCCAGGTTAAAAAAGACCCATCCACCACCACTGTCTGGGTGTGGCCCTTTAGCCAATTTGTGACCCATCTGACTATGTAGGCATCAACACCACAGTCGCCTAATTTTTTAATGAGGATAGGGGGAGAGACCATGTCAAAGGCCTTCCTAAAGTCCAGAAAAACTATGTACGCCATGACACCTGCATCCAAGGATTTTGCTCAGCTGGTGGATGCCTGGGCCCGGTTCTGCCTGGTCACCTTACCATGGTCCCTGGGCACCCGTGCACAGACAACCCTCAATCTGAGGCTGGACAGTGCATGGCCTCTGAAGCAGAGTAACTTATTTCTGAAATGTTACAAACTCTTACAAAAGGGTTCTGTCTCCTGGCTCTGCACATCCAGCATCTGGATGTAAGGGACAGGTCACAGGGATCAGCAGGGATGCCAGTTCAGGGATACCACCACCCAGCGTTGGGGCCCTCTGGATGTGCCAGTTACACCAGAGATGCACACAGGACAGGACCCTCCTCCAGCAGCTGGTGGCAGTGGCTGAGCAGTGGGAAGATGATGTATGGGTCTGGTGGGTGGAGGATACTGTGCAGCACACAGGCTGTGATGATGACCTGGGGAGGTTCTCCTTGGAAACCTCAAAGTGGGAAGTGGGGGAGTACCAGTGGCCCTTGAGGCAGCCAAAGCCACTTGAGCAGTGGGCAGGACTTGCCCAGGCAGCAATTAAAGTGGGCTTGGCAAGGATCCAGGTGGCCAATGTAGTCCCTCATCAGCCAGGGCAGGAGCAGCTAGGCAGGGTCCCCAGTGAGAAGAGGTGGGACCATGATGCCACCCAGCTGCAGGTCCAGCAACCCCAGCTTGCTCTCCACCAGTCCCACCAAGGCAGAGTTCCTGAAGATGTGGGCATTGTGCATACTGCCTGTCTATCTAGTGCTCACATGCATGAACATGCTGCGGTGGTCCATGAGAACCTGCAGGACCATAGAGTGGAATCTCCTACACCTATAATAGAGGTGGTCTCCATGGGGTGGGCAGGTGACCAGTATGTAGGTCTTGTCCAGGGCCCTGATACACAGGGGGAATCTTGCCACCACCGCCTGGGGGTTATGGATATGGAGGACAGTGTCTGCCAGCATGTCCTGGAGGGCCCCATGCACTTCCAGGGCAGTCTCCCCCATGGTGGCCTTGCTCATGCCCAACAGGTGGCCCACATACTGGAGGCTGGCACGCGTAGCAAGCTTCAGCAGTGCCAAGGCCAGGCAGGTGCCAGCAAGGAGGGCCGGGTGCATGCCAGTGTCCTGGCACTCCAGATGGGACTGGAGCTACTGGAGCAGGTCCCCAAAGGTGGCCCAGGTGAGCTGGAAGGCATCCGCCCACTGTTTGCCATCCAAGTTCTGCTGGACAAGGTGCTGCCACCAGTGCTGGCTGGTGTGGTGGGCCCAGAGGCAGCAGGGCTGGAGGCCCAGAAGGGTGATGGTGGCCCTGGCAGTGGCCTCATGGAGCCGCTTGTTGGCATCCCTAGTGGCAGCATCTGCATGGTGCCTGCAGCACTGGGATGGTGTGTTGCAGTGGTCAGGTGGTGGTGCAGCGTGAACTGAACTAATGTAGCTGATGTTAACATAGAGTGTAATAATAGTGAAATATAACCATGTTAGTCTTGTCCTATAAGCAACTTAAAAACTCCATTTTATATCCTTCTGCTTGATATAAGTTAATGAACTCTAGATAGCCCTTATGTATGAGTGTGTGTAAAAGGGTGAATGGTGAAAGAATGGCATAGAGACGGAACAAGATTTAACTGTTTATGTAGGCAACAAGGCGCCAAATGTAAGTTACCAGTCAGTAAACTAATTAATGAATAGCTGAAGAATCCCTTTTAAGACTAGGACACAAAGAAGATAACGAAGAGAAGGAATGTATCCATCCTGCCAGACGGGCAACAACAACACACCAAGGCTAAGATAAGCTGAAGACAAAAGAAGAAAAACTGCAAAAACAGAAGCTGGGTATGGAAAACTCCCAAAGCCCTAAACAAAGGGTGTCAATCCCTATGAAAGAACACTTTGAAAATGCCAAATTGGGTGAGTCTCTTTCTCTACTGTTGTTTCATCAGAGCACAGATGCATCTGTTCACCCTGCTCCAGCTATTATCTTCAAATCTGCTATCTTTAAATCATCATCATCTACTCAATAAGCCTGGGTTGGCCACCCTGGGCTGATATTGAGCAACTATTGCTGGTAACTATATTTGGTGTCTGTGTGGATGAAATGGTTGTTTTGTGTATGTGTGTGCCTGATGTGTATGATGATTTGTGTGTGTTTGTATGAATGGTGTGTCCGAACCTATATGTCCAACTCATGTAATCAATAAATGTGGTACCTTGCCTTATTCCCCTTTATAAGGTCTCCTTTGTGATTTGAGCAATTGGGAATATGTGTAACAGTGGCTGGTTGTGGGGGAGCCAGGTGGAACGAGCAGGCTGTGGTCCAGGCAACAGTCAGTGCAGTGGGACAGCAGGGTGATCAAGGTGGCCAGCAGGATCCTGGGATGCTGTTTATCACTGCCAGGGCCAGGGGTTGGGGGCAGCCATAGTGCAGGGAAGCAGAGTGGGCTTGAACAAAGCACATTGCAGGACTGTAAGGATCTGGCAGCAAATTTTCTGTGTAGTCCCTGCACTGGTAGGCACCTAACCAAACACCTTTACTGTACAATAGCTTACCGCACAGTAAATCTAGGCTGGAGTAAATGTATGTGTAGATGTGCCCACTGATCCATAATTCTGCAGTTTGGCATTTTTATTCCTGAAAAATTATTTTCAGTGTTTTATTGCAGTTGACTGAGAAACTGGACAAGCAAAATGAACCCTGAGAGGGACTATGACTGCATTAATAAATGCACCAGGCAGTAAGCATCAGGGAAGAGAAGAGCTACTTAAGCTGACAGACAATAATAGCATAAGAACAAATGGATATAAACAGGCCATGAATATATATGGGCTGTAAATAAGAGGAAAAATGGTTTCTAACTGTAAAAAGAGCCTTCTAGTTCTGGAGCAGTAGGTAGTGGTTTAGGGAGGTGCCTGGAATCAGTGACCCCAGGTCCTTCCAGTCTTATGTTCCAAGTAATATTTGCTTACTTAACTTAAAGTAGTTCATTTATATGACTTAAATTTAATAATCAATTCAGTATTTTCAAACATATGTAGTGTCTGCTCATTCTCTCTGGCCAGCTCCCTGACCTCCAGTTTCCATAAGATATTGCCACTAAATTAATCTTCCTTTTCCATGGTTATGTCACTCTTCTCTTGAAATCTCATCACTGACTTACTCTTGACTGTATACAGACCCAAGGGGCTTTTATTTTTACTTCTGGGGAATTTCATGGCTTTACCCTGTATCATTGCTTTTGTTTCTTCCCACTTTTTCCTCCCATTATTGTATTTTCTACCATGATGTGTCTCCTCTTTGCAACTTGCTCCCTCTGCTAGGGATTCAAATTGGTTCTCTCTTTGAGCTCCACTTCTCCAAGTCCTGAGAGAGATGCCAGCATAAAGGAATTTCCTGAATCTGATCTGATTCTCCTTCTCCAACCCAGCCTAGCTCCCCTTATATCCCTTGTATGACATCATGCTGGCCTTGTCCAGTCAGGGAGCACCACATTGCAGTCTCTCTCCCAACCAATTGGCTTGAAGAATCCTCTGCTTCCACTGGCCAATGAAACTATAGCTTTTTACATACTTTTCCCAGATACAGGCCCCACTTGCCATGTGCTCAGCACATGGCCAGAACAACTGAGGCCATCTTGCCCATATCAAAACACACACACAAAAACACAATATACAACCCAGTGTGTGTGTGGGGGGTGTTATACATATATATAGCTCTATATTTATACAGCTCTTTATCTATAGCTCTATGTAGTTGCTGGTTGACTGGTCTTGCTGTCATCCTTCACAAGTCAGCTTTTAAAGTGTTTGTAAGGCAAATGACAATTGTCTTAGAAAAATATCAGCTAGGTCCTATAATTATTCAAATGAATAAGTATTGTTAACATAAATCCTTCTCCATATAGATAAAGACACTGTCAGATTTTGGACTACAGATCCTTCTACAGGTACCTATTATCAGATAAACTCCCAATCAGCTCTAACTTGGCACCAGGCAAGAAAAAGTTGTCAGCAACAGAATGCGGAATTGCTGAGTGTTACAGAGATTCATGAACAAACGTATCTGAGAGGTAAAGTAACAAACCATTTGAAAGTCCTGTCTTCCATTCTAGGAACAGTAGATGTAGTATGGTAACAAGGGTGAGGTGATGGATTTGGTAAATACCATAAGCACCTAAAAATTCAATTTCATGCTGATCACTGGTATTTGTGAACTTGGAACAAATTTAGTAATTATTTTCAGCAAAAAGAATTCAGAAAAGTTTTGAAAAAGCTTAAACAGTGCATTTCAACAGCTTCTAAATGAAATGTTTGAACATTTAGAAATGATACTTCTTTCAAAATTTTGTTAAATTTACTTAGTTTTTATTTCAGCCTCACTGCAGAATATAATTCCATACTATTCATTCTGATGCTCAAGCTGTTTTTGCTTATCAGCAATGACATTTCCATTTAAGTCTTTCAGAGGAGCTATATTTTCTTTTTGCCTGGACCTGGTTCATTTGATAACTTAGGGCGTGTGTAGATGAAACGAGGGCCCTAAATTGAAGCGGTTGGTTTTTAAAAACACCGCTTCAGTTTAGGGCCCTTTAAAATCCCATGTTGTACACACATTGACATACCTGTCTCTTCAGTGGCGGGGAGAGCAAGCTGTCTGTGGGTGGAGTGGTCCCTGGGCTGTAGGGGGGGAGGGGGGCTGCTGGTGCGTCCCTCCGCAGCAGCGGCACCCCCCCCAAGTGGCACCCACCTGCAGGCACCCAGCTCGGGTGGTCCTGGGGGAAGCACTGGGCCACTGCACAGCTCATGCATGCAGGCAGGCTCCAGGGGGGGAAAAAGTAAAAATCAGGCTCGCCACTTTTCTTGGGTGGAGCTTGATTTCCCAGGCTGCTGCAGGGCTTCCTGAAGAGCCCCTGAGCTAAGCAGAGCCCAGTGCTTTGCTCCGTGGCTGTAGGGACAGCAAACTTAAACTCCTCAAAGAAGTTTTAGTTTGCTGAGCCCCAAGTCATTTAAGGTGCATTATACCACTGAATTTCCTACAGCAGCTGGGATTAATATACCACCAATGCGTGCAAACACTGACACCATTAAAGGAGTGCAAAAGCATTTATCCCACTTTAAAATTTTGTGCACACATGCCCGTTATTTTGTCTATACAAGGCCTTTGTACATTTCATGGTTATCACCTGCATCAGCTGCTTTCTGAATATCATCACAGAGTTTCAGCCAAAAATCTTGGGCACACCTCTTAACCTTCTTTTGCATTTTTCTTTGAGCTTGTCTCAGACTTTCTAGGATTATGGTGTTGGAAGATTTCTTATAGTTGGTTAGCACTGTCCTTTTGTTCTTAACTTGTGGTACAAGGGTTTCAGAGTGCTATTCAAACCAGTCTGCATTTTTCTTGTGTTTTTTGACAAATACTGTTATAACTGCATTGTACATGTTAGATTTTAAGCTTTCCCAAGCCTCGTAGCTGGGATGTTAGGTAAAAATATACTCCAGTGAGATAGAAATCAAACATGAAGAGCTTGAAGGATTACCACAGTTCAAGGCTATGATGGATTTAGAAAATGTGTGTACATTAGAAGATTTGCAGAAAGCCATTAAATTGATTCCTGGGAACAAGGCATCCAGCAACAACTGTTTGCCTGATGAAATCTATAATGTGCCAACAATGGATTACTTCAAATCTTCATGAAGTTATACCGTTGAAAAGAGGAAGTGGTATAGCAAGATTTCAAAGATGCTCGATTTGTACAACTGTACAAAAACAAAGAACATGGAAGCAACTGTGACAGCAATAGAGGTATCTCTCTGTTGAATATCATCAGAAAAATTGTAACTCACATCATGCTCCATAGGCTGCAGTCTCTAAGTGAAAGAATATATCCTGAAAGTCAATGCAGTCTTCGCTCAGGATGCTCCACCTCCATTGCTATGATATTTTCAGTCAAGCAACTGCTAGAGATGTCTAGAGAAAAATGAATACCATTGTATATAGCCTTTGAGTCAACAGACAGGGCCTTTTTACTTTTATGAAGAAATTGGTTTGGCCCCCCAAACTATTGAATATCATTCACTCATTACATCAAGGTAGGAAGGCAATGGTAATGTATGAAAACAAAGAATCAAACAACTTTGGCATTGATATTAGGGTGAAATAGGGGTGGGGAGGTGTCTTAGCCTCTGTGCTTTTAAACATCTACTTTTCATTCCTGCTTCTTCACGCATTTAAGGACAGCAACAGTGGCATTTGTCTGTGAACCGGACTAAATGGAGGCTTGTTCAACATCACAAGGTTTGGAGTGAAAACCAAGGTGAAAGAACGTGTTCTGAGAAATTTCCTGTTTGTAGAATGGTGTGGCCTTGGTTGCTTTTGGTGAGTCTTCCCTGCATATAATCTCATGGTCAGATTTTCTGAATCATGCAAGAGCTTTGGGATGACAATTAGTCTCAAGAAGACTGTGATCATGTACCAAAGGGTGAAAAAACCAATACTGGACATCACTCTGGAGGATAAATTTTGTGGTGTCAGTGACAGTTTTTGCTACTTGAGTTCAACAGTCAGCAGGAATCTTGACTTTCAGGCTGAACTGACTAACAGAATCAGAAAAAGCAGCTAAGAATTTTGGGCTACAGGCAACCCCCACTTAACACCGTTTCACTTAGTGCTGTTTCGCTATAACACTCATTTGAAATTAATACCTGATTTCACTTAGTGCTCAGCAAGTTTTGTTATAATGCTTACGATAGTCATCCTGCGTCATTAAAATCAATTGCGGTTGCCATCTTGGGTCGTCAAATACTTTTGGTTTCGCTTAACATCGGTTTTTCAGGAACCAAATAAGAGCACTAAGTGGCGGTTGCCTGTATGACAGAAAAGTGCATGGAATAGCAGCAAACAATCAGCTATAATAGATATGAATCTATGTTACCCCTGCTTTATGATTCAGAAATATGGATTACATATGCTAGGCATATCACGAGGCTGACCAGCTTCCGCACATGTGAGATCCTGAAAATAAAGTGGGAAGACAGAATATCAAACACAGTGGTACTGGGGCATGCAGGACTGACATGCTTAGAAACCACTATCAAGGAGAAAAGGTTGCGATGGATCAGCCATGTAAGGAGAATGGAAGAATATTCCCCAAGAATATTTTGTATAATGAGATTTGAGATGGCTCTAACAAGTGGAGTCTCCCTCTATGGTGGTAGCATGATATGTGCAAACATTATATGAAGTCATTCAGCATCAATGTAGTATCAATGTGCTGGGTGGAGCATGTAGAATCCCATCCAATCTGGAGGGAACATCTGGTACTGGGTACAGCTCAACATGAAGTGGCTTTGATCCAGAAGCAAAAATGAAAAAAAGGAAAGCAGCATGCTGTAAATTTAGACTCCAACTTAGACAACATATGGATCTTTGAAGCTTGTAACAAGCTGTGTTGCTCTCAAATGGGGCTTGTCAGCCAAAAACGGAATAATCTGGCATCTGACTAGCCTCTTACATGTACAGCATGATCCAGAGGACTGACGTGTTTGTTCAATAAAATCACCTTCTTTTCCTTTTATTTTTTAATTTATTCACCAAGCCCCCAAAATCAGCTATTTTCTCTGACTTAAATATGGGTATTTCTGTTGGCCTTTTTGGAAAGACCTTGTTTTATGCTTGTAACTACATTGCTGAAATTACTCAGTGGATTTCCAGACTGACTGAAAGATAATGTAGCAGGACTGGATTCCACAGGTAGCCCTGATGCCCCTTGGTAGCTTCACTGATCCTTCTTGGTGCCTGCTCTAGGGTGCCCTCCCTTCTTCTCACCTGCTATGCCTTGGTTGGAACAACTGAAATAGGAAAGTGGAAACCGCCTCTGGGGTCCTACAGTGGGCCTTAGTCCATCTGCCTGACCATGGATCCCTCTCAGAACCTATTGGTCTCAATCTTGCTCTCAATTGAAGTTGGGCCCTTGTGACCTGTATGTGCTGCCCTGGGGCACTAGATGCCTTATGGGCTACTTGCCATGCCTCTCAGGTGTTACGAGTCATCACTCAGGTGGGGTGCTATGCCCAGAGTCAGTGTCAGGGGGCCTCAGGCCTCTGTTCTCTTGTTGGGGCCTCACCCTCTGCCCCTTTCCTCTAGCTGGACCCTCTCACCTCAGCCCACTACACCAGACTGGGCTTCCAGGCTCCATCCCTTAGTCTGGCTTCCAAGGTTTCAGCCCCTTTCTAGGCTTTGGTTCTGGCTCTTTTGGCCTCAGGTCTCTGTCTTCTTCAATCTCTTCTACTCTCAGGGTTCTGGGCAGCCCCTACTGGTCTCTGGTTTCACCCCCTAGGGCTGTGGGACTCTGTGTCTGTTTCCACCCTTCTTGGGCACTAGGCCCCCAGCCTCAGTCTCTGCCTTGCTCAGGCACAGGGTCTTTGACCTTATCTCTGCTTTCCTTGAGCATTGTGCCCCTGACCCTATGCCACTGTTTCTGCCCTTCTTGGGTATTTGGGCCCCCAACCCAGTCTCTGTTCTCCTTGTGCACTGTAGTTCTCAGGCACTATTGGGACCTCCACCTCCCTTTATTAGTCCCAAACCTGGTCCACTGGTTTTTAACTATAACAGAAACATGCGCACACTGGCTGCAACAAAACACCAAGCCTGCTGGCTCTATAGGAAACCCACCCCTCCAAGCCGTGAGTCCCTCACTTGCAGGCTTCATTGCAGGCAGACCCCAGGAAATCCCTCAGTTATAGTCCTCTCAGTGCAGAGCTCTTTCCTTGGCAGCCTGCAGGGTCAGACTGATCTTGCCTTCAGTTTATATGTCTTCCAGGCCCTGCCAGTCAGGTGACTTCCTTGGGGTTGTCTGCTAGCTCTCCCTAAGCAGGCTTGTTGCTTAACTTGGTGGCAGTTTACTGCTACTGCCTGGTGTCCTCATTAACCCCTGGCTGTGAATCAGGTAAATCCCAGCTGTGAGTCCTTCCTGCAGCTCATTAATTGACTACTTCCTACTCTCCCAGAAGACAGCCCCATCCCAGGCTC
Organism: Gavialis gangeticus; assembly: GCF_001723915.1. Classification (NCBI taxonomy): domain Eukaryota; kingdom Metazoa; phylum Chordata; order Crocodylia; family Gavialidae; genus Gavialis; species Gavialis gangeticus. Next base: position 47,339,661 of record NW_017729004.1, on the reverse strand, counting down.
TATTTACTTGGATTACAAGTCCTTTTGTCTTAGTGACTTGTTGATCCAGGTAGCTTCAGTTTTAGGCAGGTATGCATGTTTTACCTAATAGGAGTCTCTCGCTCCATATTACACATCCATATGGGTTACACTGAGCTTTGTGAGAAATTAGGGATACAATGTCTTGCCAAAACCTGAGGGTAAATTGTCAAGTAACATTGTATTATCCCATGAGAAAATTCTGAAGCATTTTTAGGAATGTGTAGTCCTATTCTATGGGAGAATTTCAGTAATTTACAAGGTGATAGTTTTACTGATTAGTATAGATATAGTGAACTGAATCATTTAATTTCTTTTGGCCATTTAGGATTAACTGAAGGGATTAATTCTTCACTATGGACTGGACTTAACAGATTGGATTTAAAGAGTGGATGGCAGTGGACTGGTGGCAATCCTTTCAGATACTTAAACTGGGCACCAGGTAGCTATTAAATCCATTTCATGATGGGTAGTTAAAAGTATAATTTGAATTGAAAACCACAAAACAATAAGCATAACCTTATTTTTCAGTATGTTACTAAGTGCTTTACAGGATCTGAGCTTTAATGAATAACTTAAACGTGAAATATAGAAGTCAAGGCTCCATAGAATCTAGAAAAAGCTTAAACACTAAAATTATCTTCTAGTTGTTTTGATATTTTCTTAACATATGGATCATTAAAATCATGCTGCTTCTTCCAGAAAAATATTATTCTATTCTTTAAAGGGCATAAATTATTCTCCATCTTTTGTTTCTTATGATTATGGCTGTGATATTTCTGCTAACATTTTTTCTATGGAATTGTCACTGGCAATATCCACTTTTGTGAAGGAGTAAGCAAATGAAGGAAACAAATATCTAAGGGATAAATATTTTGCTACAAATATCCATACTAAATAACAAAAAAAGAGAAGACTATGCATTACCTGTTGCATCAAAATAATATCCAGTAATCAGGAGAAGTGTTTCTAAATAGAAAATTTCCCTGATTTTTTTATGTACCATCACATAATAACATTCCCTTAACTTCTTTGGAATCAAAAGAGACAGCATTTTAACAGAATTGGATTCTCCCAGCACTAAGACAAGAATAACATATTAGCTTTATTTCTTGCTCCTCTCAAAATGTGGGGAAAACAAAGAAACAAAGCAAAACAGACTTCTTTCTGAAAATTTGTGTTTAGTCATTATTTTGGCTATTGCATTTTTAGCCACCTAGTGATGCTTTTGTAATATTATAAAGATGTTTTAAAATTTATTTTGTATTCATTTATCCTCCTTCAAAATTTTGTAGGGAAACTATGAATGGTTTGCAGATGATTTAAAAAACGAATTTATATTATGTCTTATTTTCAGTATCAATCAATCAATTGTTCTTTCTTCTATCAGCACATGAATTCATAACTCTTTCTGTAAAATATGTTTATTCAAGAATCAGTAGAAGAATCTATCACACAAATTTAATTAAATTCTGTCCTTGGGTTTCATTGGTATTAGCAAGGAAGGAAGGATGTGATTTTTATTTTTAACATTACACTCTCAATTTAGGCAACTATTGGAAATTATATTAAATATAAACTTCTGTGAATGTAAATTCTTTTCTGGAAAAAGGTGGAATATTGCTGGCTGAAATTCAATGAGAAAAACGAGTATTCTCCTTTGTATTCTGAACTCAGAATTCTACTGGGCTTTCAGGGAGGTTCACTTTTTGTATCTTTCTCACAGGAAACCCTTCCTCAGATGCTGGGAAAATCTGCGCAGCTTTAAATCCTGGAACGAATTTTAAATGGGAAAACCGGGATTGTGGAGAGAAAATTGGCTATATTTGCAAATGGGGAGATACCCATTTAGCTAATATCACTATTCCCTCAGGTATATTGGTCAGAACTGACCTCTGACCATCTCAATTGTATGGCATTCCAGTTTGCAAAACTGAACAGGTTGAAATGCATTTTAATGTCATAAGAGATAAACTGGCATAGAAATATGAGAGAGAAACATAAGAATTTTAAATCTTTACTTTCCCCAAGCACAACAGATAATCAAATGCTTCACTTGAATACCTCTGGTGATGGGTGTAAAAGCTGGAGCAAATTGCCAACTACAGCAAACAGACTTATTTTCTCAGAGGAGGGAAGAAACAAAGCAATGACAGACTGAGGGAAGGAGAACTAGAATATCACAGAGCTACAAGAGGTGTTTTAAGAGCATTGCTTTTTTATGTTAGCTTTTCATTATATATCATTCTAGAAAATCTGTCTGCTCCTATATCAGTTTGGTCTTGCTTACCAAAACAGCATATTTAAAAAATATTCAAGCTAAAGACATTGACTGTTAGGTACAATATTTTCTAATATTTGGTTAAGTGATAGTCAGTTACTAATACATTTAAAAAAATAGGTCAATATTAAAAATTTAACATAATTCTTTAATTTCAATAGGAGATGAAAATCTTATATGACATTTAAAATAATACCTATATTCAAATGTGTTCATTTTACAAAGTGTAAAATGCTATATTTTTATGTTCACACTTAACATATTTACTATTGATCGTATTTTAATATTTCATTGGACTGTAATGGCAGACTTGATCATCAGATTTTTATTCAGACAGAGAAACTACTGTCTGTCTCATTTAGTTTTTGCAGCTATTAAAATACTCTGAAACAGTGTAACTTGATTTTTAGGTGACTTTGAGTCTGTTCATTGCCCAGATGGATGGAGGTCATATGCTGGTCACTGTTACATGATATACAGGGAGCCCAAAGTGTGGGAAGAAGCTTTGACTTCCTGTAGAAAGAATGATGGCGATCTTGTCAGTATTCATAACGTAGAAGAGCACAGCTTCATAGTGTCTCAGCTTGGGTATAGTGAGTATTCCTATTTGGCAGCATTTTGTATGTATTCACTTTTAAAATGTAGCAGTGATCTGATTTTAGTTTTAGTTTTAACAATGGCATTTAACATCAAACATCTGCATGAAGGGAGCAGCAGCTGCACCTAATTACAGCTGAGCAGAAATCAGAATTATCTGTCTCTGTTAAGGTAATTTTTCTTCCTTTTGGGAAATATGCCCTGCTAATTTGCATAACTTTGAGGAGCCTTTGTTTTCTCAAGCAAGAAAGAAGTAGGGGGGGGAAGGGAGAAACATGGTATTAGTATTATACATGCTACTTCAGCATCACCTTAGCTGTTGTACTTGCACTGTTCCTGTTTTCTTCCTACAGCTTCTCACCCTGCAGGTCTCGTGCTGACAACTGCCTTTCCATTGGGAAGACCTTTGGAGAGGGAGAACCATATTTTGTTGAACCATATTTTGTTAGGCAGGTAGGGAGGTAGGGTGAGGCAGAAGTAGCAAAGGGACTAACACACAGTCAGTGCATTCTGTGACTGAGGTCATGATTGCCAAGAAGCCAGGAATAGCAGAGCAGGAGACCTTGGCTATGTTATATAGGGATGCTGACACGAGCCCCCCTCCACCCATCCTGACTTACTTTAGATTGAGTGACCACCCTAAAGTTGGTCTAACCTCCCCCTAACATCTCCAAATGTCTTTATATACACCCAAATTTATCCTGTTGAAGAAACCACCAATTTCCCTTTTTTTCACCACTTAATTTGTGTCAGCAGTTCTTGTCAGAGTAAAGATGACTGCAGAGCTGTTTGGCTGCCAGCCCTATCAGGTTTTGCAAGTGTGTGTTCTATTGTGAATTAAAATGGGGCATATGTGTTGAAAATTAGCTATCAGGGCGTATACATTTTTTCTAATACAGGCATGGTTTTTGACTGGAGTGCCAAAAAACCTGCGACATCTACTTTGTAAGGTGCCAGAGTGCTGGCATACCAGAAAAATAAAAGTGGGGCAGGGGTACATGGCAGGATGCACAGAATATTAATATAGTTAATAATAATAAACATTGCTTTTTTTTTAACAGTGGCAGAAGAGCCAGTGGTGAAGCTGCCCCGAGTGCAGCGCTGGACAGTGACTCTCCCCTACCTCCTGCCACCAGGCTCGGCTCCATGGGGCTGCAGATTCTCCTACTGCCGGGCTGTACTCACCACGGCTGTGCTCCGAGCGACTCCGCCACTGGGTCTCCTGCTGCCTCTCACCACCAGGCTGAGCTCCATGGGGCTGGAGGAGCTGCTTGGAGCACAGCCCTGGTGAGTAGAGCCTGGCAGCTGCAGGCTCCACAGCCCCACGGAGCTGAGTCTGGTGGCAGGTTGCAGAGAAGAGCCACTTGCCAGACCTACGCTCCAAGCCAGGGCTCCACTTGGAGTAGCAAAACCACTGGCTCTTCTGCCGCCAGGCTGAGCGCCATGGGGCTAGTGGAGCCTCTCAGAGCACAGGCTTGGCTCTCCCCTGCTTCCTGCTGCCTGGCTGCACTCTGAGTGGCTCCACCAGCCTCACAGAGCTGAGCCTGGTGGCCGGAGGTGGGAGAAAGCCACTGGCCAAGGCTGTGCTCGCAACAAGGCTGGCTGCACTCTGAGCAGCTCTGTCACTGGCTCTCCACTGCCTCCCACCACTTCCTGCTGCCAGGCTCAGCTCTGTGGGATTGCCGAGCCTCTAGCCACTGGGCTGTGCCCACCAGGGCTACACTTGGACCCAGGGCTGTGCCCCAAGTGGCTCTGCGAGCCCCATGGAGCTCAGCCCGGTGGCAGGAGGTGGTGGAGAGCCAGTGGTGGAGCCACTCCAAGCACAGCCCTGGCTTCGAGCTCAGCCGTGGCCAGTGGTTCTCCCCCTCCTCCCACCACCAGGCTGTGCTCACCAGGGCTGCACTCCAAGGAGCTCCAGCAGCCCCATGGAGCTCAGTTCGGCAGCAGGAGAGCCAGTGGTGGAGCCACTCAGAGTGCAGCCCAGCAGCAGGAGGCGGGGAGAGCCAGGGCTGCACTCTCCAGCCCCAGGGAGCTCAACCTGCCCTCCCAGCACTGCTGGACTCCTTCCAGGGGTGCAGGCCCCCTGATCTGTGTGCAGGATGACAGGAGGCTGGTGCTGCCTGGGGCCAGCAGCAGCACCAGTCTTGCTGATGCTCGATGTGGGCTGTGCCCAGTGTGGCAGCGGCAGCCTGCCACATGGCTGCATCCCACGTGGCAGCGGCAACCTCCTGTCATCCCATGTGCATATCTGCGGCCCACTCCCCCGGGAGGAGTCTGGCACAACCCCACAGACTTCCCGGTGGCACAGGCCCCCAGATCTGCATGAGGCATAACAGGAGGCTGCCACTGCTCGCAAGTGACACAGGTTTTGCTTTTAGCACCTTGAAGTGCAGTGTCCCAGAAACCCCTGCACCTATCTCCTTGAAACTTGTCAGGCTTCAGCCCATGGAAGGATCTACCATCCCTCAAATTTTCATCCAAGTCAGGCAAGAAATGACAAAGTTATAGGCATTTTAATGATTCCCCATTATAGCCTATGGGCAAAATGTTGAAACATGTCGAAACAGCGAAATGGTTTTGACAAAACGAAAAGGAACAGTGCTTTGAAATGAAATGATGAAACAAAACACTGTCCCTTTGAAACAGTGAAACAGAAGTCAAAACAAAATGGTGCTGTTTCACACAGCCCTAATATAAACTGGTTTGGAAGAGAGCAAAAACTAAGTATGAAACTATTTAACAGTGGAAAATAAACTGAATAATAGAAACTGGTTTGGGAGGGAGCAAAAACAGAATATGCAATAATTGAACACAGCAAAATAAGCTGAATAATTTTAAATTCTCAGTTTGCAAAGCACAGAAATTGGCACCAGCACCAAGGGGCTACTGAGCTATCGGCCACCCAGAACCACGTGCTTCCCCCATATATGCAGAGGGGGAGGAGCTTGCAATGTCTGCCACAGTGCTGAGCGATTGACAAAGCTTCGTAAAAGCTCCCAGCGCTGCAGCAGGCACCAGGGATGGGGGCAGGAGGACACAGGCAGGGACACAGGAATGCAGTCTGCCATCTGCTGACCCTGCCCTCAGTGCCGTGGCTGAGTTTGAGAAGCTTTGTGAAACTCTCAGCAACACCACAGAGGTGACATGCTGAAGAAAGTGTCTCCACATGTCACTAACTGGCGCACATGCTGGGGGCTGTTTATCCCTGTTCTCATAGTTTCATAGATGTTAGGGACTGGAAGGGGCATTACAGATCATTGGGTCCAGCCGCCCTGGACTTGGGCAGGAAAGACTGCTGGGGGCAGATGATCCCAGCAAGGTGGGCATCAAGATGCTTTTTGAAGTTCGCCAGGGTGGGTGACTGTATCACCTCTGGGGGGAGCCTGTTCCAAACCCTCGGTACTCGAATTGTAAATAAGTTTTTCCTTATGTCCAGTCTGAAGTGATCTCCAATCAGTTTGTGCCCATTGTTTTTTGTCCTTCCTTGGTGAACAGACACTCCCCCAGGCCCTGAAGTATGCCCCTAATATATGTATAGGCTGCCACCAAGTCCCTTCTAAGTCTTCTCTTCTCCAGGCTGAACAGTCCCAAGTCTTTTAGCCTTTCCTCATATGACCTGTTCTCCACACCTGTAATCATGCACATGGCCCTCCTTTGGACTCTCTTGAGCTTCTCCACATCCTTCCTGCAGTGCGGCACCCAGAACTGGACACAGTACTCCAGCTGCGGTCTCACCAGGGCTGAGTAGAGCAGGAGGATGACATCCTTAGCCTTTTTCGAGATGCCTCCATAGATGCATGCCAGTGTTTGATTTGCTGTGCCAGCTACAGCATCACATTGGTGGCTCATGTTCATTTTGTGGTTTATTATGACACCCAGTTCTCATTCAGTTGTAATGCTGGCAAGCATAGCACAGCTGAGCCTGTAAGTGTGTTGTGGATTATTCCTCCCTCTCTAATATGTTTTAAAATCTTTTTGTTAAATGTGCAAGTGATAATTTTGTTCAATGCATGGCAACACATACATTCAAAACCTCATTTTGGAGAGAGAAAGTCATTTTTATTTTTATATAATATTATCCTAGATATACCAGGGCATGCTTAGGAAAAATATAGCTGGGTGAATTTTTTAAAATCAAGATCCAGTATTTTCTGTTAATCCAAAAAGATTTATGAATTTGACCTGAAGTAGCCAAATAATTTTGACTGGCATCATATTGTTGTATAAGCCTGGTTATATATTTTCCTTGTGGCTTCTGAAAGAAGCTGCTACTTGAGAGGAGCTCAAGTATCATTGATATGGAAAAATTCAGCCATGCTACAGTCTTAAGCTTCCTGAACCCAGTTTCTTCATTCAGAAAACTACATGAAATTTTGTTCTATAAAAAGTTAATTGACACAACGCTTTCATATTTTAGAGCCAACAGAGGAGTTATGGATTGGACTAAATGACAATAAGGTTCAAATGTATTTTGAATGGAGTGATGGGACTCCTGTGACATACACCAAATGGCTACATGGAGAACCAACCCATGAAAATGGCAGGCAGGAAGACTGTGGAATTATGAAGGGCCAGGTAAAATAATCCAGCCAATAATAATGCAATGCAATACAAATGATTCTGACTTCTTGGTTTTGCACCTGGTTAGGACCACACAAAAGCATAGATGCTATGGGCTAACAACAGCTAAGACACTAGCAACTTAGATTCACAAGATGAGATCAGCATTTCAGCTTTCATTTTAAAAAGGCTTTTTATAGATGAAGGTGGACTCCATGAAAGTTAATGAATATTTAGTTACTGAAGGTCACGAGTGTGATAACAAAAAGAAACTTGAAACAGCTCTTGAGCATAACTGGCACTTGTCTGAGTCTACCCTCTCCCTCCCCCAAAAAATAAAAATGGCAATGCAACAATATAGAAGCTGTGTGAAGCCTGTGTTTAGGGTCTCTTCTGTCTGAAATATTACAAGGAGGAACTTAGCCATCTTAGCATCAGGTAAACATTTTCGGGTAAGGTAGAAGCAATTTAGTCAAGCTATTTCTTTCACTGCCAGTTTTAGCTTATGAGATTTCTAAAATCACCTACAGACTTTTTAGAACAGATTCAGATCTCAGCAGTGCCACAAACTAGTCTGTCATTTCCCACCAGTAAAAATTCCCAGAGCATGATGAGGGTCCTCTTTATAACCAATTAAAGTAAGAACTTAAGAAAGAATTATGATTTTATATTTTTATGGAAGAGAAAGGAAAATGTGCAGTGTCTGATGACTATACTTCCCTCTACACTAATTTTCTTCTTTCTCCTGATATATTTAGGATGGTTATTGGGCAGATCATGTTTGTAAAAAGAAAACTGGTTATGTTTGTAAAAGAAAACCTTTGGTACAAGTGCCTAAAGAAAAGGAAAGTGCTGATGCAGGCTGCCAGAGAGTGAGTATGCATGGAGGAGAACTTCCATTATCCAATTCAGAACTGTCTTTAAACAAGAATAACCAAAAATAAATTAGCTTGGGATCCAGAAGTTAAACTGTACTGTTAAACTGTACTGTCTTTCATTTCCCTTCTGTATGCCATTTGAAGGAGTCAATAATGACTCCAAGATCCCTTTCTGCCTCTGTGCATTCAAGAAGGGAACTCTCCAGCCTGTATGTATGCTCTGGATTCCTTCTTCCCTCAGGCACATGCCTCCACTTGGATGAACCCTGGCAACTTTGCTGTGCAGAATGGTTAATTCAAGCATGTTCATTTTGAAAACATACTACTTGCTCAGTTAAGACAAATATGGTGTGAATTTTATTTATGTACGTGCTTCCATAGAGGTAGTTTTCAATGGACATGAATGATGTGAAAATCTTAGGTCTTGCAAACATTGTTAGGTATGGGCCCCAATTCAGGAAAGTGCTGAAGTTGAATCATGATTCCCATGAAGATTCAAGGGACCTATTTGTGCTGGTAAGCCCCATACCCAGTAGCAATGGCTTTGTAAAAATTGGGCATTATACATTTTTTAAATTATGATGGGAAAATATGGTCATAAAGTGGAAACGCTTGATGATTAAAGATTTTATTTTGACTACTCATGAACTCAGGAGCACATCTGACTTTCCTCTTCAGAGCTACCATGTCTTTTCAAATCTGGCATTACTGTTGAAGCTGTTTAAATGTTATAGTAGACTACTTGGTTTTCAACAAATGGTGGTAAGGAAAGATTAGAGATATAATTTTATTAAGTTAGGTAGACAGAGAAGACAAAATCAATCAACCATTTCTATGGGGTTTGTCACAGCATTTCTACAATACCTTTTACAAAACCAGCCTCCCTACCGGAAACAGTGAGCATGGTGAATATGAATTTTATGAAACTATTCATAATACTTTCCTCCATCCCTATCCCTTCAGTATTTCTTAGTTTAGCTTTTACAATGAATTGCAAAGCAGCATATAATAAATGCAATTGTAAATGGGCATTGTTTATTCAATGTATTACAACTTTTAAAAATTCATACAGATGCTTGATAATCATGTTACAGGGATGGAAAAGATATGGAACATTTTGCTATTCAGTTGGAAATATATCTGAAACATTTTTAGAAGCAAATAAAGCATGTCAAAGGAACAATGGTTACATAGCAACAGTTGAAAATCGGTACAGTAATGACATTTCTTTTACTTCTTAAATCTGACCTAACAATAGAAAAACTTTGAAAGATCTAAGTTATCAGATGTTTTCTTCTTAACAAATCTAATACCATGTTCAATAAAAAATGGCATAAATTGTATGTAAAAGGCTGAAAATTGAACATAAGACTTATTTGCTATCATGGGCCACGTCCAGATGAGCGTGGCTGTATGGTATGTGGAGTCGCAGACCCATCTGTCATACCACATGCTGCATATTCAGGCATTTCCCATGCTGCTACCTTTCAGCATGGGTGGTGGGACGTGGGGGGTTGACCCAGGAGATCCTGAGGTTAAAAAAACCTGCACGGAAAGAAAGCGGGGCAGCACATGTGGCTGCAGTACATGCCACCCAAAATCAGAGCCTGGCCTGCTGGACTCATGCTTTGACTGCTGGCCAGGTTTCACAGACCCCAGGAAAGGCTGCTGGTCCAGCCACCCTTACCCCACCTGGAGTAACCTGTTGCATGCCAGAGCATGTGTGGCATGGGCATTCTCCAGGGACAAGTAGCAGTGGTGCAAGCTGTGCCTTTGCTTCTTGTCCCCAGGGAAGCAAATGCCTGCACTTGTCTGGATATGGCCACAGAATTCTCATCAAGGAAAACATGCTTTTTTTTTTTAAACTCATCAAAGAAAACCACACAACACCTAAACAGACTTGCCTTCCTTAATATTAATATCAGGAGGATAGTATGATGCCCCAACCCTGCCCCCAAAAACAAACAAACAAACAAACAACAAACCCAAACAAACCCAAAACAAAACTGCACAACAGCAAAAAATATTTCTGGTTTCATCATTCTCTTCCTATCCTTCAGTATATCTTTGTGGTTTATTTGAAGGGCTTTGTAGTATATTGCAGAATTGTTATACATTATAAACTGCCAAAGTTAAATTGCTGTCTGAATTTCTTGTTTATATTACAGATTACATCCCACTAACACAAACATGAAAAATTATCTGTTTTACTTCAGTTTTCTGTTTATTATCTTTTGGGCAGGTATGAACAAGCCTTTCTGATTAGTCTGGTTGGGCTGACATCAGAAAAATATTTCTGGATTGGTCTTTTTGATGCAGAAGAACAAGGAATATTCAAGTGGGCCAATGGTGAAGAGGTTCTGTTCACTCACTGGAATTCAGGAATGCCTGGTATGCCCTGCCATGTGGTGTATGATGTATATTATCTGAGGTTTAAATCTTTGATTCCAAAAACTACATCTTGAATCTTTTATCCAATGTCATTATCTGTATCTTTAATGAATCTAATGGGTGTTGGCATTTCTTGAATGCACCTTTGCTGTTGGTTTAATAGCCATGATGCTATGATGTCATATAAGAAATAGATCAATAGGAAATTACAAATGATCATGCTATTTTTTTTTGCAACTGTATTGTTATACCATTGTATTATCTCAAATATGCTGCAGTTTTCTTGAAGGTGGGAGCTGTGGCCTGATCCAATGAGCAAGACACTCATTATCTTCACTATGCATCTTGAAGAATTTCTTTGTCATGTTGAATTTTGAGGAGTTTTACAATTGATTCAATACTGCCTATTACATACAGGATTAGTATTCTTCATATGAGAGGTGTAATTAATAAGATTTGTACTCTGGGTTCAAGCAAGAGCAGCACTATGGAAGACGCCACTGCTATCAGGAGAAAGTATTGATGTAGTGCTGCCAGTACCGAGGGGCTGTATGCTTTCTATAGCTCCTGCCATGGCACAGTACAGCTGAATCCTGTCTCCACCCTGTGGCAGCAACAAATTAAGTGGTACCTATCCTCAAACTTGCCCCAAACCCAGCTCTCCACCCCTGCCCTCCATGTGCTGCTCCAACTCCTGTCCGTTCCATGCTTACTGCTCCAAACCATTGCTATTTATACTACTGGTTTATTGTGTTCCCATGGTAAAAGTAGGGAGAAGTCATGATCAAAGTCTGCAGGTGTTTCTGTTTACTAAAAGTGCTTCTGTGACTTAGTATATCATACATGTTACTGATTTATATATGCATATTCCATTTATGCACTGCAGTTCATTTACACAGTGAAAATAACAATGGTGTATAAATGGGAATCAGGTCCAGAATGCCTTTTTATTAAAATTCATGCTATGTCCCATACAAGCCATTATTTAGAAATGTAGGTATTTCATTTCCTTCAGACCAAATTGAGGATTACACTCAATTATGTTATGAGCTTCTCAATGCAAGATTCATAGATTGTAAGGGGATGGAAGGGGCCACACAAGATAATTGGTTTCAGCTCCCACTTCACCAGGAAGGAAAGATGCCTGGGGTCAGGTGAGCCCAGTGAGGTGACCATCCAGTCTCCTCTTGAAGATTTCCAGAGTAAGTGATTGCACTACCTCTGGAGGGAGTTTATTCTACAGTCTGGACACCCTGAAGGTGAAGAAGTTTTTCGTACAGTTGAGCCTGAAGCAGTCTTCCAGGAGTTTGTAACCATTACTCCTCATTTTCCCCAAAGGTGCCCTGGTAAAGAAGTGTTCACTGAGCTCTTGATGTATGCCCCGATGTAGTGGTAAGCTGTTACCAAGTCCCCTCTCAGCCTTCTCTTTTTAGACTGAAAAGGCTCAAGTCCCTCAGTCTCTCCTCGTATGGTCTGCCTTGCAAGTCTCTGATCATATGGGTGGCTCTTCTCTGGACTCTGTCAAGTTTTTCCAAGTCCTTGTTGAAGTGTGGCTGGTGCCCAGAACTGGAGACAGTACTCCATCTGCAGTCTATCTAGTGCTAAGTACAGTGAAAGAATCACTTGTTCGGTTTTACATGAGATGAATTGGTTGATGTATGCCAAAGTATTGTTTTCCCTGCTGGTTATAGCATTGCATTGATGGCTCATGTTCATGTGATGGTCAATTATTACCCCTATGTTCCTTTTGGTCGTGGTGCTAGTCAAATTGGTACCACCTAGCCTGTAGGTTGGGGACTGTTTGCCCCCAGATAGAACACTTTACACTTCTCAGTGTTTCATAGTAGTTAGGGATCAGAAGGTACCTAAATAGATCATCTAGTCTGACCCCCCACCACTGGCCAGAGCACATGCTGGAATCATATGACCCCAGACAGGTGTTCATCCAACCTCTTTTTTAATTTACCCAAGGTAGGAGTGAGAACCACTTCCCTAGGAAGTTGGCTCCTGATCCTAGGCACCCTAACAGTGAAATATTACCTCCTAATCTCTAACCTGAACCTATTCTCCTGTAGCTTCTGGCCATTGTTTCTCATCACCCCAGGTGCTGGTAGGGGGAATAGGGCCCTTCCTATTTGCTGCTGATCTTCCCTAACGAGTTTGTAGGCAGCCACCAAATCCCCCCTCAGCCTCCTTTTGCTGATGCTGAACAGGTTCAAGTCCCTCAGCCTCTCCTCAGAGGGCCTGCCCTGTTGCCTTCCAACCAAGCGGGTGGCCCTCCTCTGAACCCTCTCAAGGCAGGCCACATCCTTCTTAAAGTGCGGTGCCCAGAACTGGATGCAGTACTCCAACTGAAGCCAGACCAATGTTGTGTAGAGGGGGAGTATCACCTCTCTGGACCGGCTTGAGATGCATCTTTGGATGCATGACAAGGTATGGTTGGCTTTGCTGGCTGAGGTCTGGCATTGGCGGTTCATGTTCATCTTGGAGTCAATAATGACTCCAAGGTCCCTTTCCGCCTCTGTAATCTCAAGGAGGGAGCTTCCCAGCTTGTATGTATGCTGTGGATTCCTTCTCCCCAGGTGAGTTGAACTTCATCTGGTTCTGATTTGCCCAACTCTCCTGCCTGTCCTGATCTGCCTAAACCTGCAGCCTATCCTTAAGCATGACCACACTTTCCCATAACTTATCATCTGTGAACTTGGCCAGTGAGCTCTTCGTCCCCACATCCAGATCATTGATAAAAATGTTGAAAAGCACTGGATCAAGCATGGACCCCTGAGGGACACCACTGGCCACTTCTTGCCAAGATGACACAGATCTGTTCATGAGACCTCTCTGGGTCCTACCCTGCAACTAGCTTCCTTCCCACCTAACTGTTGAGCAGTTAAACCCACAATCCTCCATTTTTTCCCATGAGACCATCATGGGATACCAGATCAAAGGCCTTTTAGCAGTCTAGATATATAACGTCGACCTCCTCTCTCTTATCCAGGTGGGAAGTTACCTGGTGGTAGAAGGAGATGAGATTGGTAAGACAAGACCTGCCCATGACAAAGCCATGCTGGCTATCATTAAGAATCTTACCCTCTGTAAGTGTATCACACACAGACTCCTTGATGAGTTTTTCTAGGATTTTCCCTGGAATGGTAGACTGATTGGTCTATAGTTGCCCGGGTCCTCTGTCCTCCCCTTCTTGAAGATGACCACAATATTGACCCTCTTCCAATCCTCAGTGATCTCCCAGAGTGCCACAAGTTTTGGAAAAGTTTCACCAGGGTTCCCACTATGACCTTGCTTAGGTCCTTCAGCTAGGACTGACTTCCTTCAAGTACTTTCCAAGCTCTTGCAAAAATCTAGAACTCTTGGTTCTGAAATGATACCTTTGAAACATAGTTTTACTCTGTCACTATTACTGTGCTGTTAAGTTCTGGCCACTGCCATAAATACTTTAATCATCATCATAAATGAAGATTTTATATCATTGTTACTAGTTTTTGCTCTGTTTCATGAAGGCGGGGAGTCAGGATGTGCTGCAATGAGAACTGGACCTGCAGCTGGATTATGGGATGTTCTTCCTTGTGAGATGGTGGAAAAATTTATTTGTAAACAACGGGCTGCAGATGCCACATATCCTCCTGTTCAAACAACAACTCCTGCCCCAGTGTGTCCTGAGGGTTGGGTCTCAACTGTCCATAGTAATTCATGCTTCAAAGTAAGTGCTAAATTAGTCAATGAGGACAAGTGTCTTTGGTCTATATGTGCTATCTAATTTTAGGAAAGAACTGACTTCATTCTGCTTGTTCAGCAGCTACACATGATAAAGCAAACTGGACTCAGTCCTGAAGACACAGCTCAGTTCCTTTCCGACCCAGGAAAGGAAGAACTCTTCTTCAGTAATGACCTTTGATGAGTGAAGAGAGACAGCCTCTTTTACTTAAGTGTTAGGTGGATAGTAGGGCTGTGCAAAGCTTTGGTCCCTGGTTTGATTCGGCGGAGATTCAGCCTGATTTGGTGGCTGAATCTCCAAATCCCAGTTGAATCAGAGGACCCTTTAATCTCTCCAAATCGAATCGGAACCCTCCAAATTGATTCAGAGAGATTCAAAAAGATTCGGACGTAGACACAGCTTTAAATGGTTTTTCTGCATACCTCTAGGTAGCAGGCAGCTCATGAAAGCTGCAGTGCTGGGGTTCATGGAGTGTCCCACAGAAGCACCAAATCTTCAGATTCAGATTTGGCTGAATCAAATCAGGGACAATGATCCAAATCAACTAATCAAATCACTGTCCCTGATTCGGGCCAAATCCAAATAGAATAGGGACTTCTTTGCACACTTCTAGTGGATAGAGTGTGAGGGATTGTTTTGAGAATACAAATAAAAAGGATGAAGAAAGAAAGGAGGTAGAAACTGGTCCTACTGTAGCTGATGAAAAGAAAGGAAACATTGAAGGAGAGAAAGATGTAGAAAGAACACAACTCAGAACAAGATAAAGGAGAGAGATGGTGAGAAAAGGATAAAAGATAGAAAATGTGGAGGAGAAAAATAATATGAATTGACAATTGAAAAAGAGGATATAAAGATACTCCTATGGAAGTATATTTCTGTCTATGGAAATAATAATAATAAATGAGATAAGGAAATTAAAGGGAAAAGAGAAAGAAGAATAAGGAAGTTCTGATGTAGTATTCTAACTGTTACTGAACAGAGTAATGCCAAAATATTATATTAAATAATAGAAGTGGCAAAGTCTGACTTGAGTTGGGTTGCTTATACAAGATGTGCTTACCAACATGAGTAAGGGTTACCTGTTTGACCCTCATATGAAATGGAAAATGAAAACACATGTGCGTTTGACCCACATTAGGAAAAAGGATAAGACTGTTGCTAAGATCAGGACATTGCCCACAGTCCTTGCTGCAACATCTTTAACAGACACTGGGGGATACATTAAATTTATGTTTCTGAAGAGCTTTGAGGACTTCAAAGGAAATATGAAAAGAAATATTTTTGAGTGGATATCTGGAAACACCTGAGTATGAAATGTGGGTTCCATGCAATGTTTACTTTGAGATTTACAGAATAGAATGGTTCTACATAACATATGAAATGTTAATAGTTTTTGATTGCTAGAAATGTGTCAAGGAGACCCTGTTTTGGCTTGTTCATGCCCATCCCCCTCCACCAATTTACTGTCTCCCCCCACCTCTAAAAAGAAGCAAACACAGCCAGAGATCATTTTCTTCACGGTTCTATTTTCTTCAAACTTTCAAGTTATCCCCTTATTATTTCTGTTAACTCTGTGCTTAACTGCTCTACAAACTTCTCTCAAGATTTAGAATATCCTAATCAACATACTCAGGTTCTTGTCACTTCAGCTTGTTTCTCATCCATACTAATTTTTGTTCTAAAATCACTGTTTTTGAGGGAAAGGGGTGCTGTTTTTATTTTATTGCCATAGTGTACCTTATTGTAATGATATATGCATTATAATATATGCATATACTATATATGTATATATTATATATGCATAAATTCATTAGCTTCATAAACTCAATCTTGTTAGGTTTTTCTCAGAGACTATGAACAACAAAAAATGTGGCTTAAAGCTCGGGATTTTTGTAGAGAAATGGGTGGAGACCTGGCCAGCATTCACAGTAAAGAGGAATATATTGTCATACAGAGTTCATTAAGGTAAGTACCCAAAGTATATTAATTTTACTACAGTTGAGAAGATATTAAATGAGAATTAGAAATTCCTGTATAACCTTCCTGAAACAGATGGTTTGCATCAAATGTGGAAATATTCTTAGTGATTTCTTTTAAATAAGCCCATAGTTAGGGTATTAACAGGCATTTTGTAAAAATAGTGTTATGTTATCCATCCCTTTGTTGTGTGAAGTGTCTTAAAGCAGGTTAAACTAATCTGTGCTTTTCTCCAGGAGGCAGTGTTTCAGAAAACTTGCTCCCTGCATTGTTTTACCGTTTGGCATTTGCATTAATCACCTACTATTGTACCTGCTGAAGTACTGTATGGCCACAGGATTTTTTCAACAACTTGGAATCTATATTCTAAAACTCCAGCGATACATCCTACATGCCTCTATTCATGTACTCTTTCTTTCTTGTTTTGTATCTCAGGGATATTAATACTTTTGAAAATACTTTTTTATGGATCGGTATATTTTTCTTGGAAGGACTTGCCTGGAGTGATGGCTCTCCTGTAAGTAATTTATCATCCCTACACTGTGGCAGGAGCACCCAAGTATGCCCCTCAGCATACTTGCTTACCTGTGCCTTCAGGCATGTTCCAGTTCTGGAATCATGCCAATAAATACCTTCCAGTGCATCTCTTTGGCTGCTCATGATATTTCTGATATCCTTGGGAACATCTGCTGGGGATGGCTTCAGAGCATCCTCTCTGGTATACTTCCACATATGGAGGATATCAGTTAGTGCAAGTTGGCACAGGTTGGCAGGGTCATCCTGGCTAGAGCACTCTGCTGTTGAAATGTGGATGAACCTTTAGCATTTTACAAAAAATCTTTTTCTTCAGGATCCTATTTCTTTTCTCCTCATGTCTAAATCTTTTCCTGCTCTCCCCTCTTAGACTCCAGTTGTACAATCACTTACATTTATTAATTAGCTTTATATGTAGCTCTCCCCAAAATAATCTTAGGAGTATTGCATTGACTTCTGACTCATTTGAACATTTCGGGCACATCGAGTTGAAGGCGGTCATGAATTATGTGGTGCCACAAACATGTTTGCAGCACCACATACCACGTAATCTGGTGTTCTTTGCACTGCAAGGGCATGTTGCTTGAGCACATGCTGCTCTGGTTTTTTTTTCCTGTGTTTTTTTTTTTACCCCTGTATATCCAGGGGTTGAAAAAAACTGTGGGAAAAAAAAATGGAGCAGTGTGCTGCAGTTTCCGATTAGATTCTGCCCAGCAGGATTGCCATGGCTGCAGCCCCAGGAGGCCCCCAAGACTCCAGGTAAGGCTGCTGGGCCCAGCACAGTGCTGGTCTCAGCCTCCCCTACCACTCCTGGGGTAACTTGCTGCACACCAAAGTGCTTGTGGCATGGGCATTCCCTGAGGACAAGTAGCTGTGGTGCCAGGTGTGCTGCTGCTGCTTGTCCCTGAGAAACCAAACGTCCATGCAAGTCTGGATGTGCTCATTGAGGTTATTCATGGCCAGGTCTACATGAGATGCTGACTGCTCAGTAGCCCAATACTACTGTGCAGTAGCATCATGTGGCAAAAACCCAAGAGCAATGCTACTGTGCAGTAATGTTAGGCTACTGCACAGTGTTGTCATAAAACAGGCATTTGCTGGAGCTACCCTGGGTTACTGTGCATTTATTTAGTATTTGTTTTTACAAGTACTAAATAAATGCACAGTAACGTCTCATGGGCTAGGGACAGGCATTACACATAAACTGGTTTAAGTGATCAGAAACTGGCTTAAACCTGTAACAGAACAGATGTTCAGTGCACATAAATCAGTTTGAAATTGTCTGAAACTGGTTTGAGATAAATCTGGTTTAATGTAGTAATCCGACTTAACTGATTTGGGTTAAACAGGTTTATGCAATGTTGTTCCCAGACCCCTTTGCTGGTTTAAGTTAAATCAGAGTCCTCCAGCATCCCAGCATGCTCTCTGGGCTGGGCGGGGCTCTCTGCTTCTCAGCAGGGCTGGCCCCTCCCCTCCGGTTCCTGGCTGAGATTTGCAGCTCCAGCAGAGATTTGCAGGCACAGCAGGGTCTGCTGGTTTCCTTGTGCCCTACCCCCCATCACAGATCAAGCAGGAAATCCCCTCCTCCTTCTCATTTCCCACAGCATGGACCCCAGCGCCAGGGACCCTAGGCATGTAGTGTGCTAGCTAATGCCCAGAGGCATTTGTGTGTCTCTCTCTTCCCACTTTCAGGCAGACAGAACAGGGCTTTTGGAGCTAAACAACAGATCAGCCAGTAAACTGTTTAAGAAGTTTGAACTAACAGGAGAGGCCACTGTTTTGCTAACTGGGTGATAAAAACTCTTATCACCTTTTGGCTGGCTTGCTTGCCCGTCAGTTTGCTGCAGACAGTATGACAAAGCATGGAGGGAGATTAAAAAGCTCTGTATCGTTAACAGATGCATGCTTTGCACACCCCAGCTTGCCTCAGAGTGCTAGCCCAGGGCTGGGAGCTGACAACACTCCCACCCCTCGAGCAACCAGCGGGGAAAAGCCTGGGACCATGCAAGTAGACATTCCTAATGAGAGAGCCCTGCCAGGGCCTGGCCATGTCCCCCTTAGCTCAGCTCCCTGGAGAAGGGAAGGGATGGCTGCTCTAGTGCCCCCCAACTTCTAGCCTTAGCCACTGCAGCCATGTGCCTGAATTTCCTCAGTCCAGAGAGAATCTGTCCAGGTTGCAACCGGTTCAGCCTAGCCAGGTTAAACTAACCTGCAAAGATGGAATCAATTCAGGCTCAGTCTTTTTGAATGTCTGTCCCTAATCATGTAGATGAGTCCACAGAGTAATAAATTTAAGCATGTGTTTATGTAGGTAGGGACTGCAAGCCATTCTTTTCTTATTTTAGCATATATATGTATTCACTTTTCCTTTAAGAGCTCAATTCAGTTTAGGTCGGTAGCTTTGCAAACATCTCTTCTATCAAATTATACTTTCCATGGGAAAGCAGAGCTCTCCCATGGAGAGAGAGACTTAATCTGAATCTCCATTTCTTCAATGCAGAGGACAGTGTCCCTCATTAAGATGAAAATAGTAACAAAATTACTTTCCTACATAGGTTACCTACACAGGCTGGTTTGAATCATCAAGTGTTCAGGATGAAAGCAAATACTGTGGAACTATTAATGAACAACACAATAAATGGCATAAGGTAGACTGTAGACGGTATGAAAACTGGATTTGTCAAATAAAAAAAGGTAGGTTTATTTCACCCCTTGAATATGAACATTAAAAACAAATTTTCGGAAGTCGGTTTGTTGAACTAATTAGAAATAATACTGGGAATTTAAAAAATACACTTTTGTTAAGGTTATGTGCAAATAGAGAGAATTAGGCAGCATATATAGGTTCAGATTTTCAAAATAAAGGAATGTGTACTTGTACAAATACATTTGTGCATGCCTAACTAAGATATATGCCTAACTAAGATGTAATATGTTAGTTACTTTTGCAGAAGTTTTGCACTCAGATGAGTGGCAGGGGTGGCAATTTAAAAGCCTACTGGGAGCTGGGCTTGAGAAGGCTTT
>NW_017729004.1:47309293-47314671 GCF_001723915.1 Gavialis gangeticus | reverse complement strand
GGGCAATTTAAAAGCCTACTGGGAGCTGGGCTTGAGAAGGCTTTCCCTGGCCTGGTTCCCCTTGGTTGGCTTCCTCTTGCCACCCTGCCACTCAGCTGAGCAGTTGGGAGGGGTGTGGGGGTCAAGGGGAAACCAGCAGGTGCCACTCCGTATGCTTGGTTTTCTGTGCCTGGGAATTGAGCAGCGAGAGCAGCAAAGCAAAGCCCCTGCCTGCTTCTCACACCAGGAACTCTGCTCTTAGGGCCCGACAGTTGAGCAGAGGAAGAAGTGGTGGCTGGAGTGGCTCCTCTGGTCCTGGTCGATGGGAGGGGCAGAAGCAGCTTTTGCCAGGTGTCTTCTTAAAACCAGAGGGACCCTCAAGACACAGGAGCCTCTCCCTTGGCTTCACAGGAAGAGTGAAGTTGGGGAAAGTGTATAGATGTTCAGTTTCCCCAGAGAAACTTTCCAGGGCATGACTTAACCCTAGCTGTTCCAGGGTTTTATTTTCTGAGTGGCCATTTTGCTCGGGAGGAGGCCTTGATTTCTGTACACTTCTGGTTTCTCCTTGGCACAGAGCGAGTCTCCAAGTAGAAACTGAACTGCACACATTATTCAAGATGTGGACATACCATCGACTTGTGTAATGGCATGATGGTTTCCATTTTAATAGTATTCAGGTCATATTGTTTTGGAGTAAATATAATGAAAATGTATCTTGCTGTGGAAACTCCTCTGGATATCATGATCCTTTTCTTTCTGCAATTCCTAGATAGATGCAACCCAGGCCTAAATGGCTTAGTAATTTCAGTCAAGTGATTTGTAAACTTTTGATTAAAAAATGCTAAAATAATTTTTCATGAAAACCAAGGATTTTTGCAGGTGATTCCTTTTATTTGACCAATCTGGTGGTTGGGATAGACTTAGATGTGCATTTGGGGACCAGTTTGTCAGTATTTGACAGCAGTTTGACCAGTTTGTCAGCATTTGACAGCAGAAGAGTATTTGCTACTTGAAAGCTCATCTATGTCTAACCCAACCATGCAACTGGTCTAATAAAAGGTATCACCCACAAAAATCCTTTCCTCTCACAAGTTTCCTGGACCATCAGAGCAATATTACTCTAACACTACCAAACTCGTTTTATTTAATTTTAACCTACATAGGACTATGATATGGCCAAGACCATAGATTTCACTGCATGAAACATGGTTTAGAATAGAAATTTAAAAGAAAATTATGATTTAGACTGTGTGAAGTATAATTGAAATCCATCATGAAACCCTGTCTCCATTGGAATCAATGGCAAATGAGGCCTGGTAATTGGCTGAGTACTGGGTGACTGCTAGTTTATTTTTGGCTGATCTTTAAAGATGATTTGTACTATTTCTGTTAATTGAAAAAATATATTGAGAAGGTGTCCCCTGGCAGATGTTATACGTTAGATACTATTATCCTATTAATTGAGCCATAAATAGTAACCCTGTCACACATTCAAGGAAGCAGTGGCATAACAAAATGGACAACCAGCCACAGAAACATTCCACAGAAGATGTGTAATGTTTTTGTGGCTGATTTTCATTGGATAGCGACAAACTGGAGCTGGTTCCAGACTCCTGTGTGGTCCTGGCCCCAGGCCCATTTGGGTGCAGAGGGAGCCCAAGGTCATGATCCTGCATTGGCATTGACTCCCCCTGCATTGGCAAGTAGTAATGGTGTCATTGAGATCTTATCTCTGATCCCAAAATTGCGTGTCCTGCATTGCACATGTGGACTGGCATGAGGCACTATTGTTGTGAGTCAGGGATCAGATCCTATCATGCAATCGAATGCACATGTGCCACAGGCCTAAATATGTAAAATGTTATTTCATGGTTACTTAATTTGTGTTAAATCACTATTTACTAGATGAAATAATTTTCTCTTCAAGAACATTTTATGGATGTTGAGATTCTACATATCAGTTTCAGATTTTTTCAGTTTTCCTCTTTCTTGCAGGGGGACCATTCAAACCAGAACCCACTGACAAGCCTGGTAGGGATTTTCATTGTTTATTAAATGCTGTGCTTTATTAAGATATTTATTGGAGAATAAAATCTTCCTGATTACATACAGTATACATACATTATATACCTTGCAGCATATAAAACCATTGAAGATGCATGGATTATACATGAAGACAAGCAGTATTTTATAAGCAATGATTATAGCTCTATGGAAAAATCCCGGGAGTTTTGCAAGAAGAATTTTGCGGATCTTGCTGTCATTGAAAGTGAAAGTGAAAGGGAATTTCTATGGAAAAATGTAAGACTAAATGTTTGCTTCACAAATAAATAATGTGGCTTTTTTGACAATCTGCCCCTGAACCTGAAAAAAATTAATGGAATCCCCTTTTACTCTACTGTCAGAAATGGAACTGTAAACATTTTTGGATGAGGTGTGTCAGAATTTAGGAGTCAATTTAGGTAACTTCTTTAAAATGTACAATTATTTTGTAATCTTTTCACAGCTGAGAAACAAGTCAATCTAAACTTGTAACATATACATAAATCTCATTGACTTACATTATCCTCCCTCCCATTTTACCTAATTAAGGGAATCTGTTTATTTTGTTTAAGAGATCTTTGAATTAATATAAATAAAGTATTACATTAAAATGATATCTTCCTATTTTAGAGTGATCAGCATGAACCAAGGTGGTATTACATTGGTTTAACAGTGAGCCTTGATAAAAGGTTTAGGTAAGTTACTATAAACACCATGGTTTTTGACATATTGAAACAAATATTCTATTTAGCCAGGGTTAAGACTTTAAAACACTGCCATTACAAAAGGTTGATCGTAATGATAGTGGTTGTGAATTAATCTTAACAGAAGGTTAACTGTACGTGATCACATAACATAAATTTAATTCTTTTTCTTTAACTGTTGTAGAGATTCTTCTCCCTTGATGTCCTTTTCAGCAGATATTAGATCCTGAAACTCCAAGTTATTGGTGGTCTTCATTAAGTGGTGCTTCTTACCACATTTGTCCTTAGAACTCTCCTGATCATCTCCTTTCTAACTACACGCAGGAAAAAATCCTTTGGTATAGCTATCATCAGTTTTTCTGTGTAGAATACTGTCTCTCTAGTTTGCTTCATCCTGGCATTTCTTTGTGCTCTGTTGTACATTCTGAGCTGCTAAATAATATTCTTTGTTTAATATAACACTGTATTTATTCAAATCTAAGATAAGGTTGCCCCACCATTTAGCATGGGGGAAAAGTCCCTCATCTTCAGATGGCATATGAGGGCAGTTGGGAGGGGGGTGGCAGGTGGCTGCTGTGGCTTGTGTTTCAGTTCCTGTCTGTGGTTGGGGCTGTAGCAACAGCTGCTACCTGCCCCTCCAACCTGCACTGCCCCTGCACCTCCTCATGAAAACTTTCCCCCTCCCTTTCCCTCTATCCCCTCCTTACCATTGCTCCATGTTGGCCGGCTCCATCCATGCTGCAGCCTGGGGTACTAAGTAGCCTAAGCCCAGCCTATAGCAACAGTGCATAGTATGCAGAAGGGTGGTGTTGTGCTTAGTGCCCCAAGCTAGAACAGGCACAGAGTCTGTCAGCGTGGGACAAGGGTAAGGATGGAGAAGGGGAGCAGTGGCATGGGGGAGTGAAGAACAGAGGCTGGCGGGGTGGGCAGGCAGGAGGTAGAGATGGCAGGGAGGCAGGTACAAGCAGTGGGCAAACTACATGACCTTTCCACACCACCTGATGCCCCCACTGCCTGACTCCCTTCAGTGGTAGGAGGGATGAATAGAAGATGTCCCTACAATAATTTAATTTCATACATGGGAAATTATAATAAATTTGTAAATCTTGCATGTATAGAATCTAATTTTTTTGGGGGGGTCATTTTATATTCAGTATCATCTTAACTTTGAGTAAAGAGAGGACCCAGGCAACCATAGGTCAATTAGCTTAACTTTTATCCCATGGAAAATCCTGGATAAATTCATCAAGGAGTCTGTGTGTGATATGCTTGCAGAAGGTAGGATTCTGAATGACAGACAGCATGGCTTCATCATGGGCAGGTCTTGTCTTACCAGTCTCATCTCCTTCTACCACCAGGTAACTTGCCACCTGGATAAGAGAGAGGAGGTTGACATTGTGTACCTAGACTTCTAAAAGACCTTTGATATGGTATCCCATGATGTTCTCATGGGAAAATTGGAGGACTGTGGGCTTAACTGCTCGACAGTTAGGTGGGAAGGAAGCTGGTTGCAGGGTAGGACCCAGAGAGGTCTCATGAATGAATCTGTCATCCTGGTGAGAAGTGGCCAGTGGTGTCCCTCAGGGGTCAGTGCTTGGTCCAGTGCTTTTCAAAATCTTTCTCAATGATTTGGATGTGGGGGTGAAGAGCTCACTGACCAAGTTCATGGACAACACAAAGTTTTGGGGGAGTGTGGTCACTCTTGAAAATAGGCTGCAGATACAGATGGACCTAGACAGGCTGGCCAGTTGGGTGGATTGGAACCAGATGAAGTTCAACATTCAGAAGTGTGAAGTGCTCCATCTGGGGACAAACAATCCCCAACATACTTACAGGCTTGGTGGTGCCAAACTGACTAGCATCACAACTGAAAGGGACCTAGGGGTAATACTAGACCATAGTTTGAACATGAGCCATCAGTGCGATGCTGTGTCAGCAGGGTAAACAATATTCTGGCATGCATCAGCTGATGCATCTCATGTAAAACCAAGCAAGTAATTCTTCCACTGTATTCAGCGCTAGATAGAATGCAGATGGAGTACTGTCTCCAGTTCTGGGTGCCACACTTCAACAAAGACGTAAGATCAGAGACTTGCATGGCAAGTCACACGAGGTAAGGCTGAGGGATCTGGGACTCTTCAGCCTGAGAAGAGAAGGCTGAGAGGGGACTTGGTAGCAGGTTACCACTATATCTGGAATACATTAAGGGCTCAGTGAACAACTGTTCACCAGGGCACCCTTGGGAAAACCAGGAGTAATGTCCACAAACTCCTGGAAGACCATTTTAGGCTTACCACTAGGAAAAACTTCTTCACAGTCAGGGTGTCCAGACTACGGGATAAGATTCTTCCAGAGGTGGTGCAATCACCTACCCTGGAAATCTTCAAGAGGAGACTGCACAGTCACCTTGCTGGGGTCACCTGACCCCAGTTGACTTTCCTTCTTAGTGCAGGGAGGCTTGACCCAAAAATCTTGTGAGGCCCCATTCAGCCCCTTATAATCTATGACTTTATGAATTACAGATTTTTTTTTCTATTTTCAGATTTGCATTGACACTTCCTTTCTTCCTGTAAAGGACTGCAACCAGCATCTTTGGTGCCTTTGAGGGCTCCATTTTCTCTTATGCCACTATATAAAGCTTTTCCCTATACC
>NW_017729004.1:47296191-47304293 GCF_001723915.1 Gavialis gangeticus | reverse complement strand
ACTTCTAAAAGACCTTTGATATGGTATCCCATGATGTTCTCATGGGAAAATTGGAGGACTGTGGGCTTAACTGCTCGACAGTTAGGTGGGAAGGAAGCTGGTTGCAGGGTAGGACCCAGAGAGGTCTCATGAATGAATCTGTCATCCTGGTGAGAAGTGGCCAGTGGTGTCCCTCAGGGGTCAGTGCTTGGTCCAGTGCTTTTCAAAATCTTTCTCAATGATTTGGATGTGGGGGTGAAGAGCTCACTGACCAAGTTCATGGACAACACAAAGTTTTGGGGGAGTGTGGTCACTCTTGAAAATAGGCTGCAGATACAGATGGACCTAGACAGGCTGGCCAGTTGGGTGGATTGGAACCAGATGAAGTTCAACATTCAGAAGTGTGAAGTGCTCCATCTGGGGACAAACAATCCCCAACATACTTACAGGCTTGGTGGTGCCAAACTGACTAGCATCACAACTGAAAGGGACCTAGGGGTAATACTAGACCATAGTTTGAACATGAGCCATCAGTGCGATGCTGTGTCAGCAGGGTAAACAATATTCTGGCATGCATCAGCTGATGCATCTCATGTAAAACCAAGCAAGTAATTCTTCCACTGTATTCAGCGCTAGATAGAATGCAGATGGAGTACTGTCTCCAGTTCTGGGTGCCACACTTCAACAAAGACGTAAGATCAGAGACTTGCATGGCAAGTCACACGAGGTAAGGCTGAGGGATCTGGGACTCTTCAGCCTGAGAAGAGAAGGCTGAGAGGGGACTTGGTAGCAGGTTACCACTATATCTGGAATACATTAAGGGCTCAGTGAACAACTGTTCACCAGGGCACCCTTGGGAAAACCAGGAGTAATGTCCACAAACTCCTGGAAGACCATTTTAGGCTTACCACTAGGAAAAACTTCTTCACAGTCAGGGTGTCCAGACTACGGGATAAGATTCTTCCAGAGGTGGTGCAATCACCTACCCTGGAAATCTTCAAGAGGAGACTGCACAGTCACCTTGCTGGGGTCACCTGACCCCAGTTGACTTTCCTTCTTAGTGCAGGGAGGCTTGACCCAAAAATCTTGTGAGGCCCCATTCAGCCCCTTATAATCTATGACTTTATGAATTACAGATTTTTTTTTCTATTTTCAGATTTGCATTGACACTTCCTTTCTTCCTGTAAAGGACTGCAACCAGCATCTTTGGTGCCTTTGAGGGCTCCATTTTCTCTTATGCCACTATATAAAGCTTTTCCCTATACCCAGCCTGGTGGTTTACCACATTTTTCATGGAGAGAATGAGCTGTAGGCATTGATACAAAACTTTTCAATAAAAAGGGGGTGTCCCTATAACATCCCAAATTCCTTCTTGCTGACATTCACCTAGTAACTTCTTGCCCATTCCCACAAAGCCCTTCTCCTTAGGCTCAGTATGGAAAGGCCTGTGGGCTTTGCCATGGAGCCTATTTAAAAATATTTGATATTCCTTAAAACGTCTGAGATTATTTTAAACAAATTTAGTATGACTTATTGTGTACAAGAGACACGTGCATAAAGGATTACCTGGTATCATATCTCTTTGCTGCAACCAGGCAGCCTACATGTCATGGGTGATTGGTGTCTCCTGTGACAGGAAGGGCACAGTTTGAGGGCAGCAGCATCTGGGGTGGCAAGCAGCTACCGCCCACAGAAGCCGTCGTTGGTGTTGGCAGCTGTGGGGGGAGGTGGTGGTGAGCCATGACTGCCCTCAGAAGCTGGCAGTGGCAGCAGCCAATCTCAGAGAGAGCACGTGCTGCCTCCGAGCCCACCCCTGTGCCCTCTTGCCAGTCGCATATGCTACACCTCAAAGGGCATACTAATAGTTCATTCTATTCTAGCTGACTATTTCAACAAGTCTTGTTTGTTTCCATGCAGGAGATATACAGAGAAGCTTATTTGGTTATTTTGTATGTATTTCTTAAAACAATACTGCTCAGAACTAGCTTCTAAGAAGCATTTAGACTCTAATTTGTCATTGTGGACTGATGTTGCTCAAATCCCTCAAGTTGATTTTCATGTGTGTAGTGAGACTTGGGTCCAGGGCTGGCTGGATCTTGCCCTGGTGGCCTCTCAGTATCTGTCTCTGGGTTTAGAGTTTTTCCCTTCTCCTCACCTGCCATGCCTTCAATGTTATTTTAAGAGAAAAGATTTGGGAGGCTGCCCCACATCACAGGGGCTCACTGGTCTGGTCTTCTCCTTGTCCTCACAGCAGCTCTGGTAACTTAGCACCTTATGGCTACCTGGGGCCTCTACCTGCCCTTTTGCCATGCCTGTGCCTCACAGGTGTTAAAAGTTCATCATTCTGGGGGAAGATCCCTCAACCCCAAGCCGGTATCTTGTCTCATCTAGCTTCTGGTCTCACCTCCTAGGGCTTGGGTCTGCCCTTCCTTGTTCTAACTTCCCCTTTAAGAGCACAGCTCTTGCCCCTTAAGGCTCTGATCTCATCCTTCCTGGCTCCCTCTTCACTCGTCAAGGCTTCAAGTCTCAGCCTTTATTGACCTGATAATGCCCCTTTAAGTCCCTGGCTGCACCCCTCTCAGCCTGGGGTTGTGCCCTTGTCCTCAGGTTGCAGCTTTCCTTAGCTGTGTCCTATCCTGTCTCCTACCTGAGTCCAGCCCTTGGTAGGGCTTGTAATCCTCATGCACCCCTCAGGCACTTTGGGATTTCCATCTCCCCTGTCAGTCCCAATCCTGCTCCTCTAGTCATAATCGTAACAGAAAAGTCAGTGCTCAGTCCATAAATAAAATGAAGCACTTTGGCTGCATAAGAAAGTCCTGCACATAGTAAACTCTGTTTCTTTCTGGTGTGGGGGTCTCATAGAATCATAGAAAGTTAGGGTTAGAAGGTACCTCACCTAGTCATCTAGTCCAACCCTCTGCTCACAGCAGGACCATCCCCAACTAAGTCATCCTAGCCAAAGCTTTGTCTAGCCAGGTTTTGAAAACCCGCAAGGATGGAGCTTCCACCCCCTCTCTGGGTAACCTGATCCAGTGTTTTACTATCTTACTAGTGAGAAAACTCTTCCTAATACCTAACTTAAACTTCCTTTGATGCAATTTAAGGCTGCCTGTTGTTCCTTGTTCTGTCATCTGCCACCACTGAGAAAAGGCTAGCTCCATCTTCTTTTGAACTCCCCTTCAGATAGTTGAAGAATGCTATTAAGTCTCCTCTCAGTCTCCTCTTCTCTAAACTAAATAAGCCTAGTTCCCCAAGTCCTTCGTCAAGTCATGTCCCCCAGTCCCCTCAACATTTTTGTCACCCTCAGCTGGACTCTGTCCAATTTGTCAACATCTTTTCTGTAGTGGGGGGCCCAAAACTGAACACAGTACTCCCAATGTGGCCTTACCAGTACTGAATAGAGGGGAATAATCACTTCCCTTGACTTATTGGCAACACACCTACCAATGCAGCCCAGTATGCCATTAGCCTTCTTGGCAGTTAGGACACACTGCTGACTCATATTCAGCTTATTGTCCACTGTGACCCCCAGGTCCTTTGCTGCAGAGCTGCTGCCTGGTCAGTCAGCCTCTAGCCTGTACTGGTGCATGGGATTGTTCCATCCTAAGTGCAGGACTTTGTTGAGCCCCATGAGATTCATTTTGGCCCAATCTTCCAATTTGTCTAGGTCACTCTGAATCCTAGCCCTACCCTCCAGCTTACTTACTACTTCTCCCATCTTGGTGTCATCTGCAGACTTGCTGAGGGTTAACTCTATGCCATCTTCCAGGTCATTAATGAGGACATTGAACAGAACTGGCCCCAGGACCAATCCCTGGGGGACTCCACTTAATACCAGGCTGCCAACTATACATCAAGCCATTGGTTACTACTCTTAGATCCCAATGCTCCATCCAGTTTTATATCCACCTTACAGTCCATTCAGCCCATACTTCCTTAGCTTGCCTGCAAGAAGGTTGTAGGAGACTTATCAAAAGCCTTGCTAAAATCAAGGTACACCACATCCACCATTCTCCTTGCATCCACAGAATCACTCACCTCATCATAGAAGGCAGTCAGGTTGGTCAGCTATGACTTGCCCTTGGTGAATCCATGCTGACTGTTCCTAATCAACTTTTTCTACTTGAAGTGCTTGGAAATGGATTCCTTGAGGATTTGCTCCATGATTTTCCCAGGGACTGAAGTGAGGCTGACAGGTCTGTAATTCCCTGGATCTTCCTTTCCCTTTTTTTTAAATATGGGCACAATGTTCATCCTTTTTCAATCATCTGGGACCTCTCCTGATCACCAGGAGTTTTCAAAGATGATAGCCAATGGCTCTGCAATCACATCAGCCAACTCCCGCAGCAACCTCAGGTGCATCCCTTCTGGCCCCAGTGTCAATACATAGGGACTGCAAGGGGTGCACTCCCTAACTGGCTGTGCTCGCCACTTAGGCGACAGGCAGGGTGGGCAGGTGGAAGCACTGGTGCCCCCCCTGCAAGCACCAGCTGGGGAGTAGAGTGCCATGTCACTCCCAGAAGTGGCTGCAGCCAGTTCCAGAAATGGCTGCAGTGATCAGCCACAATGATTGGCTGTCTCGCAATGCCTGCCCCCCATCAGCAAGATTGGCCCCAGTTGGCAGGATTGGCCACGGGAGACCCCTGACTAAGGCAGCACCAGTTGCCCGTGTCCAGCCCCATGGACTTGTACACATCTAGATTTTCTAAGTAGTCCCTAACCTGTTCTTTCACCACTGAGGGCTGGTCACCTCCTCTCCAAACTGTGCTGCCTGGTGCAGTAGTCTTGGAGCTGTCCTTTCCTGTGAAGATGGAGGCAAAAAAGGCATTGAGCACTTCAGTCTTTTCTGCATCCTCTGTCACAAGGTTGCCTCCCCTATTCAGTAAGGGACTCACAGTTTTCCTGATTCTCCTCTTGCTACTTGTAGAAGCCCTTCTTGTTACCCTTCACATCCCTTGCTAGCTGCAACTCCAATTGCACTTTAGGCTGAAGGACTGTCTCCTACAGTCTTACAGTCCTTCATCTTCAGTCAACGTAGTGCAGAGCTTCTTCCCTGGCAGCCTGCATGACAGCACCTCTGAGGCTCAAATCCTGAGTTTATATGTAGCTGAGGGTCTGTTACCCTGGCTAGGGACAGACATTACACATAAACCAGTTTAAGTGATCAGAACTAGTTTAAATCTGTAACAGAACGGATGTTCTGTGCACATAAACCAGTTTCAAAATGGCCCAAACTGGTTTGAGATATACCTGGTTGAATGCAGTATCAGACTTAACTGATTTGGCTCAAACTGGTTTATGCGATGTCTGTCCCAGATCCCTTCTGATTTAAGATAAACCAGAACCACCGCTCCCCCCCGCCCCCCAGCATCCTGGCATGCTCTCTGGGCTGGGCAGGGCTCTCTGCTGCAGTTGCAGAGCTGACCTCACCCCTTTGCTCTGTAGCCTAGAGCAGGGACAGGCCCTAGGAGAGACACCAGCCAGCATGGCCTCGTTAAGGCAAAGTGGGCAGGGAGGTAGTTAATTCTTCCCTCTTTCTCCTCTTCCCCCACCACAGCCAAGGTCAACCTGTCTGCTGGGGGGCAGAGGGGGCTGCAGTGGTGGACCCTGGAGCTGGCAGACCTTGGCTGCAGGGAAGGGATGGGATGGAGGGAGGAATTAACCCTTCTCCCTGCCCCCTTCACTTTAATTAGACCATGCTGGGTTGGTTGTCCTGCAGAGCTGGGAGGGGGGCTCCATGCAGTGCTGCCTGATCCCGGAGGGGAGGGGAGGGGAGGCAAGGCAGGGGCAGGCTCTGTTCCACGGTGGAAGGAACTCTTTCTCCTCCTTCTCCCCCCAGAGGGGCAGCAGGAGGACAGAGCTCAGCTGGGCAGGGTGTGGGTGAGTGGGGGGTATAGGGGTCCCCACACAGTCCCCTTGTGGCATGCAGCCCCCACTGCCTGGCAGCAGCAGCAGGCAGGGAGGTCAGGATGCTTGTGCCAGTGCAAGCATGGCTCTGGCAGGGGAAGCCCCACACTGGAGCCTACTGCCTCTGCTGCTCCCTCCTGCAAGTCCCCGCATGCTGCCAGGAGTGGGGGGGGAGCCCCACCCCTGCTTCCCTGCAGAGTCCAGTGTGGGACTTCCCACTCTCACACCCTACACACCCACACCCTGCCCAGCTGAGCTCTGTGCTCCTGCTGCCCCTTTGGGGGGTGTGGGTGTGTGAGCTGTCCTGGAGGGTGGGAGGGAAGGAGGAGGGAGAAGAGCCTCTCCAGCACTGAACAGGGCCCCCCTCCCAACCCTGTGGTGGTGTGGGAAAGGGAGGAGGGGGAAGAGTTCCCCTTTGGGGCCGGGCAGCCCTGTGTGCTGGGATTGTTCCCAGCTGTCAGGGAGCTACTGGGGCGGGCCTGCCGGGACATGGCCATGTCCCGCCTCCTCAGGTCAGCTATCTTGTGGAAGGAAGGGCTGCTTTAGCACCCTTGGGCTTCTGGTTTGAGCCACTGCAGGCATGTGCCTGCGTTTCCTGATTAGAAAGGGAACGTCTACCATTTGGAAACTGATTTACTCTTTGCAGGTTAGACTGATTCGCAAAGATTAAATCAATTCAGGCTCGGGCTTTTGGAATGTCTTTCCCTAGCCCTGGTCTTGTTACCTCCCAGTTACCACAGGTGCTTCTCTTCAGCCTAACTGGCTTCCCTTTAGAGCTACTTCCAGCTTCTGGGATAGAAGCTAATTTTCTGCTTCCTGGTACTACTGTGGGGCAGCTAGTTTTGCAGTAGGAAGATCACTGTACTAAGTAGTCTCTGCCCTACTGAAGTATTTCAGTACCACTAGCTCTACTGTAAGCATTGTCCCAGCCTAAGGTGCTCAGCTTGTTCTTCTGGTGCTCTTAGTAGGCAGCCTAGCCCCCTGGAGTTCTCTTCACTGATAGCTTCTGCTCATTAGTAACAGGGAATCCCTGGGTTCCTGTTATAATGATTATTTCCTTTCTTGTGCTGTCATTTGGGGCAAACAAAACTCCTGTGGTAGAGGCAATATCTTTTATTAGACCAACTAAATAGTAGCAAAAAATTTATATCTTTGTAAGCTTTCAAGCCCAAATGCCATTCCTGAGGCAATATGCCTGTTCTTCAGCTTGTTGTAGTTTTTGTTTTGGAGGCATTTTTTAAAGTTTTGTAGCCCCAATCTTGGGAATAAAAAAGATCACCTCTTTCACAAGTTTTGATTCAGTTGATGATCACTTTTAATCATAAATCTGCCATTAATGTTAATGGATTTTCTGTTCTTAAAAGTGTATACACTTAATTCTGAGCATATCTTTCAGAATTATTGCCAAATTAGTTGTGTAATCATAGCATAATAGAAATTAAGGGCTGGAAAGGACCTTGAAAGATCATTGAATCCAACCCCATAATGGATTGATGTGTCCCTTTCAAGAAGTGCTGTTGTAATTAATAATTACCGTTATATCATTTCCTTTAGCTGGATAGATGGTTCCCTAGTGAACTATGTAGCTTGGGCCCCAGATGAACCTAACTTTCAAAATAATGATGAAAACTGTGTGGTCATGGACTCATACAGAGGTAAGCAACAGGACTAGATTTTTATATTTTATTTGTGTGTGTTTACAAAACTACAGCATGTTATTTTTCTCTTTAACTGGATTTTGGAGATTGTTTGCACATCCTCCAGTCTGATAAGGTTGCTGTGTGTGATTCTTCCACCATGGGAAATATCATAGACATCCATAGAGTTCTTCATTCTAGTCAGTAGCTGGTATGGTCAGTGAAGAAGGGAATCTTATAACAGAAGTCCTTAGAATTTCGTGGTTGCTTTCCTACATGTAATTTTAGTATGTTTCTATGTCAAAATTTGTAAGATGTTATTGCTTATGATGTTATACCTAACTGTTAAGGGGACTCATCACTATCCCTCCAATGATAAATTAGAGGAGATAGGTAGATTGAGCCTACTGAAAACTAGCCATATTCTACTTTTCATTCATAAGAATGTTATCACTATACACCAAAAAGTACCACTGAAGGGTGGATGCCTATGAACTTGAAGGTAAAAGCCAACCAGGCATGTCCATGGATGGGAAGGAGAGCATTTTTTCTACCAATGCAAGGGCAAACATAGCGGAT
>NW_017729004.1:47290702-47291191 GCF_001723915.1 Gavialis gangeticus | reverse complement strand
CCTGGAAAATGAAAGACCATTGTTAGAAATACTAGTGTAACACATTAGCATATTTACCATAATTAATTCCTTTTCAGGTTTTTGGAGTGATGTAAATTGTGGCGCACTCAATTTTTTTATCTGTGAAAGGCACAATAGTTCCATTAAATCAACATATACACCTTTATTTAAACCTGGAGGATGTCCAGAAACTTGGCTTTTGTTTAATAATAAGGTACAGCAAAAATATATCTGCAGTAAATTGTATTTTGCAGCGGGATTGAAAAAAGTAAGACAAAGAAAATATTTTTGGATTGAAATAGGGATTTGGACAGGAATTATCCAAAGGCACATTTGAATTAGCAGGCTGAGCCTTATGGGATGCTATTAGGTAAATCTCTAAAGAAGAAAATTTCCAAGTCACTGTAATTTGAATTGCTCTGTCAGCAGGCAGTCAGCAGCAGTACGTACACACATGCACACACACACACACACACACACACACACACA
>NW_017729004.1:47283916-47285702 GCF_001723915.1 Gavialis gangeticus | reverse complement strand
ATTTATATCTTTGTAAGCTTTCAAGCCCAAATGCCATTCCTGAGGCAATATGCCTGTTCTTCAGCTTGTTGTAGTTTTTGTTTTGGAGGCATTTTTTAAAGTTTTGTAGCCCCAATCTTGGGAATAAAAAAGATCACCTCTTTCACAAGTTTTGATTCAGTTGATGATCACTTTTAATCATAAATCTGCCATTAATGTTAATGGATTTTCTGTTCTTAAAAGTGTATACACTTAATTCTGAGCATATCTTTCAGAATTATTGCCAAATTAGTTGTGTAATCATAGCATAATAGAAATTAAGGGCTGGAAAGGACCTTGAAAGATCATTGAATCCAACCCCATAATGGATTGATGTGTCCCTTTCAAGAAGTGCTGTTGTAATTAATAATTACCGTTATATCATTTCCTTTAGCTGGATAGATGGTTCCCTAGTGAACTATGTAGCTTGGGCCCCAGATGAACCTAACTTTCAAAATAATGATGAAAACTGTGTGGTCATGGACTCATACAGAGGTAAGCAACAGGACTAGATTTTTATATTTTATTTGTGTGTGTTTACAAAACTACAGCATGTTATTTTTCTCTTTAACTGGATTTTGGAGATTGTTTGCACATCCTCCAGTCTGATAAGGTTGCTGTGTGTGATTCTTCCACCATGGGAAATATCATAGACATCCATAGAGTTCTTCATTCTAGTCAGTAGCTGGTATGGTCAGTGAAGAAGGGAATCTTATAACAGAAGTCCTTAGAATTTCGTGGTTGCTTTCCTACATGTAATTTTAGTATGTTTCTATGTCAAAATTTGTAAGATGTTATTGCTTATGATGTTATACCTAACTGTTAAGGGGACTCATCACTATCCCTCCAATGATAAATTAGAGGAGATAGGTAGATTGAGCCTACTGAAAACTAGCCATATTCTACTTTTCATTCATAAGAATGTTATCACTATACACCAAAAAGTACCACTGAAGGGTGGATGCCTATGAACTTGAAGGTAAAAGCCAACCAGGCATGTCCATGGATGGGAAGGAGAGCATTTTTTCTACCAATGCAAGGGCAAACATAGCGGATAACATGCCTACTCAGATCAGGCAAAATGTCGGGGCTAACTTATTATCCTGTCAGTTACATCAGTGTAACCCATCTGGAAATAGTGGAGTTGCACCAGTGTAAGTGACAAAATTAGGCTCTCCATTTTAGGATGTTTTCTGAAGTATTCATACAGTAAACCCACTGGAATACAATTTGCCTGTCTTTACAAAGAAGATACTAGATAACTATGTCTCAGCTTGAAACTGACTCCAATGAGACTTAACTAATTAAAAATAAATGTTTTGAACACCAAACCATTGACTTCATGGGTGCATCCAGACGAGCCCGCATGTGCTTCTTGCAGAGTCTCAAACTCCTTTGAGATGCTGCAAGAGGCACATGCAGGAACGAGAAAATGTTCCCTGCACTGCAAATTTGCAGTGTGGGGACAAAATTAGACCCCTGGACATCCAGGGGTCAAAGAAATCCTCAGGCAAAAAATCCAGGGCAGGGCATTGTCCCGGATTGTGCCCTGAGGCAACCGGAGGAAGGGTCCTCCACAGAGATGCTCTGGTTGCCAGAGCATCTCTGTGGTTGG
This sequence comes from Gavialis gangeticus, assembly GCF_001723915.1. NCBI lineage: Eukaryota > Metazoa > Chordata > Crocodylia > Gavialidae > Gavialis > Gavialis gangeticus. The sequence goes on along the minus strand of NW_017729004.1, from coordinate 47,284,069 downwards.
CCCTCACCCTGGAGGGCAGGCAGTGTGTCAGCAGCAGGGAGCTGGACCTGGGCTGCAGTGCTTGTAAATAAGGGGTCAGGAGGGCTGGAGCAGGGGGAGGCGACCATGGGGAGGACCCCCGCTGGCCCCACCTGCTCCCCCACCCCCCCAATC
>NW_017729004.1:47282305-47282681 GCF_001723915.1 Gavialis gangeticus | reverse complement strand
ACACACGTCTACACATCTCTATATATACACACACTACATTAAACCAGGTTTATCTTGAACCTATTTCAGCCAATTTCAAACTGATTTATGTGCACTGAGTATCTGTTCTGTTATACACACACACACACACACACACACACACACACACACATACATGTATGTATGCACGAACATGTATTGTGTTGGTATATATGTTTCATACTTGGTAGGGTCAGGAGGGACCTAAGCAGATCATCAAGTCTGACTCCCTGCCATGGGCAAGAAAGGATGCTGGGCTCAAATGACCCTGGCTAGGTGGCTGTCTAGCTTCTTTTTGAAGACCCCCAGGGTAGGGGCGAGCACCATTTCCCTTGGAAGTTGGTTCCAGCTCCTAGCC
>NW_017729004.1:47276961-47277305 GCF_001723915.1 Gavialis gangeticus | reverse complement strand
ACGAGAAAATGTTCCCTGCACTGCAAATTTGCAGTGTGGGGACAAAATTAGACCCCTGGACATCCAGGGGTCAAAGAAATCCTCAGGCAAAAAATCCAGGGCAGGGCATTGTCCCGGATTGTGCCCTGAGGCAACCGGAGGAAGGGTCCTCCACAGAGATGCTCTGGTTGCCAGAGCATCTCTGTGGTTGGCCCTCACCCTGGAGGGCAGGCAGTGTGTCAGCAGCAGGGAGCTGGACCTGGGCTGCAGTGCTTGTAAATAAGGGGTCAGGAGGGCTGGAGCAGGGGGAGGCGACCATGGGGAGGACCCCCGCTGGCCCCACCTGCTCCCCCACCCCCCCAATC
>NW_017729004.1:47265885-47271961 GCF_001723915.1 Gavialis gangeticus | reverse complement strand
TACTCCAGCTGCAGCCTGACCAATGTTGCACAGAAGGGGAGGATCACCTCGTTGGACCTGCCCAAGATGCCATCTATGGATGCATGACAAAGTGCAGTTAGCCTTCCTGACCGTGTCCCCACATTGGTGGCCCATGTTCATCTTGGAATCCATAGTGACACCAAGATCCTTTTCTGTCTCTATGCTGACAAGAAGGGAGTTCCCCAGCCTGTAGGTATGCTGTTGGTTCTTCCTCCTCAGGTGCAACACTTTGCACTTGTCCGTATAGAAACCCATCCTATTCTCATCTGCCCACCTCTGTAACCTGTCCAGATCTAGTTGTAGTCTGTCCCTTTTCTAGCGTGCTCACTTCCCACCACATCTTAGTGTTATCTGCGAACTTGAACAAGGTGCTTTTCACCCCTTCGTCCAAATTGCTGATACAGATATTGAACAGTGTGGACCCAAGGACCCAGCCCTGGGGAACCCCACTGCCCACATCCCTCCAGGCTGAAAATGACCCATCCACCACCACTCTCTGGGTGCGGCCCTCCAGCCAATTTGTGACCCATCTGACTGTGTAGGCGCTGACACCACAGTATATATACACGTCTCTAAAATATGCTATTGGCTGCAAGTGGATATTATATACTATATATAATTTATATATTCAAGGCACTGGGTTTGAATATCTAATTCATTCTTTTCTTTTTTAGTGTTTCAGAATATTTGGTTCCAATAAAACAGAGAAGCTGACATGGCATGATGCACGAACAGCTTGTGTGACACTTGGGGGAAACTTGGCTACCATTCCAAACAAACAACTACAAGGTACAATATCTGCCCCCTGCCATGAAAGATGGAATATCAACCAGTTATTACAAAAGGAAAATGAATTATGGCAAAAAGTGTACTTATCCAGTTACCATAATATTCTGTCCTTTTTCCCCCTGAAATCCTGGAAATGTAGGAATTAATTAAATTTTTGGACAAATTGAAATTACAATAATTATGTTTTAAAAAGGAATCTTTTAATCTATGCACAGACTAACTGGTTAAACATATAATTAAAGAATACAGGACATATATACAGGTGATGCTATGTTGCTATAGCAACGTGTTATGGCAATGTAGCGTCCATGGGCAAAACCCATGATGCCACAGCTATGTCACCATAGTGACATACTCCCTTGTTATAACACATTGCTGTGGTATCACAGTGTCTAATAATAACTGTGCGCAGCCTGCACGGCATAGTATGGGCTGTTACTGCGCCATCTTTTAGTACTTCCAAAAGAAAATACTAGATGACAGGACAGTAACAACAGCACCATAGCAGCATGTGTAGACACGTCTACAGAATAGTTAACTAGTGACAGATCTTATCACTTCCTGTCTTCTCCTACAGAAGCTTAGATACTGTGATAGAGCCCCAGATGAGCAGCCTTCAGAGCTTAGACCCCACTTTAACCAGAACCATTAGTGTAAAACTGCTGAGAAGGGTGAGAAAATTGCAGTGGGTGATTTTTCTGTTAAAGAATATAAATATAAGGAACTAGCCATAATGTTGAGTTCAAATAATCTATTCATAGTCAGAGGAACTGTCAAGTCTGAGAATGACTGTGAAGGAATAACAAACAGATTGGGAAGGCGGGGGGTGGGGGAATATAACTGGAGGGAATGAGGTATAAAAAAATAAAGGCTTAAAAGACCCTATAAGTGCTGTTGTAGATCTGTGCTGGTATCCCAAGATTTTGTTTCATTAGAAAATTTCCAACCAGCTCCAATTATGAATATATTTACAGAAATCATTAGAGGTTTGTAAAACACTATGCTAACTGTAAGAACTGTAAAAACTCATCATGAAAATAATTAAAAAATTATGTAACCACTAACCAGGTCTAATAATGCCATTTCCCATAAAATGTTATCTGATCTACTTTCAATGTTGTCCAGCATTATCAAAAAAGAAAGTTTGGTAATATGACCTTGGTAATATTAGGAAATGTGGTATGTTATTTTTAACATGCTCAAAGTGTTCCTTTTTGTAATCCTTCTTACAAGTCAAATGGCTTGTTTCATTTAGAGGAGTGTTTGAGTACCTATTCCTTGTGATTTGACCAATCGGTTAAGTCAAACCATAAAACATGTCTTTGCGTGCATTCTGGTGGGTGGAAGGAAATTGTATTTTTACTCAGGCCCCAGTTCTGGGTGTATATTAATTTCCTCTGCCTTGAAAAGGCCATTTTCAGCTTTGCTTCCTGAAGAAAAAGTTATTTCCTTTCAGCCTTCCTCTTCTACCACGTAAAGGAAGTTATGACTGATGTCTGGATTGGGTTGCATGATATACATCTAGAGATGGCATTTCTTTGGACAGATGGAAGTAGTATCTCTTATGCCAACTGGGCCTTTGGTGCACCCTCAAACAACAACTTTTATAATGAGCATGACAACGAGGTAAATATTACTTGCAAATCATTCTTAAACAGCCATTGATAGTTTTAGCAATCAAATAGATGGTAATCAAATGAGTGTTTTGAGTAATACATTTTAAATGTATCACTTGAGGTTTGCATTTGTTCTGAACTTACCATACTTTCGTATATATCACACTTCCTCCCCTCCTGCCCCCACAACTTTAGGACAGGCACCTTGGTTTGGGAAGGTAAAATGAAGAAAAGAAAATGTCCAGGGTCATGCCTGAATGCTGGCTAAATGGAGCAGGGTCAGAGTCCACTTGCCAACCTCACTCATCCTCCTCTTGTTGCGCAGCCAGAAGTTAGAGGTTTAACCCTGTCACAGCTGCTGCCAGTTTAGTGTTTGAGTGACACTGCAGAGTGGGCTCTGGCCTTCCTACATGTGGCCAGGAAGGGAACAGAGCCCCCAGCAGCCATTACTGTGTAGTTATGCCTCCATTCCAGCACATAAATTAGCTTTCTCACTTGAAACATGCACCCTAATTTTAGATGGCTAAATTTGGGGGGAAAAGTGGATGTGGTATGTGAGCAAATATGGTATGCATTATCTTTTCCTTTAGAAAAATTGTGTCATAATGGCACTGGGAAATGGAAAATGGAGAGATAAAGACTGCGCAGAAGCCAAAGGCTATATATGTCAAATTAATTCAGGTAAGTTCTATTGTAACAACTCTCTAAGTTATGAGTAAGTTAAAAGAAACAATTACAAATTCAAATGACCTTTTTAGTTTTGTTTCTGGATTTAAATCTGGGTTTTTACAAATAACATACTCCCCATGGGGCACATCTACATGTGCTATTACTGCTCATGAATAAACTGCAGGCATTTCCTACACTGAAGCACTCTGGTGCCCCAGCCACCCAGGGCAGCATCTATATGTGCTTTGCTGTGGAGTTTTTTACAAGTAAATACAAAGTAAATATCCTACAGTGGAATAAATTAGTTTATTCCAGTCAAATAGGGGCACACATGTAGACACTGAAATGTTTACTGTGTGGCTAATTAGACAACTGCGTGGTAAATATCTCATGTAGACATGCCCACTGGGAGGCATTCTGAATCTTTCAGTCCTCAAGAATTTCTCCAAAGTTCCTCTCCAAGTATTATGGTTCACATAATGCAAGAATGCACTGTATAAATACAGTCAATTGTGAAGTCTTATTACATGTTGGCAGAGGGAATAAATATTTAATTTTTTAATTTGTTGTACTGAATGTAAGACTTGTCACCAAAAGATAACTAAGGAATTAGGGCTGTGCAAAACAGCACTTTTTCACTTTGACTTGCATTTTGCTGTGGTGAAGGGACAGTGTTTCATTTAATTGTTTCATTTTCATTTGAAAGCACTGTTCTGTTTTGTTTTGTCGAAACTGTTTCGACATCTTGTCCATAGCCTATAATGGGGAATCATGAAAATGCCTATAACTTTGTCATTTCTTGCTTGATTTGGATGAAAATTGCAGGGATTGCAGCCCCTTCCAGGGGCATGATGCCTGCCAAGTGTTAAGGAGATAGGTGCAGGGATTTTTGCTGTCAAGGTGCTGAGAGCAAAACTAATTCACTTGGCGGCAACAGCAGCCTGCTCTCATCTGCGTGCATGTCTGGGGCCCGCACCCCCGGGAGGAGTCTGGCAGTGCTGGCAGGACATGTTGAGCTCCGTGAGGCTGGCATAGCTGCTCAGAGCACAGCCCTGGCTTTCCCTGTCTCCCGCTGCCGGACTGCACTCCAAGTGGCTCCACCAGGCCCAGCTCAGCCTGGTGGCAGGAGGCAGCAGAAGAGCCAGTGATGGAGCCACTTGGAGCACAGTTTTGGTGAGCACAGCCTGATGGTGGGAGGTTCTGCAGCCCCATGGAGCCTCACCTCACAGTGGGGGGCAGGGGAGAGCCACTAGCCAGGGCTGCACTCTGAGTGGCTCTGCCACTCGCTCTCCGCCACTTCCTGCCATCAGGCTCAGCTCTGTGGGGCTTCGGAGCCTCCCACTACTGGGCTGTGCTCACTAGGGCTGTGCTCCGAGTGGCTCAGCCACTGGCTCTTCTGCCACCTCCTTCCACTGGGCTGAGCGGAGCTCCATGGGGCTGGCAGAGCTGCTTGGAGCACAGCCCTGGCTCTGAGTGCAGCCCTGGCAAGCACAGCCTGGTGGCTGGCGGCTCTGCAGCCCCACAGAACTGAGCCTGGTGGTGGGATGCAGTGAAGAGCCACTGGCCAGGGCTGCACTCCAGGTGACTTTGCCACTGGCTCTCTGCTGCCTCCTGCTGCCTTCCACCAGTAGGCTCAGCTCTCTGGGACTGCGGAGTCTCCCGCCACTGGGCTGCACCACTGGCTCTCCCGCTGCCGGGTTGAGCTCTGTGGGGCTGGCAGAGCCGCTCTGAGCACAGCCCTGGCTCTCACCCACCTCCCACCACCGAGCTGCACACTGAGCAGCTGTACCAGCCCTGCAGGGAGAGCCACTGGCCAGGGCTGCACTCGGAGCAAGGGCTGCTCTCCGAGCAGCTCTGCCACTGGCTCTTCACCAACTCCTGCCACTTGACTGAGCTCCATGGGGCTGGAGGAGCCACTTGGAGCACAGCCCTGGCTCCAAGCGCAGCCCTGGTGAGCGCAGCCCAGTGGCTGGAGGCTCTGCAGCTCCATGGAGCTGAGCCTGGTAGCAGGAGGTGGGGGAGAGCCAGTGGCAGAGCCACTAGGAGAGCAGCCCTGGCTCTGACTGCAGCCCTGGCCAGTTGCTCCCTCCTGCCTGCCACTGCCAGGATCAGCTCCATGGGGCTGGTGGAGCCACTTGGAGCACAGCCCTGGTGAGCACAGACCAGTGTTGGGAGGCTGTGCAGCCCCACACAGCTGAGCCTGGCAGTGGGAGGTGGAGGAGAGCTACTGGCCAGGGCTTATAAGATAATAAAAAAATAATAAACAGAAACAAAGTCCTTATCTGTAAAATTGTCTGCTTCTGTATTTGTTTTAAATTTGGTGAAATGCATTGTTCCCAATGCTGATGTTCCAGTAGGATAGCAAAAGAATATAAGGCCTAGGGACAGACATTGCACATAAACTGGTGTAAGTGATCAGAGGACCCCAAAGGTGGCTTTGCTTTCCTGGCCCCATCCCCAGCTTCTCAGCTACAGGGGTCAGGTAGTGCAAGCAATGGATTGCCACTCTAGCCCTGGCCTCCTAGCTAGGGTCTGCACAGTGGGTGGGGGGAAAGCCTCCAAGGTGGAGGCTTTTCCTCTGCAAAACAGCTCCACCCCATCATCATCCCCCTTGCCTGTCAGCTGTGGGGAAGTGGGGGAGGAAGGACCCCCGCCCTGGCCCCCCAGCTGGAGTCTGCAGAGGGGTGTTGGGGAAATCCCCCTAGATGGCTTTTGCAGCTCCACCAGGCTGCAAACACTCCGGCCCTGCCCTTTTGTCAGCCCTCCACCTGTCAGCTGTGGGAAGTGGGTGGAGGTGGAATGGACCCTTGCCCTGGCCCCTCAGCTGTGTCTGCACAGGGGATATGGGTGGGGGGAAGCCCCCGAGCCAGGGGCTTTCTTTCTCACAGTGCTGCTCCACTGCTGCAATTGCCCAAGCCCCCACTTGTCAGCTTCAAGGACCTCCTCCCTACACTGTGGAGATCCTAGCTGGGGGGGGGGGG
>NW_017729004.1:47254526-47265863 GCF_001723915.1 Gavialis gangeticus | reverse complement strand
GGGAGATCCTAGCTGGGGGGGGGGGGCAGAGTGGGATCTATTCCTGCCACCCACCACTCATAGCTGACAGGCAGGGGGCTGGTGAGGAGGCTGGCAAGGGGGCACAGTTTGGGCATTTGCAGCCTGGTGGAGCTGCGCTGTGGGGGAGAAAGTCCTCATCAAAGGAGTATTTTTCCTTGCCACAGAGGCCACTGCCCCATCACTGTGTACACTCCCCATCACTGTGTGCAGTGGGGAAAGGGCTCTCAGTGGGGGTGTTCACATCTCTCTTGAGCCTATGAGAGAACTGGGGACAGAGTGATCCTAAACTCCATCCCACCTTTCTTCCCCAACTCAGGCCACAGGTACCTGTCATAGCTTCTCATTTGACCTCCTGTCCCTTGAGTAGGAGAAAGCTTTTTACAGGTGAATTATGAATACCTGACAGGTACTCTGAGAGCATCTGACTTTAGTCCCTGCTTTGTACAGTTTCTCCAGGTGCTGTACACCTCTGTAGAGTGCATGGTCAAGCTCAACTGGATGCTGATGTAGCCTATCCCCTTATGGCAGGGAGTGCATCAAGGCTGCCTGCTGTTGAGCCAGCTCTATGCCATCATTTTTGAGCTCTTCCTCTGTCTCTTTCACAAGCAGACCGCAAGTCTGGTGCTCAGAAGCCACCCATAATTGTGGTCCTCTTGACGTATGTTGATGATGTGCTCCTTACCATCTAGGACCTATGGAAAACATAGCACAAGTTTAGGCCTGGACTTGACTGCATCTCTGCAAGCGTACTGTGCTTCTCTTTGCATGGGGTGGGGGCAGAGTCTGGTCTGCATCTGCAGCCAGGTACACAACTTTCTTTTCCCTTTCCTACATCCAGGAGGACCTACACAAAGGCAGTCCCCACCTGCCCATATCCCCCAGCCTTCTGCAACTTGTCATGGAGCCCCTGCTTTGAGAGTCCATATGACACCACCTCAGAAAGCTGGGAGACATCAAGCTGGTCTACTTCTGAAAAGTCCATTACTGCCATCTCTATATACTTTTCCTCCACGTGCTCCACCATCCTGTCCTTGTCTCCCACCCAGACACCAAGTGGTGGGACACCTTTGCTAAGGGCAAGGATCCCCAGTGGATCAACCTGTATTCCACTGTAATCTTACAAACCACCAGGGACCTAGATTGGTGGCTCTTGCATGGACCTCTCTTCATGGATGTGTTATCTGGTATGCATCACAGACCTCCCTGACACCTGCTTCTCTGTCAGCAGAGGGAGACCCTGGTGCATGTCAACTTGAGTGCACCAGGCTGCAGCTCATCCACTTACTTTTCAGGAACCTTCTCCTGATGTTCTGGCTGCACTTTTCCCAGCATCTTTTAATTTATACACTCCTCATCTGAGGTCATACCAAGTTCTGGGGCTTTTGGGTCAACCTTCTCTTGGCTCCTCTTGGCTTCTGGCTTGGGTTGGAGCAAGCTGCTTGGCCTGGGTAGGGGGACCTGTTACTCCGGGAGGGAGGAAGGGGGTGCAGGATGCAGGCACGGTAGTGCTGGGAGTTGGGGCTCTGCCCTGCTGCCACTTGCCCAGTCGGGCAGGATGCAGGTGCGGCTTGCTCCAGGCAGAAGGGACAAGTGGCAGCAAGGCATAGCCCCCACTCCCAGTACTGCTGCACCTGCATCTGCACCCTGCGTGCTGGCTGGCAAGCAGTGGCAGGGCAGAGCCCCCACCCCCAGTGCTGATGTGGGCATGGCAGCACTAGGAGTGGGGGCTATGCCCTGCTGCCACCCAGAGCAAGCGGCGCCTGCATCACACTCCTCCCCACCCCCGCACCAGCTGAGCAAGCAACAGCAGAGCATAGCGCCCACAACTGGGGCAGAGGCAGGCACAGCCAGAGGAGCTTTGGGAGAAACCCCCATGGCTTCCCTGCCCAGCTCCATCCCTTGCCCGCTCAGCCTCCCGACACTTAAAAAAAAAAAGAAAAAAGCCTCACACTCACCAACTCTGGCAGCAGTGATTGGGGCCTCTGAGGGCTCATTGCAGAGCCCCCCCCATGAAGCGCAGGGCAGTGGGGGGCAGTGAGGATCGCCCCCCCTGCTTGGCATCCATGTGGCAGCTGCCCCATGGCATGAGTGCAATGTGGCTCAGCAAGGCACCGCACGCTGTCTGGGAGCTCTGGTGGATGCAACTGTCAGCCAGAACCCAACAGCACTCAGCCCCAGTGGCCCCAGCTCCCAGACAGTGAGCAATGCCCTGCTGAGCTACGCTGCACCTGTGCCATGGGGCAGCTGCTGTGTGGGTGCCAGGAGGGTGGGGGGCAATCCCTGCTGCCCCCAACTACACCGCACTGCATGGGGAGGCTCTGCTATGAGTGCCCAGAGGCCCCAATCACTGCTCCTGCAGCCAGTGAGTGTGGGGCTATTTTTTCTTTTAAGTGCTGGGACTAGGCTGGGGCTGCTGAGGGATGGAGCTGGACAGGGAAGCCATGGGAGCTTCTCCCATGGCTCCTGCTGCTTGGGAGAGGCAGGCACAGCCAGAGGAGCTGCCCAGCTGTGCCTGCCTCTCCCCAGCTGATTCGGAGAGATTTGAGGATTTGGATCACCGAATCTCTGCAAATCAGCGCTGAAACTTCCAAAGCTGATTCGGCTGAATCCATTCAGGACAGTTATCTCCGAACCAAATCACTGTCCCCTGAATCAGCTGAATCTGAATCCAAATCCAAATCCAAACTGAATACTTCCCTATTCACACAGGTCTAGTTATTACTAACTTTTCATCTACAATTTTGTTTAGTCAGTTTTTGAACTAGGCTATACTTTCTGCCTCTATGACTCTATGACTTTCTGCAGCTATGAGTTGCACAGGTTAAATATTTCCTGTGTAAAAAAATAATTTCTCTTATTTGTTTTAAGCCTGTCTCCTGTGATTTTCATTAATTCTAGTGTTCTGGGACTGTGAATAACAGTTTGCGAAGGACTTTGTCCACACTCTTCATGATGCAATAGACCACTATCATATCCTTCCTCAACCTTCTCCTTTCCAAACATTTTAGTAGGTCTTGATATGACAGCAGCTATTTACCCTCGTCATCTTGTTTCCTTTCTTTCTACCTTCTCTCATTCTACTATATCCTTTTTGTGATGCAGAGACCAGAAATTAACACAATTTTGCACCCAAACTAGCTATATCCATCCATCTTGCAACTAGATTCCCCTTGCTACCTTGCTCACACAATGCTGGTGTATACCTCCTTTTTTTGCTTTTTAGGCGTCTATTGAAATATTAAATCATTTGCTGTGTCTGTGCTGCCAAAAAGCTGATTTTTCATCTTCATCATTTTGTTGTCATTATCATTTTCTTTTCTATCTGTCATCTTCATCTTCTTCCTCATCATTGTCACCTTCCAGCAAGTAGATGGTAAAATACAGTAAGATTCACTGTAAAATCCTGTTGCAATTCCAGCCAGGTTGTGTAGTTCTTATTAAGAGGTAAATGAGCAAAGCAAACCAGAAGTATGTATATAGTATTGACTTGGCCTAGCTATACTGAGGTATAAACTTGCCACTTCTTGTCTCTTTTAGGAGTTTAGCTGAATTTTGGTGATCTCTTTATCAAAAGATCACCAAAAGTGGGGGTGTATATTTTCAACAAAGATACTACTTCTCTTGCCTGGCGATTACCAGTTGTTGCTAATTTTAGGCAGAGGATTAACAACCAGGTTTTGCACCCTGGGCAAAGGTGGTGGCAGCTGCTGCTCTTACACTCCTTTAAGGGAGGACCTAGGACTAGTGTCTGTGTCATCTACTCCAAGTTATGCTACTGATTTTGAATTTCTCATCCTTAGATTTTGTAATGTTTGATCCATGCTACAAATGCATATTCTTTACCATATGTCAATCCACAGGACTAAAATCAAACAATTGTAGCCTGAATGAACCTTTAGGGAGTTTCTGAACAGCATTTTCAAACACTCTTAAGTTATTATGTGGGTATACCACATGTGGGTATACATCCTCCAAATATTAGCTTAATAGTATTAAATACATCTTCATTTACTATCTAAGAGGGTTGTAAATAACTCAGATAACTTGATTTAAAGAGCAGATGTATCAATCCACTGTCATGCAGCCACATTCAGTACATAATTTACAAATCATTGTACAATTGAAGTTACTGGCAAAGTTACCATTCACTATAGTAGATCCAGGAGCATATTTTGTGTTTTCTGTATTCACAAATTATTAATCATATTTAATACATTTTAAGTGATGGATTGTTTGTATTGTACCACTTCAGTTTTGCAATACTGTAGAAATTAAAGGTCAGAGGTACAGTATAAATTGATTCACGCATTTTTCCCTCCAATCATTTCAGATCCTAAATTACTTCTTTCCTCAACAACAGTTCCAGCCTCTGATTTTACCCATTTTGGTGGCAGTAGTTATTCAATAATCCAGTCCAAGATGACATGGGAAGAGGCAAGAAAAAACTGCAAGAATAAATCTTCAGAACTTGCTAGCATTTTAGATGCTTATAGTCAGTCATTCCTATGGCTACAGATACTCAAGTATGGAGAACCTGTATGGATTGGTCTTAACAGTGAGGTGGTAAGAACAATGAATACATGTAAGACTGATTCTGATAAATATCAAAATACACTTGCATTTTCTATATATAAATGTCAGTTGCTTTCATTAGGAAGGTGTGCTGTAAAAGCGGTGTTCTGAATGAAATCACAAGGAGCATGAATGGTATTCTAGTATTCCTATTACAGTTCTATAGCAAGCACATAAATTGGATATGAGGACCCACAGAGAAGGTCATGGTGTACCCATCTACACATGTGCTTGATCAGGGATAAATGTACTCATGAGTAAACTCTCCTAGGCAGGTATCTACAAATGCAGGGAAGGGGAAGCAGATTTCTCGCTAATGGCAGCTAAATACTCTTACATCCTGGGGCTCTGCAGTGGGCCCCTGCTGCCACCAGTGGAGCTCTAGGCTCCCCCTGGGTGCTAGCTCAGGGGCTGGCAGGGAGCACGGGGCCAGGAGACAGCTGTCTCTTGGCTGGGACATTACACTCTGTCCCAAGGGACTGCCTGCTGCTGGGGCGGAGACAATGTTCTCCTGCCCCAGCAGCAAGGAGTTTCTGGCCCTGGGTCCCCGATCAGGGGCAGGGGATTTGGAAACAGGTGAAGGTCCCAGGTCCCTGCCCCAATCTGCCAGTGGGGCAGCTAGCAGCTAGCTCACTGCTAGCTGCCCCACTGGCAGATGGGGTAGGGGCCTGGGACCTACACTACCCTGCAGCTCTTTCTAAGCCCCATGCCTCGATCACCATGGGGCTGGGACCTGCCTCTGACAAGGACAATTCTCAGCCCCCACTCCATTGTGGGGTGGAGGATGGGGAGCCTGTTCCCTGCTCAGCTACATGAGCACAGAAATGGGTGGGGAACAGGTTGGGGAGCTGGTGCTGGGAGATAAGGGTCTCCCAGGCCCCCACTCCCCAATCTCAATGATGAAGCGAGGGCTAGGAGATAAGAATATTCCAGTCCCTGCTCCCCAGTTGTGATCTCAGAGCATGGGGCTTGGAGCTCCATGCTGCTGTGGCAGTGGGGCATAGTCCCCGCCTGTGGAGCCTTCCCCAGCAGTAGGCAACTCCTGGGGGCAGGGAGAAATCTGCCCCTTGATGGCCACCTGACTGGAAGCATATTTTCTCCTAGTCAGGCATCTATACAAGCGATACTATGCCATTACTAATCGAAAGTAAATTTGCTACTTGCATTTGCAGGTAGCATATTTACTCACGATTAGTGAGGTTTGCAGCAGTAAGCATGTGCATGTGTAGATGCACATGCTTACTGTGCAATAAACTATACTACTTTGCAGTAAACCATCTTATGTAAATATACCTGGTGAGAAGCAGTGAAGGAAGAAAGAGAGCTATAGAAACTGTGGGGAAATGCAAGTGTGACTAGGAACCATGAACTGGGATGTACATAGCAGTTTTAAAAGTCTAACTGTCCATTATATGGTTACTTACCATTGAGGTTATTGCAGGTGGGAGAGGGATATTGTATATGTTAATGTTAGGCTGTTGAGTACCAAGTAATACTGTCCAAATTAATCAACATTATAATCTAGATTTTTAAATAAAATAAAAATTCAGATTAGGTAGGATGAATTAGGAAGAACTGTTCCTTGGCACAATATTTTGGAACTGACTTCACATTTACTCATCTTTGGTTTTTACCATGTGTTAGAGGGTTTACATCTGCAAACAAAAGAACTCCATGTTAATAAATAATAGCTCATATTTAGGCAACAAAAGGGCATGTAAACAGGTGATAATACTAGGAATGAGCTTCCCAATTAATTCTGGATATGACCATACCATCATGCCAACTCTGGATCTGCCCTTGGTTTGTACTGTCTTGTAATATCCTCATTATGCCTAATCCATGTATGCTGTAATTTCCTCCGGGGAAGAACTTCCACCATTCAACACAGTCTGAATATTGTTTATATCTATAGTGCCCCCTTACAGGAATGAATAAGTTCTTTCAGATAAAATATTACTCTTCATGTGTCCCAGGAATTCATAAAGAGAAGTAAGATTGAAAAGGAGAAATAAACATAGCTTGTGTGATAAAAAGCTTAAATAAGTGTAATTAAAATTAAGTTTCAGTTATTTTGTGGTGCAAATCATATTAGCTAAATTTAATTATGTTTTCAGATGTCCACATATTACCAATGGACTGATAACTGGTTAATCAAGTATTCTCAATGGGCAATGGGAGAGCCAAAGACTAAAAGAGCCTGTGTCTATGTAGACATAAATGGGTACTGGAAGACAGCATCCTGTAATAAAAACTTCTCTTCAGTTTGCAAACGGTCAGATGGTAAGCAAATAAATGTAACAATTTTAAGAATGCAGTAATTATCATAGGAGTTCACATCAGTAATCTCTTTAGTTCAATATTCTGTTTCCCTCACTGGCTAGTATACAAAGCTTCAGAGGAAAGTCCTTGAAGAATACCCTCCACCTTCCAACCTAACTTTCTATGGTTTTATGATTCTATGATTCTTTTGGAGTGTGGGATTCTACTGTTGCCTAGTATATGGATTTAAAGACTTTGGCATGTTAAAGTCTCAGTTGGTGAAAATGGGAATAGATCTATTGACTTCAATACAAGTATGCCTGTTCACACCAGCTAAGTATGTGCCCTTTTCCTTCTTAGGGATGTTTTCCATTTTTAAAAAAAATTAATGTATGTATTGCATTTGGTTTTGATGTAGTGTAGATTGGCACTCAGAACTCACAGATTCATTGATGTTAGGGTCGGAAGGGACCTCAGTAGGTCATCAAGTCCAAACCCCCGCAGAAAGAGCGCTGGGGTCAGATGATCCCAGCTAGGTGCTTGTTCAGTCTCTTCTTGAAGACTCCCAAGGTAGGGAAGAGCATTATCTCCCTTGGAAACCCATTCAAGATTCTGGGAACCCTTACTGTGAAGAAGCTCTTTCTAATGTTCAACCTAAATCTGCTCTCCATCACTTTTTGGCCATTGTTCCTAGTTACTCCAGGGGGTGCCCTAGTAAATAGAGCATCTCCTATTCCCTGATGAATTTATAGGCAGCCATAAGATCACCTCTCAGCCTTCTCTTGCAAAAGCTGTAAAGATCTAGGTCCCTCAGTTTCTCCTTGTAGGGCTTTGCCTGCAGGCCTCTGACCATATGAGTGGCGCTCCTCTGAACACCCTCAGGAGTCTTTGCATCCTTCTTGAAGTGCAGCGCCCAAAACTGGATGCAGTACTCCAACTGCCATCTGACCAGTGCTGCGTAGAGGGGAAGCATCACCTCCTTGGACCTGTTCATCATGCATCTGTGTCAAGTATCTCCTTCACTTGCAGACCTGTAGGACCCCGCTGTCGGGTATTGCCGTCCCTTGAGGACCTGACGGACGCCGCCTGCCACTTGCCTAGGGTGTCATCAGCTATAATTGGGGTCTCACACATGTACGTTTCTCCTGCCACGACTTGATATTAATGGAGTTGGTTCAGATGCCTTCACGTGTAGTCCAATTATGAGTCTCCCCGGCGTCTCGCGAGGTCCCGAGTTTCTGAGGGCTCCGCCACCCCTACACCCTCGCCCGTTCCACCGGGTGGTGGCCAGCCGGCTGGTCCGTCCACGTATCCTCAGCTCCTCCCAGATAATCCACCACAGAAAGGTCAATCAAAACAAACATGACAACCGAGAAGGCTCCCCTGGTCTGTGTAGCTGCTCTGTCTGTCTGCAGCCACCTTCCAACTCAAACTTGGCCTTCGAGGGGTCAAGCACCCCTTTGTTGGCTCTCTGAGAGCCCCTTTGTAGGGCTTGATGAGATTCCTTTTTAACAGCTTAAGTCCACTATTGGACTGTGCCACTATTACAGGGACTACGGTACCCCAAAGTCAATGGTGCCCCTCTATTAGGGTTATTACGGTACCCTTCTCATGAGGGGCTCAGCCAGCTCCCGGCCAGTAAACAAACAGTTCTACTCCCCACAGGGGCCAGTAAATTGGGTTCCAAAACCCCGCTGGGGTTTTGCTCTCTGCCAGAGGCTCCTACCAGTACTCAACATCGCTTTCAGCATTCCCTGCAGTGTGCGCCGGTGTGCTCCATCTCCTCCTCTTCCTCTTTCTGGTTCTGTGTTGCCTCCACTTTCCAGTCCTGGACTCTTCTTTATACCGGCGGGGAAAATATCAGCCCCTCCCTTCCCAACACACCTGGGTAAGGGGAATTTCTGCTGGGCTCCTTGGGGCTGTGGACCTGGGGCCGCTGAACCTCTGATTAGTCCGGGAGCCTTGGAGCCTGCTGGCTTCTTCTCTCTCTCACACCCGCCTGCCAGCTGACTATTGTGAGACCATTTCTAATTGGAGATCTACACACCCACGTTTTGCCTGCCATGACTTGGTGTTAAAGGAGTTGGTTCAGTACCTGGATGTGTAGTCCCAGTCATCCCGCAAAGGTCCTATGTTCCTGAGGGCTCTGCCACCCCTACACCCTCACCCGTTCCACTGGGTTCTGATCAGCCACTTGGTCCTGCAGTGTGACTTCCATCCCAAGCAGAAGAAAACAAAAGAAAAAACAAAAAACAAAACCAGGCACTCCTGGCCCGGGGTTATGCTTCCAGCTCCTTTTAACTGAGCGAAAAACAAAATTGACTTTCGTGAGGTCAGTCCCTCTTTTTGTTCCCTATCCATGCTTGGGTGGCTCTTCCCGAGCCTCTTATTGAGGTTGTCATGATTCCGCTCATCCCATTAGGTGCATTTGTGACACCATTTTGGCTTGCGCCACCTTTAGGGACTTTATGGTACCACAATTCTATATTGCCCCTCTATTAGGGACTTTACGGTACAAAAACTCTGCCGGGCTCTGCCGGCATGGTAACAAACAGTTCTAAGCACCACTGGGTCAGCAGTCGTTGCACTAAGTTCCCTCTGGGGAGCTTGCTCTCTGCAGGAGTCTCCTACTGGCTCTCCACATTGCTCTGAATATTCCCTGCAGCATGCGCCGACTTGGTGCTCCTCCTTCTGGGTCTACGCTCTCCCCCTCTGTCTGTTCCGCGCTCTTCTTTATACAAAAGTTGGCGCTCACAGCCTCTCCCCTCCAGAAACACCTGGGTAAGGAGGGTTTCTGCTGGGCTTTTTGGGGCTGTGGGTCTGGGGCCACTGACCCTTTGTTTAGCCCTTGTACTTTTGAGCCCTGTAACCCTTTCTCTCTCACACAGTCTACTAATGCATGATAAAGTCCGGTTAGCCTTGTTGGTCACTGCATCACATTGATGGCTCATGTTCATCTTGGAGTCAACTATGACTCCAAGATCCCTTTCTGCTGCTGGGCTGCTGAGAAGGTCATCTCCCACGCTGTAAGTGTGTTGGTGGTTCTTTTGGCCCAGGTGCAGCACTTTGCATTTGTCTTTGTTGAACTGCATCCTATTTCATTCTGCCCATTTTTTCAATCTTCCCACCTGAATCCATTCCCTACTCTCTGGTGCAGGAGTGGGCAATTATTTTGGGTGGAGGGCTGCTTACCAAGTTGTTGGAAGCTGTTGAGGGCCATATGGGTAGCCCCACCCCTGGACAGGTGCCCTGCCCCCTGGTAACCATCTTGGGACCAATGTTCCAGGGCCAGCACTGGCAGGGGAGAGGCCGCCTTCCTCCCCCCATCATGCTCAGCACCAGCTTGTAACACACTCTCACTGCCAGCCTGGACCCCGTGCTGGCTCCGGGATTGCCCATCGGGGCTGTGCTGCTGCAGGAGCAGCTGTCGCCCCCGCTGCTTACCGTACTGGGCAATGTTTGCTGCTGCTGCCTGCCCAGAGCTTGGGCTTTGGGCAGCAGCAGCAAACGCTGCCTGGTGAGGCAAGTGGGGGGAGCTGTAGCTGCTGCTGCCATGGCGCAGCCCTGATGGGTGAGCCCAGAGCTGGCACAGGGCCCAGGCTGGTGGCGGGGGCAGGTTACAAGCTGGTGCTGAGTGCAAGGGAAAAGCAGCCCCTTGCCCGCACTGTTACCGGCACCCCGCGCTGCAGCCACTTGCAGCCTGCATGGGGCTGCCTGTGCCTGCTCAGGACAGCCCCATGTGGCCTGGAGTGGCTGCAGCAGGGAGTGCCAGCCACAGGGTGGGGGAGGGGCCACTTTTCTCCATCCTCAGCACCAGCTCATCCCCTGCCCTTCCCCTCCCCTTTACCTGAGCTTCCCTCACCAGGGCAGGCACATGGTTCCAGGCCAGAAGCCCCGACTGGGTCTTCTGGCTGCGGGGGTGGGGCCAGGAGGGCCCTGCTGTTGAAGGAGCCCACCAGGGCTTTCTCTGTGTCCTACTGCCCTTGGTTCCTGTCATCTTTGACAGGAACCAAGGACATATAAATTTTCATTTTCTAAATATTTTTAGGGGCTCTGTGGGCTGGATAGATTGGCCTCGCGGGCCACATCCAGCCCGTGGGCCATATTTTGCCCACCCCTGCTCTGGTGTTTTAAATTTGCCCCATAATTTGGTATCACCTGTGAACTTGTTGAGGGTGTTCTCTGTGCTCTTGTCCAAGTCACTGATGAAAACATTAAATAGCACTGGTCCAAGGACCGAGTCTTGCGAGACTCCGTTACCCACATCTTTCCAGGTCAATATCGGCCCATCCACCACCACTGTCTGGGTGTGACCCGTAAGCCAATTTGCCACCCACCTGACCATGTAATCATCTACATCCAAGCCTGTCTGTTTATTTACAAGACCAGAATGAGATACTGTATTGAATGCCTTCTTCAAGTCCTGGTAGATGTCATCTACCTTGACTCCTGCATCTAAACGTTTTGTGACCTGGTCATGAA
>NW_017729004.1:47166471-47244351 GCF_001723915.1 Gavialis gangeticus | reverse complement strand
AAGTACCACGAGTACTCTAACAGCCATGCCAGCAGCTCTGCTATGACACTGGCCAATTTCTTTAGCACCTTTGGATGAATTTTATTCAGGCCTGCTGATTTGGACACATCCAGCCCCTCCAAATGCCCCTTCATTAAATCTGCGCTAACAGTTGGTGGGCTGGTGTCCCTCCTATGTCTATCTATGATCCAATTGGGAGATGTGTCTTGGTCTGTGTCTAGGAATACAGGTGCAAAGAGTTCACTGAAGAGCTCAGCTTTGTCCCCCCGTCTGTCACCAATTGGCCTAGTTTGCCATGTAAAGGTCTTATTCAACCCAGTGCCTTCCTTCTGCTCCCCATATACCTGAAGAAAGACTTTCTGTTGTCCTTAATTTTTGTTGCCAACCTGAGTTCTAATCCTGATTTGGCCTTTCTAACTGATTCCTTGCAAATGCGAACCAGGGAGGTATACTCCTCCTTTGTAGCTACCCCATGTTTCCCCTGGCTGTATACCTCTTGCTTTGCCCTTAGGTTTTCCTGGACTTACCTGTTCAGCCAAGAGGGCTTCTTGGCCCCTTTTCCCCCTTTTATGCATGATGGGATTGTCTCCTTCACCCATAGGATCACTCCCTTGAGGAACAACCCCCCTTCCTGGACCCCCATTTTGCCAATGCTCTTGAGCTTTAATGCGTCACTAACTAATCTCCTGAGAACATTGAAGTTAGACTTTCTGAAGTCTAGCACTTCAGCCCTGCTGGTTAGTTTACCCACTCTTTGACAGATAGTGAATTCAATCAATCGATGGTCACTATCTCCTAGGTTACGTTGTACCTGCAGATTCCCCACCAGGTCATCCCCTGTAGCTAACACCAAGCCCAGCAAGGCATTTCCCCTAGTGGAATCGTATACTTCCTGTGTTAGGTGGAGGTCCTGTATGCAGGTTAATAACCTATGTGAATGGTTAGATTTGGCTGATTGCTCCTCCCAGCAGATGTCATGGTAGTTTAGGTCACCCATGACAACCATATCTCTTTACTGTACAGCCTCTGAGAGCTATCTGGAGAATTCCAGGTCTAGCTCATCCTCCACAGATGAAGACCATCTCATCTCATGCTGCTTATCCCTTCAGAAGCTAATTCTGAAGGTAATCAGAGAGGGTTACAGTAGTAATCAGAGTGGAATGCAGGAGAAGGGTTTATGTGAAGGCCAGTAATTCTAGAGTCAAAGCTGTTTTGACCAGTCTGACTAGGAAGCTGAGACCTGTTGGTGGGAATCCTGTCTAATGACACCTTTAAAAAGCCTTTTAGCAGTCTTTGAACTATGCACTCTTGCTGGTGTGGGCTACTATCTTTCTTTTTTAATATAAGGTAACTTGTATATTAATCTGTCAGGCCACAGACATCCTTCAATCTAGGTATGCAACTCAGTAATTAGTCCAACAAGAGTTGCACACAGGATTGAGTTATATTTAGAATTGGTAAAAGGAATCATAGAATCATAGTTTCATAGATTTAGGGTCGAAAGGGACCTAGTAGATCTTCTAGCCCGACCCCCCGCCAGGGCAGGAGAACAACAAAACCCCAAAACAAAAACGGGACTCAAATGAGTCCAGCCAGGTAGGCATCCAGCCTCTTCTTAAAGACCCCCAGGGTAGGGGCCAGCACCACTTCCCTTGGAAGTTGGTTCCAGCTCCTAGCCGCCCTAACTGTGAAGTAGTTTTTGCGGATGTCCAATCTATACCTCCTCTCCATCAACTTGTGCCCATTACTCCTTGTTATGCCAGCGGGCGCTAGGGGAAACAGCGTCTCCCCCAAACCCTTCTGGTCCCCCCTAGTGAGTTTATAGACGGTCACCAGGTCCCCCCTCAGCCTTCTCTTGTGGAGGCTGAATAGGTTCAGGTCCCGCAGTCTCTCACTGTAGGGTCTGCCCTGTTGTCCCCGGATCATGCGGGTGGCCCTCCTCTGGACCCTCTCCATGTTGTCCACATCCCTCTTGAAATGGGGCGCACAGAACTGGACACAATACTCCAGCTGTGGCCTGACCAGCGTCGCATAGAGGGGGAGGATCACCTCCTTGGCTCTACTCGAGATGCACCTGTGGATGCACGACAAGATCCGGTTAGCCTTGCCAACCGTGACCTCGCATTGTCGGCCCATGTTCATCTTGGAGTCAATAATGACTCCAAGATCCCTTTCTGTCTCCGTGCTCTCAAGAAGGGAGTTTCCCATCTTATAAGTGTGCTGCTGGTTACTACTGCCCAAGTGCAGCACCCTGCACTTGTCAGTATTGAAACTCATCCTGTTTTAGTTAGCCCACCCCTGTAACCTATCCAGGTCTTGCTGCAGTCTTTCCCTCCCTACTAGCGTGCTCACCTAACCCCAAATTTTGATATCATCAGCAAATTTAAACAGGTTGCTTTTCACCCTGTCGTCCAAATCGCTGATAAGGAAATTGAACAGCGCAGGCCCAAGGACTGAACCCTGGAGGACTCCACTGCCCACTTCCACCCCAGGTCGAATATGACCCGTCCACCACCACCCTCTTAGTACGACCCTTCAGCCAATCTGCAATCCATCCGACTATGTAGGCATCAGTGCAGAGGCTGACGCACAGCTGGGATGGGGTGTGGTATAGGGGGTGCAGCTCCTGCTGTTACAGGCTGCTGCTGTGGGCTGGGGCCCACAATGGAGTCTTCCCGAGGGGGGTGGGGGGGTTGGGCCCTGCTGCACTTTGGGCAGATGGTGGCAGTGCTGGGAAAGGGGTCAGGGGGCTACAACAAATTTTAGGTGGCTGCAGCCCCCTCCCAGCACCAGTGCCACCCACCCTGAGCACAGCCCAGCCTGGCCCCCCACTGGGAAGAACCTAGCATGCTCCCCAGCCCCAGCCCAAAGCAGCAGGTGATAGCAGCAGGAGCTGCACCCCCTGTCCCGTACCCCAGCTGTGTAGCACCCGCCTCTGCCCCAGCCCCAATGCCACTCCCTCCCTCACGACCTGTGGGGAGGCCAGATTGAGGCCCCAGAATCCTTACCTGGGGTCCTGGGAGCCTCCCAGAGCTGCAAAAGCTGTGATTCTGCTGCTTGGAGCCTGGCTGGTAGCTGTAGCGCGACTCTGGCCAGCTCAGCTTCAGTTTTGACTGTTGCATGCTGGCTCTGCATGCGCTGCACTACTTTTTTTTTTTTTTACCCCTGGATATCCAGGGGTCAATAAAACCCTCTGCACTGCTCCACTGCAGCACAGAGAACAATGGCCACCCTTGTCTGGATGTGTGACTAAAAATAGGACAACCACCAATACAATATGCAGTTGCAACATCATTGCTTCAAAGGTAATCTTTTGTAAGGGACAATAGAAGTTCCAGGCTTTACATCATTTGTTAATTATGAATCCTGGGTATTATTTTCCTAGCATCATTAGTAAGTCAGCAGTTGCTCATCATTGTCCACTATGTGCATAATGAGTAACTTTTCAGACTACTTTTGGGTTTTAAGAATAAAGGACTGATTTCAAATTATATGGTTTCCTAATAGTTGTGGCCCCTTCTGGTTTTGAGGAATCAGCTGAGCACTGCCCTGAATCAGAAAGCCTCAGATCTTGGATTCCATACCGTGGTCATTGCTATTACATTGAAACATCAGCTGAAAGAAACTGGACCCAAGCCTCTCTGGAATGTATTAAATTAGGTAAGAGTTTTCTTTTGAGATAAAAGATTTACATACAGGCATAAAACACTCATTAAACAGCTTCAAGAGTTAAAATTTCAATTATTGAAACAGTTATTATTGTTAAATAATATAATTATTTTAAGCTGGATATTTTTCCACTATTTCTAGTGGTTTTTTGCTCTTGCTTTTCACAGTTGAAGCAATGAAACTAGAAAGATATAATTGACTTTAATTTTACATTCAGGCTCATGGTCTGGATTACACACATTAGCAAGTTACTGTGATATTCATGTTTCCAGCATAGACAGTAAATTGATTTATTTTGTACAATACAATTTCAGACTGTAAAATAGTATCTATTCTACTTCATATAGCTTTGATGACTACATTGGCTTAAACATGTAACATCAGTTTCATCCATACATCCCATTGCTCTTTTGTACCCTAGATCCAATAGTTCAGCTGTATACCTTCTAACCTGCTCAATGCTAAAATAAAAAGGTGTAGAGTTTCAAAGATTGCCCTTGCTTTGTTGAGCTGTCACTTGATACAAGCCCAAGTTCTTTTTTTTGCTATTTTTTCTTAGGAGGCATAAGAATGGAGAGCAAAACCAAGCAGGAGCGGAGTAAAGCTCTTCAGAATAAAGTGTTTTTTTGTGGTAGGTTTGAAGGAATGAATCATTTCAATATATGCTCACCCAGGCTATATTAATACTTTCCAGGTGCTACTTTGGCTTCAGTAGAAGATTTGGCTGAGTCTGATTTTCTGACACACAGAATACTGACATCTCAAAAACTACAGGCCAGCTATTGGTTTCAATACTATGAAAATATATATGGTAAGTTTTTTCTTTCAGTGTTTAAACATAATATATATTTACCACTGAGATTATTATTATCTGTTTTATCTAGTAATACTGGTGATCCGATAGGTCTATATGGGCATGCGTACACATTACACTACGTTGCCATAACGATGCTCTATGATGATGTAGCGACTGTGTGGCTCTACATGTGACTAGCAGCTACTTCATTGTAGTGGCATGCTCCACCTTTTTAGCGCACTGCTACAGTGAAGTAGTGCTTAAAACTAACTGGGAGTACTAAAGCACGGAGCAGCAACAACATTGCCATAGGGCAACATGTAGATGTGCCCTATATGTCTCTTACCACTTAATATCAAAGGAGATAGCTTCAGGTGTCCTCTATTGTTTGTTGTTGGACACCTAATACTGTGCCTTTTACAACTGGGCAATTAGTAATGGCAATTGTTTGATGGGTTGATGGGAAAAGTTTTCAAATGTGCAATTATTCAGAAGTCAGGAGAGAAAAATGCAGAAGACATGCAGCTGCATCAATTGACAGGAAAACATGAGAGCTGATGCATTTCCCTCATTAGCTGTACCTATCTTCCCCTGCCTATTTTTGTCTTTTTCCTTTTGTCTTGCTTACCTTGTTATGGATTTTCTTCATCCCAAGCTCTTGGCCTTTCTGTATAGAGTCCAGAATTGGAAATAGTAGTTGAGCAGTTCTGTCTATTTGCATTGCCTTAAATCCTACCCAGGGTCCATACCAGAAGCTATTTCTGGTTCTGGTTGCAAATGTTCTCTTAAAATAAATATATAAAGACTGTAGCAGCTGTATTCATTTGATTCACACTCACAGCCTAAGAAAGCAGCCACACCAGTTGCTATCTTTAGTTCACAAAAGCCTTCAGGCAGAAGATGTAAGAAAGGTTTAAAGAAAAATAAAATAGTATATTTTTGTAGTAGCATAGGCCTAGAAATTTAATTTTTGATGCTCTACTAAAATTTCAGTGTGTAAACCACATTTTCAGCCCTCTTATTTTCCACCCTTCCTTTTTAATATCTCACAAAGCTTTTCAATGATAACTTTTTTATTTACTTGTTGCCCTTACACTTCCCCTTTTTTCTCATAGTTTTTTCCCCCTTGGACTGCATATCTTCACATATTCCTTATACTGTCATCGTTCTTTGAATTTTATTTTTAACATTGCATAATTTTTTCTCCCCAGTCATCCCAGTTGTCTAAATCTTTTTTTCAATTTCCTCTGCTGTTCTGTTCTGTTCTCTTCAACTATGTTTTTCCCAGTCTTTCCCTTTCCTTTCTATCATTCCTCAATTAACGTTCCTGTCTCCATCCTTCCAACTCTATTCTTTTATCTTCCAACCATATCATCCTCTTTGCTTTCTGTCCTGTTGCTGCTCAGATCATAGGCACTCCAGTTTTTAAGCAACTTGCAGGGGTGAACAACACAAAAGGTCAGCAGAAGGGAAGATCAGTAAAAATATGCCAGACTTTCCTCTGTCTCCTTTCTACCTTAGAGAAGCTTGCTCCAGAAACTTCCCTGGTCCTTTACTGGTAGGTAAGTGAAGGGGAATGAGGTTGCTGCAGAGTCACAAGGAGTGATAATTTCCCTACTGGCTGGTATCTAGGGTTGAGCCCTTCAAGGGCAGGACATGTGTGTTGAGCACATGCACAAACTCTGATTGGCTCCTTATTCCTCTTCAAAATAAACTTAATTTTTGTGTTAGGTTTGAAGGAGTGTAATTTTAATGTATGCTGACCCAGGTTATCTTAATACTTTCCAGATGGTTCTTACAGTTTGGTACACAGTTCAAGATGGTTCGATTTCTGGACATATTTACTATGGAGTCACACAAAAATGAAAGGTTTTTGGTTAGGAATATACAGAAATATGGATGGTAATTCTTTTTTTTTTATTTCAGCATTCAATCAAAATAAGTATTCAACAAATATTATTCCCCAGAGGTCATTTTTATCTTTAAATATACATTCTAATGATGGTCTGGTAAGTCTATATATGTTTCTTAGTACCACCTAATATCAAAGGGGATGGTTCTAGGCCTCCCATACTCTGGTGGTGTTCGACCTATTTAGCCCTGCAGGCTGAACGAATGATGAGAGGCATGTCCACAGATCTGATCCAGCATGGGTTCAGCACATAGAGTTGGTTTGCTTTCAGTTTGCCTTTGGAGTGACCATATACACTGGCAACAACCACAGCCTGACCCCACACACCAGCACAATCCAGCCTGTGGACCACCCTACAGGTCTGGAAATTTGATGCTGCTCTGGAAACTGTGGCAAATAATGCTTCCAGTACCCCACCTCCACCAAATTTCCAGGTCTGTGGGAAACCCCATGGGCCAGATAATGTGGTGCTGCAGGCATAGTAGGTGGGTGCAAGCCAGAGTTTGGTTTGCTTTGCCTGCTGCAGCATCTCATTGGTAGCTCATGTTCATCTTGTGAACCCCCAAGTCTCTTTCAGTCATGGTGCTAGTAAGCATAGCACTGCTGACCCTATAAATATGATGCTGGTTTTTCCTCTCAAGGTGGAGTGCCCTGCACTTGTCTGCATGAAATGCAATCAGGTTTTGGTCCACCCACCTTGCGAGCCTGTCCAGGTCAGCCTGTATCCCCAACCTGTTCTCCAATGTGACTGCCTTCCCCCATAGTTTAGTGTCATGTGTGAACTTTGCCAGTTTGCATCTGATGCCTAAATCCAGATCATTTATGAAAATGTTGAAGAGTACTGGCCTGAGTACTGAGCCCTGAGGGACACCACTAGTCACCTCATGCCATGTTGATTTGTTGCCATCAACCAGCACACTTTGGGTCTGACCCCAGAGTCAGTTCCCCAGCCATTGGACCATGAGATGGTCGAGGCCACAGTTTTCCAGCTTAGCTATGAGGACATAATGGGAGACCAAGTCAAAGACCTTCTTGAAATCCAGATATATGACATCAACCTCATCTTCCTTGTCCAGGCAATGTGGCATCTGATCGTAGAAGGAGACGAGGTTTGTCAGGCAAGACCTTCCAACAACAAAGCCATGTTGGCTGGCACTCAGAAAGTTGCCTTCCATTAGCATGCTGCTGATGGAACCCTTGATAATTTCTCCAGGATCTTTCCAGGGATGGATGTCAGACTGATCGGTCTGTAATTCCCTGAGTCTTCCTTCCTTCCTTTCTTGACAATTGGGACTACAATGGCTCATTTCCAATCCTCCACTACCTCTCCTGAGTGCCACAAGTTCTCAAATATCTTTGCCATAGGGCATGCTATGATGTCCACCAGCTCCTTCAGGACTCTCGGGTGCATACCATCCAGGCCTGCGGACTTGTGGATGAGTCTTTTCAGGTGTTCCCTCACTTGATCTACATCAATTGTGGACCCATCTCCTGCCCCCTGGATGCTTTGTGTCCTATCTGACAGGGTGACTGCTTTGCATGGGTAGAAGACTGATGCAAAGTAATCGTTTAGGAGATTTGCCTTTTCCTGAGCATCAGTCATCAGCTGCCCCCTTTGATTTAGCAGGGGTCCAATGTTGCCTTTGTTCTTCCTCTGACTTCCCACATACCTGAAGAAGGACTTTTTGTTGTACTTGATTCCTGTGACTAGCCTGAGTTTGGTGTCTGCCTTGGCTTTTCTGGTCCTCTCTGTACAGGTACAGGCTAGTGCTCTGTAGTCCTCCTTGGTGATGACCAGGAATCCTGGTTTTCTCTGATTAAAAATTGCAAATTCTCTGATTAAAAACCCAAAATCCGTGATAAAAATTAAAGGCCCCCCACAGCCCCCTGCAGCACTGCTGGTGCTCCACACTCCCCGCCACGGTCTCAACAGCCTGCCTGATGCCCCTTGCAACAGCCCCCCAGACCCACAGGCACAGACATGCAGACACAGACACTGACACACACCCCAACAGGTAAGTGTGTGTGGGGGGAAGGGCAGGGCAGAGTGGGGAAAATGGAAGGTGCTGGGGGGGTTGGTCAAGAAGGGGGGGAGTGTGCCCCTATGCCCACTCCCAAGAGCAGGGCCAAGGGGTGAGGGCAGGGTTGCCACTCTGTGGGCCCACACACGTGCTGGCTGGCCTGACAGGGGGTTCTCACATGGAGGATGCCACTGCACCCTGCGCTACTATCCCATGGCCACCTGCATTGCTTTGTGGGCAAGTGGCGCAGAGCACGGCAGCAGCAGTGCAGTGGCAACCACCGTGTGTGGGCCACATATGTGCTGCCCGGACAGAGGGTGGAATGGGAGGCTTGCATGCAGTGGCATGCCCCGCAACTGGCTGCACAGCTCCACAATGGTGCAAGGTGGTGGTGGCTGTAGGAAGGTTGTGGGGGGCAGGCTTTGCGGGCAAGAGCTTTCACTGTGGAGCCATGCCTTTTGGCCCTGGATCCTAGAGGTAAGTGGGGCTTGGGGGCTGTGGGGCAGGGCTGGGGAAGATGGTTGGGGGCTGCTGGCCCCAGGCAGCACACCACAGCTGGGAGCAGGGCCAGGGGGTGAAGGGAGTGGTGCCCCTCTGCGGGATGCAGTGTGGTAGTGCCTGCCATGTGCGGGCTGCACTCATGCCGCCCGGCCACCTGCCCAGGGGAGGGGAAGAGGGAGGCTTGCATGCAACTGGAGCACAGCTCTGCGGCCGGCTCTGCAGCCATGGTGAGGAATGGTGGCTGGTGGGCGGGGGGCTCACACGCAGCGGCAGCTGCCGCTTACCTGGAAGACCACGCCAGCAGTGACAGCCACTGCCTACAAAACCTCCTGCTGCCGCCATGGAGCTGTGCCCGGAGCTGTGCAGCTGGCCGCCAGGCAGCAGTGGCAGTGTGGTGGTGGCCAGCCGGCGTGCAGCCGTCCCCACCATCATCCCGCACCATGCCACTGCCGCTGGCCACACAGCTCCAAGTGTGGCTCTGTGGTGGCAGTGGGAAGTTTTGTAGGTAGCAGCTGTCACTGCTGGCATGGGCAGCCACTGCTGATTACCTATGGGGCCGCCAGTGCCAGCAGTGAAATCCCCGTTTTCTCCAAAAGGAACGTAATCCTCAAAGCACAAAGAAAGTCCATCCAATCCTGAAGGAAGTGCAGTCAGTGGGCTGGGGTGCCCCCTTGGCTCAATAGGGAACTTTTGGACCTCTCTAGACAATCCTCTAAGTCCAGGGTTACTGCACCTTGATGTCTGCATCAAGGTTCAATAACCCTGGACTTAGAGGTGATGTTGGGTCTAAAACCACTGATCATCAAACAGCTATAGCCAGGTATAAATGGACCTGTCTTGGAATGGATTAATTGCTTCCTGTCAGAAAGATGTGTTAAACAGTTCTTCATGAACCCTATTTCCATTCTTAGATGGTGTGCTCCAATATTTCATGTTATCACCATCTTCAGTGTCTGTGGTCTGTCAGAATTTTTCATGAGAAGGCATGTTTTATGATATGTTTGTATTTGGATGACACCCAGATACCTATTGTGAGTGGACAGATTCCTGGGCTTAGGCAAATACTGACAGTAAACAAGTAGCCACAAATCAATTGTACATGGTTTCTATTACAAAGCAAATAAAACATAAGACCCAAGCAGGAATGCAGTAAAAAAAAGTATAATTGTTTTACTATAATATACTTGAATATATTTTCAGATGCTTGTTTTGTTTGCAGTATTTTTTGTTCTTCTTAACTCAATTTCATACCTCTGAATTCGCAAGCCCAACTTTGTGTGTATTACTTCAAATTCTGCATGCCATCTACATTTATTACATTATGTACTCTTGTGTTAATAGAGTTCTTAGGTGTTAGTTAATAGTAAATTAAATTAAATTTTTGCCTAATAGATAGGATTATTTTTCTTGAGCTCTCTCTAATAATACAAACAATGTGCTGATACCTGGAAAGCAGGTATTAGTTCGGAATTGCTGTGTATAGAAGAATGTTTTTCTTATTTTTTTTATACACATTCATTTTGACTTTAGGCCAATGGTTATGGCTAGATAACACTGCAGTGGATTTTGTCAACTGGAATGCAGAACAGCCCAATGAGGGAGGTCACTGTGTTGAGATTTCTGGATTATATGGATTTTGGAATAAACTTGAGTGTTCTTATGAACAAGGATATGTTTGTGAAAAATCAAACAGTAAGTAATATAGTTAATTATATATTAATGTTTATCAGTTATTATTAGTATACTATAAAAATATCTCTGTGTAATATTACAATATATGCAGCTATGGTATGGCAGGGGACTGAGGCTATGTATATAGAAACATGCCACTTCCTGGGGAGCTAAATCCAGCCCTGTGTTGCTACAAAAACTATATCATATGACTTCTTCTTAAATTTACCAACCTTCACCTTAAAATAATTGGGGTTTTATTTGGGGCCTGTTTTTGTCCTCACAACTCCTGTTGGAGACTGCCAGGACCTCACTCCTCTAGTGATTAAAAACCGTGATGATGGTATAATAAGTGATATCATGGTATATTGGAAATCTATTCTCCTAAAGTGCAATGTAAAGAATTCATCCAAATGTCAGACACTATTAAAAAATAACTAGCAGTTTACAGTACTTCTGCTTTTGTATGCACAAATGGAAGCATTTCAAATGTGCTTCTTTGGCAGAAAAGCCCGGGTACCCACACTCTGAGAACTGATTCTGAAATTAAACATCTAAACTCTACAGCCATTTTTGAAAATTTAGTCTGTCATCTTTATCAAAAGATTTTATTAGTGTTGTGGTAACCATTTTATTGCCACCACCTTTTAAATTTAAAACAAATACTGTAACCAATTTAAAAACAGTTTATCTCATTCTTATGCTTCATTTTCCTGATTCTCTGGTATTATATATTAGCAATATGGAACAGCATGTTGTACAACTTATTTGTTTTAATTTTACTTAATTTGGTGACCATACATCCCATTTAAGAAACATTTGTATTTAAAACAGGGCTGTCTAGTAAAAATAGCGTTGTTCCAACCCTCCCCTGTTTTCTGCCTTCCCTGTGTCCACTTCTTTCCCTCTGGCTTCAGTGTGCTCAGTTGAGACCAAAGCTTGCTTTTTTTTTTTTTAGGTTTTATTCATCTCCCTTCAGTTATCTTTTCTCTAAGAGGAAACGTTCTAACTTATTTAGTTTCAGTTTATACAGAAGTCGCTCTGCACTTCTAGTCATGCTTGTTATTTGGGAAGTGCATGATGAAAGATAATTTCCCTACTTAATAGGCACATCTACACATGCATTTGACCCAGGATCTGTTTACTTGTGAGGAAACTACTTATGAGTAAATGCTCCTGGGCAAGTGACACATGCAGGGACAAGAGAGCAGATTTGCTGCTAATGGAAGGATATTGCTTCCATTTCCTTGAGCCCTGCAATGGGCCCCTACCACCACGAGGGGAGCTCTAGGTGTCCCTGCGTGCTAGCCCAAGGGCTGTCAGGGAACACTGGACCAAGAGACGGCTGCCCCCAGGGTGCTGCCTGCTGCTGGGGTGGGGATAATTTTCCCCTACTCCAGCAGCAGGGAGCTCCTGGCCCTGGTTTCCCCAACAGGGGCAGGGGACTCAGAAAGAGCTGCAAGAGAGGGGTAGGTCCCAACCCCTTGCCCCATCCACTCCCCAGCCTGTTTCCTGCCCAGCTCTGTGATCATGGACGTGGGTGGGGAACACGATCCCCAGCCCCAGCTAGCAGCGAGATCTCAGCACTGGCTTCACAATCAGGGGGCTGGCACAGGGAAATCCTTATCTCCCAGCCCAAGCCCCATGATCATGGGCCCAGGCTGGGAGACCTTTATTTCCCAACTCCCTACTTGCCAATTGCAATCTTGGAGCAGGGGGCCTGGAGTTCCCTGCCGGGAGCAGGGGAACATTGTCCCCACCACCTGGGATTCATTGGTGGAGCCCTCCTGAGCAGCAGATCCCGGGGTCAGGGAGCAATCTCCCATCCCCTGGTGGCCAGCAGACTGGGAGCAGATTTTCTCCTGGTCAGGCATCTACATGAGCGCTACTGCACCATTACTAATTGCAATTCAATTTGCTATTTACTCATGATTAGTGAGGTTTACTGTGCAGTAAGCATATACATATGTAGATGCACATGCTTACTGTGCAGTAAACTATGCTACTTCACACTAAAGTGTCTCATGTAGATGAGCCCAGTAAGAACTAGTTCCCTACTTAATGACCACATTGACATGAGTGCTTTACTGCGGAGTGGACTAATTGACTGCAGAGTAAAGCATCACTGTCTACACGTGACGGTACTAGGCTGCAGTAAACTAAATGCTGTTGTGAGAGAGTACTGTGGGGGATAGCAGATGCAAGTGTAGACACTGACCGTGGGTGTAAATTGTGCCCAGTGAGCCCAGCCAGCAGGGGGCCAGACTCCTGCCTGCTACCTAGCCAAACAGCTCCACACTTTCAACAGCCTCATGCTCTAGCCAGCCCCTCTGCCACCTGATGCCACCACCTGGAGCCTGGGGCAGAGCAGGGCAGGAGTGGTCCTGGTGTAAACTACTCTGCTCCGTCTCAAATTGCTGCTGTCCCAGATGCGTGTGTGGACATTATGCCTGGGTAATTTACTCTGGCTCAAACTGCTCCAGAGTTTATTGCTTCTAATCAATTGTATGTTTAGATACACCCAATTTGTCCTATAATTCCCATTCCTGAGTGTCCCATATTTTTGTTACACATCTCCTCAGCAGTGTGCCCTGGTTGCCAAGAAGGCTAACAGCATACTGGGCTGCATTAGTACAAGCGTTGCCAGCAGATCAAGGGAAGTAATTATTCTACTCAGTTCTGTACTGGTGAGGCAACATCTGGAGTACTGTGTCCTCCCACTATAGAAAGGATGTAGACAAGTTGGTGAGA
Source organism: Gavialis gangeticus (assembly GCF_001723915.1). Classification (NCBI taxonomy): domain Eukaryota; kingdom Metazoa; phylum Chordata; order Crocodylia; family Gavialidae; genus Gavialis; species Gavialis gangeticus. The sequence continues at coordinate 47,231,030 of NW_017729004.1, read as the reverse complement.
GCGCACAGGAGAGCAACAGGAATGGTTCAGGGTCTGGGGCACATGGCTTCTGGAAGAGGGACTGAGGGAACTGGGTTTTAGTTTGCAGAAGAGAAGGTTAAGCAGGGATTTGATAGCAGCCTTAACTACCTGAAGGGTGGTTCCAGAGAGGACGGAGTTAGATTAGATTGTTCTCAGTGAAGCACTGGAACAAGTTAACTAGAAATATGGTAGAATCTCCATCCTTGGAGGTTTTTAAGCCCCATCTTGACAAAGCCCAGGCTGGAATGATCTAGTTGGGGATGGTCCTGCTTTGAGCAGGGGGCTGGACTAAATGATCTCCTGAGGTCCCTTCCAGCCCTATTTTCTATTATTCCTTGAAGTAAGAGGTTTTATAAAAGAGTTTACTTCTGTAGTCTTATAGTTCAATTATATTAAAAAGTAGATAAAGCTCTTGTCACATATTTTATCTCTTCTAATTCTCTTTATTTGTGTAAGAGCACTACAAACACAACTGCAAACCTTCCTATTTTTCAATCCAGTATAGTTTTCAGTGAAATAGTCCAACTTTTATAAATTCTGAATATATCTTTTTTCCTTTTAAAGTGATTGAAATTGAAAAAACTGTGAAGATATCAAGGGAAAGAGGTAGGATTATTTTTAAACAAAGTATTAAAATCCCAAGTTCAATAAAAGTATATAATGCAAGTTTCAAAACCACTCAAATTCAGTGGTTACATAATACTAAAGTCCTTAAATACTTTTGAAAAAAAAAATTCAAAATGCTTTCCTAAATGGTTAGCAGTTCATGTTCCAGTCTAAAATTGGTTACAAATGATGCCTTGGCCTCATCGGATCAGCTCCCATTGGGCAAAATCCCAAGGTCCTTCCTTAGGTTTGAATTAGGTCCCTCCCTTTTCTAGGAGGGCAAGAATAAGGTAAGAATATAGGAGGGATGTACTGTACCTCTCTTGTTTCCATGCCTTAAGCAAGGATTAGGGCCAAGGACAGTCAAGGACCCTATACTTGGAAAACACAACTTTTGGATGCCAATGGCGTGCACAGTTTTAGTGAGGTAGAACTATGGCACTCTACCTCACATAACTGCACCTATAAAGGTTTGCATGATGGAGAGACTATGGAAGGAACCTTCCTTCTCTTCAGACCATGATCTCATGGCAGCAGGATAGTTTCACACGACTTTTTGTTTGGGTATCACCTAGCTCTAAGTTTTCAATGAGTCTTTCTTCTGGCCATTTCTCACGCTCCTATTGAATTAAATAGGTGTTGACTTGAAACTAGATGCGAGTAGGGACATCAAGATTGGATGCATGTAGTCAGGATAAAACTATTTGAATAATGAATACAGATTTTTAATTATTGTTATAAGCAGCCAGTGTATTCTCTGCTGCTGTTCATGGAGTTCTGTTATCTGTGAATCACATGCCTTTGTCAGCATTCATACATATCAGACACTCATGAAAATACCCTGAATTCGCTAAATTTCTGAAATTCTTTTATCCTTATTTAAGATGAAAAAATACAAAATGTGAAAATAATGTTGGGTCAGAAATAAACAAATTACCAAGCAGGTTTATTTGTTTCCCAATTGGGAGCAGAGACCATTTCATGTGATCAAGGTGAACAATCATGGAACACAAATAAAAAATAGTGAAAAGATCATAGATTGTTCAAAGACTAAAAACCTTTTATTCAAGTTATAATATGAAATATGTTAATATCTTCCTCCATAGTTACTGCTGCTCCTACCATAATCTGAGTCTCCTTAAACACAGGGTTCTGTTAAAGGAAAGGGTAATCACCAGTAATCCTTTGACATGGCTTAGTGCCCAGGTTGGAGCAGAACTGTCTCCAAGGGTCTTGACAGATGTTAATTTAATGAGATGTGATCCTGGATCCTCAAACTAATGCATCTTGCTATTGTATATCAGACATGCATAACAGGACATGCATTTTTTTGGCAATTTATAGTGTTAATTGTGCCATAAATGTAATGTCCATCTGGGGCCCGAGTTTAGGATGGAAATCTCCAACATGCCTTGGCAAGGTTGAGAATTTGCTCCTTTGTTCTCTATATTCAGTAGTTGTCATCCAATATAATCACCAATGCATTTAATAATGTTCTGTATTTGTTTACAGAAGAGAAGAAGGATGAAGAGTGTTCTGCATCTGGCAGCCTTGCAATCTGGATACTGGGAGTGCTGACCATTCTTAGTTTAGCTGGAGCTGGCCTCATGGCCTCTTTCTTATACAAGAAAAAAATGAGAAATCAAGAGGAAAAAAGTGGTGAAGGCAATGAGATACAACTGAATAGCACTGATACTGCTGCTTAAGGAAGTAGTGATATAAAGGATTCTGTAGGCAGTATCAGGCAAAATGTACACACTGTCCTCTAGTTTAATAAAACTAAGGATGTGCCAGATTTGGTAATTTAACTTAGTGGAATGAATTGAATCTCTAACCAAAGACAAATTCTCTTGTAGCAGTAATTGCTTATTTTGTGTTGTATGCATTTTTAAGCAAGTAGAAACATTCATTACTATTATACTGTTCTAGCATTCAGACTCTTCCCATAAATGGAACAAGTGAGCATGGATAATTGTTCAGAAATATTATTTCTTATTTAGAACTAGATGGCCCTAAGATATCATGATAATTCAATTTGCTTTGTGGAAGCCAAAAAGCACTCAAGAAAGTGTTAATCTAATTCTGCTGACATTCTGAAAGTTATCCCACAAAACTCATTCTAGCAACCCACTCCTGTTTTGTTTGTTTGTTTTTGAATGGGAATTACGTTTTACTGTTTATGTAAAGAAGTATTACGCATTATCACTTCAGAAAATTTTAGGAGACACAAAATCTTGCTGCTTTCATTTTCTTTAGTGTAGTAACAGTAATGTAGTAACTTGTAATCAAGTTCAAATAAATCTTGATAATAAATAAACTTGTAATCCATCTCAGTTCTGCAAATGGTTTTGTAATTTTGTGTGGGAACTATCAAGGTATTGCCCACCTTTCTACAGCAAAGAATTGCTGAGGTGCAATTTAGGAGCTGCTATTATGACTAAGTGGTCTTAGTAGGATACACTTTGCTCATCCTGCATGGGGAAGGAGCTAAAAAGGTGCCCTAAACTTAGGCTGTATTATCTGCTTCTGGTTGGAAAAATGCATCCAGTAGGATCACTTTCTTTGTAGTCAAAAATGTCATAAGACAACAATGATTTTTACAACATGTAACAGTCACACCTTGATGGATAACCAAGACAATGAATGACCAGAAAAAAGAATTGCCATCGTCTCCAGGGAACTAGAGAGATGCAATATTGGCATTGCAGCTGTGAGATGAGACAACCGGATGAGAGTTAATTGACAGAAGAGAGGGTGGAGGCTACACCTTTTTCTGGAAGGGGAAACCAGCCCAGGACAAACGTGTTCTTGGTGTTGGTTTCACCATCAAGAATCAGTTCATCAGTCAAGTTATAGAGCTCCCTGCGGGCATTAATGAATACCCAAACAAAAAGTCATGTGAAACTTCAGTGCCAGTTGGGCATAGCCTGGAACTCTGCAATGGCACCACTGGGAAGGAAAGAGTAGGGAAAGCTAACTCCAGTGCCATCCTTCCCCTGAGCACATGTGCAAAGCACAATTTTGGCACAATCTTCAGACAGTAACAAATATAAGACTACCTGGAGACATCTTCACTCTAAGCACTGGCACTTCCTTGACTATGTAATTGTTAGGGCCTGTGGTCAAATGGATGTCCATGTCACGTGAGCAATATGAGAAGCCAATGACTGCTGGACAGAACATCATTTTTCAGACCCATGATGAACATCTGGCTTGCTCCAAAACAACCAAAATATGAAGGACTTTCAACACCAAATCTCTTCAGTGCCTGAAGGTCTGTATAGATTTCAACAGTGTCTCCAAGAACAGCTCTCTGCCCTGCCCACAGATGAAGGCAACACTGAGGAACTTTGGAAGGGGTACAAAACTGCCATCCATATGGCCTGTGCTGAATCCATTGGCTATACCACCTATCAATACCAAGACTGTCTCAATAAGATCAATACTGTGATCCAAGTTTTCCTCGACCAAAAGAGAAGGGCTCATTCTGCTTGATGACTCCTCATCACAACTCCTCAAAGCCAAACCTCAAAGGAGGGTTTGGGAAATCAGTGGTGGTAAGATAAAGCTAAGGATATCCAGATCTATGCTGATGAACATGACATGCATAGCTTTTTCTGGGCAATGAAGGCCATCTATGGGCCAGCTTCCCATGGTCCTACTTTGCTTACTTGACACTCCTCAAAGATGGTGTGTAATCAAGGAAACCAAGAACAAGGCTACTATACCCGATGGCATACCTGATGAAATATACAAAGATGGCATTGAGGAACTGGAACTAAGACTCCATGAACTTCTTCTTCAAATCTGGAATAACAGAGAGAGCCTGAGGAATGCCAGCACCATCACGATCTTCAAGAAAGGAGATTAGTCTGTACTGTATTCTCTTCTAGAGTGGGGAAAATCCTCCTGAACCATTTTCTATCTCTTGCTGATGAAGAAGTCTCAGTATGGTTTCAGACCATTCCATGGGGCAGTGGTTATGATCTTTGTTGACTACCAGGTCCAAGAAAAGTTTTAAAAACACCAGGACCTGCATATGGCCTTCATTGACCTTACTACGGTCTTGATTCCATCAAACATGAAGCATTACGGAAAGTACAGGCTGGATGTCTGGAAAAGTACATCAAGGTCCTGAGGCTTCTCTCTGACCATATGACTGTGACCATTCTTATAGTGGATCAAGTCAGATTGAGTCAGGCACTGACTTTAATATAAGCTTATGTAATGCCAAGCACAATGGGGCCCAACCTGTTTAAAGTGTTAAGGTGCTGTACCAATGTAAATATTACCATATTTACTTAATGCTAGGATGACTCTAAATATAAGACAATTGCTGTAGTAATTAGATTCTATATATGGAAAATGTATAAATGTCATAATTGTCTAGGTATAGAATCTAATTATTTGACAGTTATCTTGAATTCATCTTCTTCCCACTGCTACAGCAAGGAAAATAGTGGCTGGGAGGGGTAGGTGGCTGGAGAGAGTCAGATGACCCTCTTGCCTTCTTCCATTCCACTTCTTCCCCAGGCAGCCTTCCTGCCTCTCCCCCACATGCTGCAACCTCCAGATCCCCACAGTCTCTGTCCATCCCCCACCCCCCACAAAGTCTCTGCCTCTGCTGCCCTCCACCACTTAGTGTCAGATCCTGCTTAGGGTCAGGGCAAGTAGAGGGGATACAGGAGACCCCCAGCCTAGACTCAGGACCAGAGTCAGAACCTCAAAAGCTTGCTGTCCACCCCTTTCCTGCTTTCTACAGGAAACCTTATTAATTTGAAATACACACACCATTTGGTTCTGGATTAATATAACTGATTTTTAAAAAAACTAAACTTACCCATAGTCATTTTCATATTACATTACTTTACATGCAAATTACTATCAGTATCTGCAGAGTTAATTCATCCAGAATTGATCATTTTAACTTGTTGCAAACTGCTGCACGTTTAAGCACAGGTATTCCATAATTTTTGGATTTTAAACTTCATTGTAGAACAACAAGGAAGTTTTTTACTTCCCTGCCTGCCATCTGACATCTCCAGGGAAGGAATTCTACCTCATCAACACATCAAAGAGCTACTCAACACAGCTCACAAAGATACTCACATGGACCCAGGGGAACAGCCTTCCATCTTCAGCTCCCACTGTGCAAAAATGAAGTTTATTTCCTGCCTATGGGGACTTTTTACCATCTTGTACCATCTACACTTTTCCCGGAGCCTGGTGAAGGACTTTGATCCCGAAAGCTTGCAGAAAAGGACAATTTTCTTGCCATTTTCCAGTTGGTCTAATAAAAGGTATCATTTTGGAACCAAGAGTTCTAGTTTTTTGCATGGTATTCCATAAATGCACTTTTGATCAGCACGTTTGTACTTAGTACTTACATACTACAGATTATACATTATATTAATCCAGAACCAAAAGGCTCATGATTTATCATAGTTCATGGGCCCCAGCAGTCAACAGCATTAAAGACATGGTGACATCACAGCCTGGCACTGCTCAGTATGTGTATGTACTCCAGTTACCCTCCTCCCCATCTGCAAAAAATCCATGTGCTGATTAGCCCACCACTCATGACTGGAACTGGATTTTCTTGTCAACCCCTGAGAAGCAGACAGAATGGGATCAGCAGGAGAACATATGTCAAGTGAGAAGCAGAGGACAGCGGGAGCATGATAACAGGTTGGCCCACCAGGAATGGCATGGCAGGACAGTACCAAGAGGCTTGTGGTACCAAGAGAAGCTAGAGAGAAGCAGAGGCTGTGGCTAGAGGCAACTTTAAATTGACAATGGGAAGCAAATGGGATTAACAATGAACAGATATGATTTCCTGGAAAAGGTACTGTTTAAGGTTTTGGAAGTGCAGGCAGAGCTTCTTAAACCAAATGATGACAATTTACTTACTGGGATGGAGAAGGGCATGATAACTTTTGGAAGAAGTATACAGAGAAAGGTAGGAGAGAGGTATTAAGAAGGATAAAGTTCATAGCAGGGGAAAAGTGAACAGAAAGAGTGATTATAGTTTGAATGTACATGGATTTAATGGAGGCAGAAAACAGAAAGATGGCTGGAAAAGTACATCCAAAGGGTAATGTCGATAGAGGAGGGACAAATATGATATTTGGATAGGGTCTTGGAGATCATGAGTAGTGTTACAAGCAGATGAGTGGAGCCCAGGTGGAGTGCTGCATCTCCCATCGGTGATCCATATCAGGGCATACTGAGGTTATATAATGCCCCGAAAAAATCAAAATAGTGTAGCAAATGCAGAAAGGTGGGGGACCTGTCCACACACTGTCTCCTCACAGTTGTGCTACAGATGTGAGGAGATGGGGCATAGGGCAGCAGAGTGCCAGGAGTCCCTAAAATGTACTATTCAGAAGAGGGACACTTGTATTATAGGTGCCCCAAAGTATTTGCAAGTATAGTCAGACCACCTGAGGAACAGCAAAATCTGGAGTGGGAGAATGAAAGAGAGGAGGGGTTGGTCACTGAGGTAGAAATGGCAGAAGAAATAATGCAGGAGGGTGAAAGAGAGAAGATGGGGGGTGAAATTTATGTGATTGAGGCAGAACAGGAGGAGATAGAAAATGGAATGGAAGGGAAGGAGGGAACAGCAAACAGGTCAGACATGGAGGTGGGGTTGGGGAAGAAAGAAGACACTTTACAGACAACAGAAGTGGAGATGGAACAAGAGAAAGAACCAAAGAGACAGGCCAGGGAAGGAAAGACAATCAGGGGCTGAAGACCAGGAAGAATAAACCTAATTATGAAGGAGGTGAATCAGAGGAAGAACTGGAGAGCAGTTTTCTGTCACTAACATACCCCTGCTCTGGCCCAGGGTAGAGATCAGAAGGCGGGAAGTAGCAGGGAGGCAGGAATGTGCAAGCCTTCTGTAGCAGGGTGGCATCCCCAGGGGTGGCCATAAGCCCTTTGAGGCCCCCAAATTTCCCGTTTGCTCTGTTCACTCTAGGAACAGTCTCCCCTTCGTTTGTCCACCACACCTTGATATCTTTTATGGTTATAAAAAGGAGGCTGCCCCAAGGCTTCCCAGGCCTGTACTTGCTCTAATGACCACCTAGTGGCTGTCATCCTTTGCCTTATGGGTTAATTACATGGTTCTGCACCTCCCCTAAATCATGTCCCATCATGGCATTATTATGGACATTCTCTTTGGCACATGTCTACACTCATGGGCCATCCTTTGAGCCTTCAGACCCTGAGTCTTTTGCACAGACAGCTTCTGTGCTGTGCACAGCCCCATTTGAGTCTCTAGGCCCCTCAGTTCCTCATTCAGCCACTCTGGGATGCCAGACCCCTTGGATCATTGCCTGACTCCCCCCCCCCAGGATCTCAGGTTGCTTGGAACTTGTTAAAAAAAAAAGCCCTGGTGTTCACCAGATGCTGCTGGGTGGGGGGCAATCTCTGTTGCCTCCCACTGCCCCCCCAACTGTGTGGGGGGTTCTGCACAAGCGCCTGAAGCCCCGAGGCTGCACCAGGAGTGGCGAGTGGCTTTTCTTGTTTGTTTTTTTTCTTAAAGGGATGGAGCTGGCCCCGGTGGGACACCTGTGTGGGGGGCTGGGGGAATGGGGGGATCAGGGGGCTTCTGGCATGACCCCCCATGCAGCATGGGGCAGTGGGAGGCAGCAGGTATTGCCCCCCACCTGGCAGCACCCAGTGAGAACCAGGGCTTTTTTTTAAAGTACCTAGAAAGGGGAGAGACAGCCATGGGGAGGGGGCTGGGGGACCGGGGGGTTGGGCAGGGGTCCCCCCATGGTCCCCTCCCCAGCACCCCTCATCCACCCCTAGTACCTACCAGCTGGAGTTGGCTGCAGCTCCCTGCTGCAGTCACCAGGGACTGTCTGAATCATCAAAGCTCTCTGAATCTTTCCCAAAAATTCAGAGAGCTTTGCATTGATTTGGACCTTTAAATTGTTACCCTGATTTGATTCAGATTCAGAGATTCAGCCACCTAATTGGGCCAAATCTCCTCCGAATCGAATCACCGCCCAAAGCTTCGCACAGCCCTAATGATCATCATGGGTTACATTCTACCAACCTCATAGTTGGTTTCCATGACTGCGTTTGCTTCTCTGGCAGTAGCTTAAGGATAGGTAATGTGTTTAATGGGATTTTTTGGTATGCAAATATGAGCATTTTTCCCCCATTCTGTTTTGGAGAAAAAGCCTTGTCTTATATCTGAGTAAATATGATACTCTAATTATACCTGGTAATGCATGCTTTACTAAAAATGGAATCTTAAGGATACTGTCACTTTCAACTGAGTTGTAACTGATAGAGTTTGCATTCTAGGACCCCTACCTGTGGGTAATGCTGCTAGAGGGGGAGATGTCAGCACAGCTAGCAGCTCTGGAGTTAGCAGGGATCTACCTTTGATTCTTATCTTGAGTAGTGATTTAAAACGCTGAATTTGGGGGCAAAAGAAAAGAAAAGAAAAGCAGCTGCAGGGTAGTTAAGAGGGTTAACACCCTGGCTGCTAGCCTTACCAACAGCTCCCCTCCCAGCAGCAGCATCTTCCCTGGGGGAGCCTTGAGTCACCCTGTCTCCATTCCAACATCTGTGTTACTCATGATCTGGGGTCCATGTCCCATTCACCCTCCCCTAGTCATTCTGTGGGCTCTGAAATTCAATGAATTTCCGTTTTAACAACTTCTGAAATACCAGTTGAAGTCATCTGTTTTAGTAGCTAAAATTACGAGTGGATTATGAAAAGTATTAAACAAGTTATATATAGTATCCTAATGATATAATAAGGAGAGCCACTCATATGGTTAAGGGCTTACAGGACAAGCCCTATGAGGAGAGACTAAGGGACCTGGACCTCTTCAGCCTCTGCAAGAGAAGGCTGAGAGGTGATCTTGTGGTCGCCTACAAATTCATTAGGGGAACACAGCAAGGGATCAGAGATGCTCTGTTCACTAGGGGACCTCTTAGGGTAACAAGGAACAATGGTCACAAACTGACAGAGAGCAGATTTAGGCTAGATATCAGGAAAAACTTCTTCACGGTAATGGTGGCCAAAATTTGAAATGGGCTTCCAAGGGAGGTGGTGCTCTCCCCTACCTTGAGAGGTCTTTAAGACAAGGCTGGATAGGCATCTGGGTGGGGTCATCTGACCCCAGCACTCTTTCCTGCCCAGGCAGGGGGTCCAACTTGATGATCTGTTGAGGTGCCTTCCAACCCTAGCATCTATGAATCTATTAATTATATGTACTTATGCTTCAGTTGCTGATATTTGTCAGCATTTCAATTTTAGTAATTTTGTTCATTTTCTCAAGTTTCCATATTAATCTTTCATAAAATATTATTCAGAAATTCAGTCAGTTCCTCTCTTTTTAGCATAATCTAGAAGATTTCCTCAGGGAACTGCCTTTCCCTTTACATTTTCTGCTGAACAGTCAAATAAAAACAATTTAATTAATTCTTGCATTTAGATATCTCCATTGGATTGGTAGCATTAGCAAGGATTACTGATTTCCACTGCTGTCACATTATCTTTTCACATTAAAAACATTATTGAATTTATACATCTGTTATAAATTAATAACACAATTTTTCTTTTCTTCACTGATGTAATGAAACAATAGAGATTTTACCACACCTTCAGCTCTCTTATGAAATATGAACTTTCATTTCTACCCAGGGGAACTCTTACAATCTTTTCTGATGCCTAAAGAAGGGGGTTTGTGTCTGAAAGCTTGCAATTAAAGAATTTTTTTTGCAAAAATCTAGATGGTCTAATAAAAGACATCACTTCTTCCACAAGTCCTTACTGATCATTTGTGAGGTACCTTTAGGCCAAAAGGGTATACGTCTCCACTTGATGTGTATGTAGATTTGAAGAAGTATGAGATATACGACAGTGTGGTTCAGACAAAGTAATTTTTTGCATTGTGGACAAATACATGTGGGGTGAATTTCCTTGAGTAACACAAAGTCTCATTCCTTTCCACCAAACATGTATTCCAAACTCCGTATTCCTGAGTACTGACCAAGACAATATATCCACCTTGAGCATAGACAGATGTCCAAAAGGCACCAGACTGCCAAAGGTTTGTGCTGATTTAGTTAAGGAGCACTTGGAAGCGCTGGATGGGTACAAGTTGGGGGGGATGACCTTCTCAGAAGCTTAGTGGCTGAAAGGGATCTTGGAGTCATAGTTGAGGGGAGGTTGAGGGATCTGGATCTCTTCAGTCTTCATAAGAGATAGCCGAGGGGAGACCTTGTAGCCACCAGAAGTTTATCTGGGGAATATAACAGGGAATTGGAGATGCACTATTTACCGGAGTGCCCCTAGGAGTAACTAGGAATAATGGGTGCAAACTAGTGGAGAGTAGATTCAGGTTAGATATTAAGGAGAAATTTTTTACAGTAAGGGTGGCCAGAATCTGGAATGGGCTTCCAAGAGAGGTGGTACTATCACCTAACTTGGAGGTCTTCAAGAGGAGGCTTGATAGTCACATGGCTGGGATCATCTGACCTCAGTCCTCTTTCCTGCCAGGGGCAGGGGGTCAGACACAATGATCCTTTGTGGTCCCTTCCGACTCTACAATCTACGGATCTATGAGACACTAACATTTTTACTGGGTACTATGAGCACTATCTCACTGTGTCTGAGGTGTAAGCTTTATGAATTAGGAGATGAATTTTCATCTTCAACTTTACTAGCTTCCTCACTAACCTTTGCAGAGGTTTGACAGGCTATGACATGGACCCGTTCCTGATAATAACAAAGCCTCAGGAAATGGCAAGAATTATAAGCTCATTGTTTTCTGACTACAGCAAAGAGCAATTCCCTTCCAAAAAGCAAGTTCATAGCATGAATTCTTCTTGTTTCAAAATACTATATGTGACAGGATATTTCCTTATTTAGAGCCCAAAGCTTTCCCCTCATATATCAGCCCTTTGAAACAGAGGAGAACTTGCCATCTGCCTCATTTTAGAAGGGTTTTATTGACCATGGATATTATAGTTCATCTTTTAATGTAAAGGAAGAAAGAAATGAAATATATGCAATGACTCTTTCCGGGTACCTGATTTTCTTTTCCCTAATTCATAGTGCTTTGCAACTGCTGGGTAAGTCTCTGTTGTTTATCCCCAATAAAACTGGATATGAAAGTGCTTTTGTTTTTTACTTCTCTCCTTAGGCATTTTATTACTGTCATAAACAGCCTAACTGTTCTTTATTTTAAATTTAAGACAATATATGGCATTGCTGGAATATATTTGAACCCTCTCAGAAGAAGACATGGCTTTACACAAGAAATAAGGAGAGAGGGAGTTCCTAGCAGGAGATTAGAAAATGGCAGAAAGGAGGACACAAGACAGGGCATTTAATTCTGAATTTCCAATTTTCAAACAGTTATGAAAAGATCATTGATGGCCCTGTGTGTACAGGTTTGGGGTTGGGGTGGGGGAAGGGAAGGGTGGACTTGCAATGGGAGATGAGGGAGTAACTAGACTTGTTTACCTTCCCCTGCCATTACATCAATTGTCCAATGACCAAACAAAGCATAGTTAGCACTGTGGGTGCCTCTAACTTCTGCAAGCATGGGAAACTGGCTTCTGCGTTCGCTCGCTCTCTCTCTCTCAATCAGATCAAAAGTAAAAAGCCAGCCCAGAATATTTATATAGACACGTACTTTTATAAGAGCCACACTATCAGGCATATAACTGGAAGTATAATAAAGGTATAATGTGTGCATGGGTGTAAACAAAAAAAGACCAATTATGTTAAGGTGGAACTGGGATTAAAAGTGCACACCAAGAATTTAAGGTAAAAGAACTCTTCTGCAATATTGTATTTTTCTAAAAAAAACCAAATATTAGAAACACAGGAACTTCACAGTTAGAAGTGAATATATTTGAGTGCTAAACATTTCAAGCTGTGGAAATGCTCAACTAAGGCATCCAAACAATCTTAAAACTTCCTCTGGAAGCTCCTAGATTCTATAGTCATTTAAGTGAATTGGGCCTTGTCTGGGCCCTACCTTGAAATGTAGGAGAGGCAAGCTCAGACCTTGGCATCAATTTCCTGAAGCTCCTGATACCCCCATGTTTTTACACATACTCCTGCAGAGTTCTTCCTTGGCTGTGGTAGACTTCTGGTTTTGTTTGGGGCAACCTGACAGGAAACTAAGGAACAGAGGCACAACCGAGACATATCTTAACTATAGTTACTTTCCTTTTAAACAGCATTATGAAGTTACAGATGTTTGCCCTCACATTCTAATCTCTACATTTCTGTGTGTTGATGGCCTTGCCAAGCTTTCTGGCCATTGTGTCTAGGCTGTGAATCTTTCATACCTTCCCGCAGTCACGCTAGTTAAGGAGTCTGTTATTCTGTGGGACTGGGACAGCAGTTGGGAAGGAATCAAAGATGCACCCTAGACTGCACATTCAAGTAGGTGTCAAGTACCTTTCATAGGTCAGGTAGCAGTTTGGACTGCATTACAGTAACATGCTCATTTCTAACATGGCACCAAGCAAAGGAGTAGCTGTCTGCAGCAGAATGCAGAATTAGTAAGAATCACAGAGATTCATGATCAAGCATTCCTGAAAGGTAAAGTAACAAAGGAATTATGAGAGAAAACACTGTGGGAAACCCTGGTTCCTTTGAAGTCAGTGATAAGATTTCCACAGATTTCAATGAGATGGGGATTTTTAATTTTTTTCTGCCTGTCACAACTGTGTCTCAGTATTCTGATCAAGCTTGTCAGCAGCAGTCTTAATGTTGCCTTTGAAAAAGAGAAAGCCTTCGTTGCCTAGTCCCTTGAAACCATCACTGCCTACAAGATAGGGGGAAGTGATCATTCCCTGTTTAGGAAACATAGTGATCCTGGCCCTGTCTCCATTCCAGGAAAGATTATGCTTTCCATGTCTTCTGATCTCAGTTCATGATGACAGAGTAGCCATAATTGGTTACATATTTTAATTTTTTTCTGGTAGTTTTCAAGGAATATGTCTAATTGTAAGGTAAAGCCTAAAGGAAGTTAATATCACTAGGAAATGGGTACTTTTACAGATTTCAGGAATTAGTCTGCCATAAATAGATGTTTGTAACTGTTATGAAGGAGGCTATTAGGCCACAGATTTGGAATATGACAAAGGAGGAGGTTAATTATTTTTAAATGTTTATAATTTCTTTCTGCCTTTAGTCTATGGAACCACTTAGAAGATGATTTTTCAAGAGCTCTGATATGATTATACTTAGCTTTTGTAAAGTTTTGGATTGCAGGGTCTAGTAAAAGAAAGAACCTTCCATCCCAGGGCTAAGATAAAATGTTGATTGATTCTTTTCATTGATTAGGAGAAATCTTTTAGCCTTTAAATATCTCTCCATATGTTTATACACTGCATTCTTCTTTTCAACTATTAGTATGTATTTTAGTGCTCTGAAAAGTGTCATTTTATTGGATGGCTTTGATTAAGGAAAATAAAGTTTCTTAGTTGTTAATTTTACTTCTTTTAGTTCAATTTACTAATTAAAAAAGACAAAGAAGTTTCATTCAATTCATTTTGTAACTTAGAGATAACAAAAAATCTCAGTTCTACACTGTGGATTGAACTGAATGCTCTGGATTCCAGTAATGGATGGCAGTGGATTGGTAGCAATCCTTACAGATATTTAAACTGGGCTCCAGGTAGGTGTTAAATCTGTTTAATACCAGGAATTATTGAAATAGATTTTTCAGCTTGTTTCATGGAAATGCTCTTTGATTTCAAAAGAGCTTTCTTGATTTCTACTAGCTGAATTTCTGGCCCACTGTGTTGATGGTATCATGCACAAATGCATACTTTGGATTTCAGCTCCAGTATGTTTTTTCTCATTATAAACATGAAATTTGTCCACAGAAATTGAATTTCATTTGGAATTAGGAATCACCATACAGACTGGAGATCAAAATTCTGTACATAGATAAGGAGGCACTATATCCCTTTAGTTTTACACCAGTATAACTAAAGTAACTCAGTAAGGAATGTGCTCATTTCTCCTTTTAGCTTCCTTCCTTGTTGAAGTATATCTATTGTTTCTGACAGGGTCAAACTTGGGGTAGGAGTAAACGTAGTGGTACTTTTCTGACATTGTTCAAAAAAGTAAGTCTTGCTCATGCAGGCTGTCACAACAGATGCCCCAGGATTTCAAAATTTGATCATGTGAGCTCTTTCATATCTCTTCAGTGGGGCTAACTTATGGTTGTTGGGACTGATTTTTCCTTAATTAGGAAGAAAAGTAATGGTGACATTTCCCAAACACTCACAAAAATGGATGTCACTTACAAAACATTACACATATTTGTGATGTTTCATATTTTTGAATAAACATTGAACTAATTAACACAGTTGACACTTAAATGATCATTACTGGGCTGTAATTATCATAATTGCATGCTATTAATTCAAAGTAGACTTACTATGCAGTAAAAATCCTGTGCAGTAAGCCTACAAGGGAGCAATCTAGTACAGGGCTGCTCCGACCCTGCTCTGCCCCAGTGCAGCAGACAGGGAGAGCTCCAGGCTCCCGCCCCACTGCTAGTCTGGGGGCTGGTAAGTTGCAGGGGGTGGTCCCAGTGGACATGGAGCCAGGAGAACTCTGCCAGTTGCAGTGGCAGCTGTCTCCTGGCCCTGTGCACATTGGGAAGGGACCTGATGTGCATGGGGCCAGGAGACAGTTGCCCCTGCAGTGGACAGAGCTCTCCTGGCCCCATGCATATCCAGATACACACCTGTCCACAAGTCCCCTGATGGGCAGGGGGTTTGCTGGGAGCCACCTGGGGTGTGGAGCAGCTGCAGGTGAACCCCCTGCTGGGTGGGGGGCCAGGCACAGGGCTTGCCAGCAGCTGCTCTGCTTGGCATAGAGCCAGCTGCTTTAGGGAGGGGCTGGGGCTGGGAATCCAGCCTTTGCCTATCACCTAGAGGAGCTACCTCCGCCCCACATGGAGCAAGCAGCTCTGGGGAGTGAGTGGGGGATGGGAATTCCATTGTTCTGTTGAAATACAGCAAAATATCAGCAAAATATAGCAAAATCCTGACTCTTAAATACTGATTCTAACTCTCTAAAATTTCAAAAAGGAATCCCCAGACCCTGCTTGCTCCCCAGAGCAGTCAACTCCATGCAACACAGAGCTGGCTGCTCTGGCTCTGCGGGAATGAGTGAGGGCTGGATTCCCACACCTTGCTTGCTCCCCAGAGCAGCAAGCTCTGTGGGCAGAGAGCTCCCCACTCCTGGCCCTGCTCATATCCCAATTCCTAGGGGGAGCTGGGGAGCTAAGCAGCATCAGGACCATGTGGCCCTCTGCTGGCTAGGCTGACCAGGAGCACATTTGCTCCTGGCCAGTGTTTACATGTTGTATACTGCACAGTATCTACTGAGCAGTTAATTTACTACCTATATTTATAGGTGGTAGCTAACTACACAATAGACTAATTTACTGCACAGTAAATATGAGCACATGTAGTCAGTGATGTTTTACTGTGCAGTAAACTAATTTATTGCACAGTAAAGCATCTCATGTAGACATACAGGAAACCGTTGCTATTCGCGGGCTCTGCATTCGCGGCTTCAAATATTTGCGATGCACCGAATATTCCCCGTGGAGCGTGATGACACTGTTACAGAGCCAGCAACATCTGCAGGAGCTCCATGCTTGCTGTTGCTGGGCTCCTGCTGTTCATGAATGCAGACAACATTCATGAACGCAGTTCATTATTTATGGATTTCGCCATTCGTGGGGATCTCCAGAATATATCTCCCACAAATGGCGAGGGTCTCCTGTACTCACTGTGCAGCTGTGTTAACACAGTACAGAGAGGAATGAGGAAGTTTGTATGCCTCAGAGCTATTGTTCCAGAATCTCTATAAATATATCACTGCTGCAGTTCAAATTAGTTTACATATCTAAGTGATTCTTTTCACAAGTTAGAGACCAATTTGTTTTAAAAAAATCTGAGATACTGGAGAACAAGAGAATTTCACAAAAGTGCTTGTATATCTATTCCTTAACCTTGGTGACATCATAGTTTAAGATAGAGGTTCTCAAACTTCTTAGACTCAAGGCATCCATTTGACTCATTTCTTGACTGATTTCTGTTTAAAGAACTCAGAAAACCACAGTAGATCAGAATGTTTTTGATGCTATGGTATCTGCTGTAGGCATTTCAATGCCTAACAGTGCTAATAATGCACAATACTCTGCAACATCTTTAAAAAACAGGGTGCTACTTTACCCTGTCTGAGAATCAGGTAAAAGCAATTGCTGTGGAATTTAGTGTCCCAAAGGTTATCATTTCTGGAGAGGAACAAAATAGGCAAAGTAAAGGTATAAACATTGCATGCCTAAGGCCCCCCTCTACACCTTACAAGTATTGCACAATTAGCTGGTTAATTGTGCAGTTACCTTGAGACCAGCTACACATGCAAAGTGTTTATCAAACCATAAAAAGCTCCAACCAGTTCTAAAATTAGACCCTGAAAATGTATACAGTATAACTTCATAAATCCAGATATCAAAAATCCAGAATCATCGAAAATCTGACACTTTTTAAAACTACACTCCATTGGGGAGTAGCAATGGCCAGTCCTGGAACAGCAGAGGGGGAAGCTTGCACGTGGTGGCTGCTGCCATCCACCACCCTGATCACCACTCCGCATGCAGCCACTGCTTTGGGACCAGCCGCTGCTACCCTCCCCCGCACCCGCAGTCCGGGACCGGCTGCCACTCAGGTTTCAAAAATCCAGAATTTTCACATTTCTGGCAGGTGTTCAGTCCTGAGCATGCTGGATTCATGAGGTTATACTTACTAAATTTATAGCTGATTGCTATTGAGCTTTAATTTCCCCATGTAGCAGGGTCTCCCCCACAGCTGGGAACCCTGTCAGGTGACGGTTCCCAGCTGCAGAGGTGCACCAGGCCCAGCTGGGGTTGAGAGATGTACAACTGAAGGGACTCTCAGCCCCAGCAGCTGCTAACTCCGGGTTCCAGCAGCAGTGTGCCTCCCAGCACTGGGACCCAGCTGGTTCCAGGCAGCCACAGGGTGTGGCTATGACCTTCCAGCCCCTGACATGTGTGTAACCCCTGAGGCTGGGAGACTGTGGCTGGCTGCAGTCTCCCAGCTGTGGGGGTTTCATGCACCTCTGAGGCTTGGAGATCATATCAGCTACAATTTCCTAGCTGTGGGGGTTAATGCACCCCCCAAGGCTGAGAGATCAGGACAACCACCATCTTCCATCCCTCGGGGTTTCATCAAGCCCTGAGGCTGGGAGATTCCAAAAGCATGCATGGCATGGCAGGAGGCACGATTGCACCTTTACCTGCATCCCATTGTGCCTTTACCTGCGTGTGTAAAGAGGCACTGATTCTACACCATTTTTGTGCTGACGTTATCATTTACAGCTGTGCCAATTAATATCAGAATTCTATTTACTCATGCCGGTGATGGATTTTTTACAGTTGTGTTGCACAAGAATACGTAGCTAGGTCCAAGAAAATGGAGATTTAGAGTCAGTATTTTGTTGTATTTAAAGAGCACTTTCTTTTTTTCCTTGCAAATCTGCTACTCAGATATCCTGCTTTCATCGGTTACTCTATACAATTTGAAATAAACTGAACCAGTGCTAACTTTGTCAGGCTATAAAGTTATCTATCCATATCCTATTCTTCAAATGATAATTTTTGGCTAAGTAAATGCTAATGAAACAACAAGAAATCATTCAGGATATTGCTCTAGATGGTGAAGAAAGAAAACGTAATTCATTGATAATTGGAGTGAAGCAATACCTTTTATTCATGTTCTAATTATTCAAATCAAAATTGCCTCTTGAAATTGATATTTTCATTAAAATTGTGGTTTTGAAAACCATCATTGAAACTGAAATGTCAAATTTCTGAAATTTGTTTTCCTCTTTTCTATTTTTCTTCCCTCCTGCTGCTATTTCTCCTTTTTCCCCATTTCCCCTTTTGCCAGTGTTCAACATTTCAGACCTCATCAAGTTTTGGAAAACATACAGATTGTCAAAAAGGAACTAAAACTGTTATTCATGTATCTTGAGTAAATTTTTTTCTCTATCAGCCAATTTCCTGAATTATTTATATGGCTGTTACAGATAGCCATGGAGGAGGAGGCGGGGGGGAGAAACCCCTTGACTAAATAGAAGCTATAATGTAAAGTCATCATTATTAGCAAATTATTGGAACTATTTTTAACTCATCATTTGAGAATAACTAGATTTCAAATTCATGGTACTTTCAAAGGAAGGACCCACCTCACCCACACAGTGCATGCCAGGGTCTCAGGAGAACAGTTAGAATCCAGCTTACATGGGGAGAGATCATGTGACCCTGTGTACAGAGCTTCCTGATATTCTCCAATCAGGGCTCTGAAATCCACTCAAGTCCCAGATTTAATCTACCCCGCATACAAACTCTGGAGGGTGGGGGTTCTTTATAAGATTCATCACAGTAAGAGAGAAATGTCAATAAATCAATCCTACCTTTGGCAGTACAATTTTTGCAGTGCTTACACATATTTTATTTTATCTGTATTATCTGTTTGAATCAGGAAATCCCGTCCCAGCTCCTGAGAAGTTCTGTGCAGTGCTAAATCCCAGAAAAGAAGCAAAGTGGGAAAACATGGACTGTGATTATAAATTTGGTTACATTTGTAAAAAGGAAAACTCCACTCTAGAGTTCCCCAATCTCCCCACAGGTAGATTTAATGTAAAAAAAAAATGTTGCTATGTTGTAGAAACTACAATCTGCCAAGGATAGAAGGGAGGTGTGTATGTTATATCTATGGTAATTTTATAGAAGTTATTTCATTGAGTCCTCTTAGTTGTTGTGTCACAACTAATTCATGACACTATGTTTCATAATACAGAAACTAAGAAGCAACTAATGAAAAAATAAAATGGTGACTTTAAAACAAAATTTTTTTTTTTTTTTTTTTTACAGAATGCATAGTTAACTTGTGGAACTTTTGCCACAGGTTGTTCTGAAAGCCAGGAGTATAATCAGGTTCAAAAGGAGATTAGACAAATGCATTAAAGATGGATCCATTGGGGCAATTCAACTCAATGTTCTGGGGTGTCGACTAAGCGTAGGGTGTGATAAGGAATGGATCTACATAGCCTGTTTCCTTCATACTTTTCCTCTAATCCAGGCACTCTTTGCCACTGGTCAAAACAGAGTTTTGGGATAAGTGGACCTTTCTTGGAGTGGATACATTTTTCACAGGTATTTGCAATTTGTCAAGATAGGTATAAAACAGAATTGTAATTTTATGCCGCTAATTTCTGCCAAAGGAGAATTTGCAGGTACTCTAAACTTTAACGCAAATACTTGGTCCATGCAAGCATATGCAATGCTTTATGTTCAGTTGAGGCAGAACAGGAGGAATGTCCATCTTCACTATCTCTATAAAGGGTGTCACAAGCTCCACTTTCCAGTTCTTTGAACCACATTCAATTCATAGACCACCTTTGTCCTAAAACATGAAAGTGACAATTTAATAGCAGTCCTAGTCAGAAATATACCGTAGAAGTATAGAAGTGACTGGGTATCCACTGATTTCTAGTAAATGGTAAGTGACAAGCATTATTTTAAAGCTTATATTTAAGAATAACTGAAACTGTCAATAATAAAATTAAAAAGAATGAGTCAAGATTTTTTCAAAAAGAGAGTCTAAAGTAACTGTATAAATAAGTGGCTTAGTATGAAGGGGAACTGAGTAGACGGGAGATTCTATTGAAATACATGAAGAGGAATCTTCCTGTACTAAAATAATTTATAATGATATCCAATAGGCAGTACTTGAGATGCAGTTGCTAAAGATTTAGAACATAAATTTCAGTGGCCAAGGATTATAATGAAGTGCTGCACGGGACATTAAATATTATAAATCTTTCCCAAACTGGACCTTTGGCTAAATTTAAGTACTAAAAGTGTAAAGTCCAATAAGTTTTTAATATTTATATTTTATATATTTAATACCAATCATATTTGAATCTATTTTAATCATATTTGAATAAATTTCAGGGTTTTTTTTACCTCAAATTAGACCATCTGCATTTTGTATAGGAAAATAAACCCCCAAACATTGTCACTCTCATTTTGCTTCAGTTTTTGTTTTAAATTGCTCTGAAAAGTTTTATTACAATTTTAGAGACATTTCAGCCTATTAAATGCCAAGACAGCTGGTCGTCATACAGAGGTCACTGTTACAAAATTCAGAGAGAGCCCCAAGAATGGAAAGAAGCTTTGGCTTTATGTAAGAAGGAAGATGGAGATTTGGCTGGTATCCACAATGTTACAGAGTACAACTTCATTATTTCTCAGCTGGGCTACAGTGAGTATTTCCTCAGAGAAAATAAGGCAGAGGCAAGCTCTCATGCCGTTCTCTGGACTCAAGGTTAGAGCTACCTCAGCTCAATGCAGGGGTACCCAATCATTCAAGTTAGAGAGTAAAAGGCAACCGGATATGGTTATATGGTTCCACTCCCATTACTTCCTTGTGTGTTTCTGGTCATAAACACTGTCCCGGGGGGATGAACCAAGCCCCAGTGTCACGATGGGCCGGGGTGGCAATTGAACATGGAAACAGAACGGGATTAGCAGCAAGGAGAACTCAGACTTGTGAATCATTCTTGGTTCCAAATTAACAAGGGCTTATTCAACTTACACTTTGTAGGTGTAGGTGATGATTCTTCAGTTACAGTTTTGAACAATTACAACACAAAGGGGGTCTGTTGGCCCACAGGGTTCCCCAACAAGCCCTTGCTATCTAGCCCAGAGACTAGGGGCGGCTGCCTGTTGGTTAGTCCTAGGGCTGGTCAACAGCCCATATATTGGAACATAGACAAACAAACTGTAACAGGTGAACTGTCCAATGTCCTTCATGACGCCAATTCAAGAATGCTGTAATTGAGAAGTCTGGTAGCTGGAGAGTCGGGCTGATCGTAGAGATGAGTCCTGGCCGTCGTCTCAGCAATCACCAAAGATTAACATGAAGTTAAAAGAATCGACAATAGAGGAGAAGCCTTCTGTAGAAATTAGGAAGCTTTCTCTCTCCCTCAGTATGGCAATCTCCTCTAAAGTCACTAAAGAGTTGTCCCATAGGACCAACTCTTCAACACCCACTACTCCAAAACTATCTTCACCCAACTCACCACCACACACCCACAACAACCCACACCTCAGGTGGGGGCCCATGAACTTTTATAGGGAAACCATAGCCAATTAACTTGCTCCTAGGCCAGAAAGTTCTAGTCCCCTGATGTTAGAGCAGTCTCTTCTGAGTCTGCGTCCACCCAGAGACTTTTTATCTACTAAGCATGTGCAAGCTAGAAACTGGGTCATGGTTGATTGACAGCTCTAAAGGTTATAGAAAGGGCAGCTCTGGTTCTGTATAGAATTTTCCACTCGCAGCCAAACTAAGTTCCAGCATTGGCAACATTTATTCGAAACTTTGCTTCAACAAACACCAGTGTGCCTTAGGCAGGCTAGCCCAGTAGACTATTTGACTCAGGATGATATTTCACCTTTGTTGATTTCTAATGGAACAGCCAGCTATTTTTAGTTCTGAAAAGTAATGTTAACATCAAGGTCTAAAGAATAAGTAAAGTACAAGGACTAAGTTATATAAAAATAGAAGAGCAGATGGCTCAGAGAGAATCTGAATCTCCACCCCCACACTTCCACAAGCATGCACATACCACACTTGGACACCACTGAAACAGAAAGCCTGAGCACCATTGTGGGATGTAAATTCAGGGCCATATTTTTGGCCTAATTGCTGGCCTCTTTCATACATAATGGAAATGAGTGGGCAGGAATTATTTTGTCAGTGGCAGTCCCAGTGTCAAGCAGGAAACCTTAGAGCAGAGGTTTTAAACTTATATGGCCCCATGGGCCAGATGAGTAGCACAGAGCTGGACCACAGGCTAGACTGGGTCCATGGACCACCCTCCACCCCAACCTTCACCCCTGCATGTCAAATCCATTGCATGCCATTCTGGCTGCCCCATGATCCATGCCACATGTGATGTACATCCAGATTGGCCAGGGTGGGTAGTACAAGTGGCATATATCCCAGAGTGGCTGGAATGGGTGTTGCATGTGGCACAGGCTGACTGGGGCAGATGCTGCATGTAGTGCAGGTTCCAGACCATCCAGAGTGGGTACCATGTGCTACAAGAAGTGCTCATCCCCATTGGACTGCACTGCATGTGGCACCAATTTTGTCTGCTCTGGGAACTGAGCAGCATGTGGCACCCCTCCCCTTCCCCCCACAGCCTGGTCAAGGACTCTGTAGCATACATAACTTTAGGCTGGTCTAGGACTGTGCACACCTGATTCAGCTGGAGAAGGTCAAAGAATGACTGGAACATGTGTCATGTATAGTACATGTCCTGGGCCCTGCCATTGGTCTGGGAGATGCAGGGCGAGCATCAGGGGCCAGATGAGGTGCTCTGTGGTTTGCATCTTTGACACCCATGCCTTACAGACATAGATGAAGCAACTGTCTAGTGCCTCCTGGTTGTTCCTTCCATCCCCATTGGTTTGCTTCAGTCAGTCATGATAGAAATTAACTGGAAAGTAGGTCTTCAATTGGAAGGCTGACCCACTGATTTTGGTCAGCTGCTCTAAAGGACATGATGATTGACTGACTGACTGCAGGGCTGGTGACAAACCTTCCTCTTCCTACGCTTAGGAGTTATTTTGTTGTTTTAGTTTATATAAAATTGCTCAGAATATTGTTTACATTTCCTGTTCTGCCACACACAAAGAGCTTTTTATCTGTTTGCTAAATGGAGGATTCTCTGAAAAACAGTAAACCAGGTTTTTTGTCAGAGATGAAAGCAATATTCCTAAGAGCCTTAACTCCCTCCATGCTGTATCCCAGTGTTTACTAACATAATTTTGTCATTCTAGATCTGACAATGTACACTGTTATTGCATAGAAAGATCAGTTACAAAACCACTGCTTGTATGTTTTTAGAGCCAACAGAAGAGTTGTGGATTGGATTGAATGACGTTAAAGTTCATCAATATTTTGAATGGAGTGATGAGACTCCAGTGACATACACCAAATGGCTACGTGGAGAACCCGCCTATGCAAAAAGGCTAGAGGATTGTGTTCTTATTAAGGGACAGGTAAAATAGTAGAGTTGTCTTATAGTTATGCTAATCCTTAACTAGTTAAAGTTGAAACCGCCTTTCATTATACACTGGGTTTTGAAAGATTTTTATGCCTCTCTCCTCTTTAAATTTTGTGCAGACCAAATCTCCCTGAAATTTCACATGCTTGATCTTAGCCTAAAGTCTATTTATATATGAGTTTGGGGCCAGCCAAAGAAGGCATCTAGAAAGTGAGAAAGCTCAAAATGAAGGAGTAGTATTTTTCCCAGTCTCACCTTGTAACATTTCATAGCTCCTAAAGGAGTTGGCCCAGAAATTTCAAATTGTTTTAATAAAATTACTATAGCTAAGACTAGAGCTTTGACCTACTTTTGGAAACTTGTTGTGTATTATTTTTGTTATATTATTATTGTTATTTAATTCACTAAATCATCATGTGCTTCAGTGAAATCACTTAGGTGTAAACCCAATTCCATCTCAATGACCATTTCTATGCTCCCACCCTCTCTCCCCACTGCCACCTAATAATCCCTTCTCCACATGCACTGAAGACAAGCAATTAGGCAGTGTAACACCTTTCTAATGTTCTCTGTCATTTTATCAAGATGCATAAACAGTTTTGAGAGAAGGGAGCATGTACCTGTTGGGTTTCATTTAGCCACTCCCAAGCGGCAGGGGATCAATTATTCTTATCCCACCACTGACATTCCTCATGCACTCTTGCTGATCATATGCCACCTCCCCAGGAAGATCTCTGGTACTCACCTGCCATATCTTATTGTTCTGTTCAGGAGTGGGAGGCTCCCTCAAAGCTGGGACTTGCTGGGAGGTGTTGTCAGTAGATGTTCCTGGGGCTCCACTTCCCCTATACCCCTTCCATGTGCCCACCAGCTGAATTTGTCTGGGTGTTAGTCAGCCTGAACACTACGGGTGCCAAGCCTAGTGGCATGACCCTGATCTGGGCCTCAAGTGTGAAGGTCTGAATATAGTGTCTATTTTACAAGCTGCTTACTGGACAAGGGTCCTTTGTGTTCGGATCTGGTAACACGAGCCTGGGTTATGCCTGTCAGTGTCATCCCTGACTTGGGACCATGTACCTATTGGCCACCGGGCCACCTCATTGGCTTTCTAAGTCCTAGCCTGGAGTCTCTGAGGGCCTCTGGTTCCTTGGCCCCAAGAGTGAAGTATGCAGCCATCCACTGGGCTTAGGGGCAACCAAAAATGAAGAAGAAAAGAATAACTTAAAGCATCAGGGAGGTACAGACTCAACTACCTACTCATGTTTCCTGCATGTGCTGCTGTGGTCCATCCCTCAGCATCCTTCCCGGTTCGGGTGTCAATCACCACTCTGGTTGTAGGACAGACCTTGTCCTGGGTACCACTGTGGAGGTATCTCTGGTCACACTGGGGGGAGGAGCACACATCTTCCTCTCAGCTGTTGCTGTCTGCCACCAGCTTTTATCTGAGATGGCCGGCATTCTCCAATGATGTCATTGCCTTGCGCTGGCTCCAGCTGCATAAACTGGTGGCTGATAAGCCACACGGGTGGTTTGCTTGTCTGGGGTCATTTCTCATTCGGCATACCTGTTGTGGGTAAGTATTTCCCCATTACAGCACTTCTATGAGTGTTTCCCTGGGACCACAGGGGTTCTCCATCACGGGTCTGGCCCCAGAGAAGGGGTTTCCACCCTTTTTCTCTCAGTACCCTGGGACAGAGCAGAACCAAGGGCTATCTTTCCTAGCTGAGTCGCCTTCCCACTGAGTTAAAGTCAATCTTCATCTTTTTTGTCTCTTGACCCTATGATTCTTGCTTTCTTTTCAGCCGGTGCCTCCTTTAACTGGAGAGATAGAGGATGTTCACCACTTTGGCAAGCCTATAGCTGCTGGTTAGGGTACTTTCCCTGTTGTGGAAAATGTGATTTAAAACATCCTCAGGCTGTGTGGGATCAAAAACCTAAGTTTTCTACATGGTGGGAAAATACCTTGCATGGGTGGATTGATTTCCCCTCTCAAATTGCTCCCTTCCCCTCCTACCCAATAGAAAAGATTTCTGCGATAATAGAGCCCTCCATCAGCCCTGAGTCAGATGTTTCAGTGGTGGAAGTTCACCCCCTCCACTGTGCCTATTCACACAGACTGTTGATAGGTGATTTCCTACTCAGTACTCACATGCTCAGGAGGTACCTATGGTTGCCTATTGAGGAAAAGAGAGTTCTGTAGTACTCTGGGTAGAATAGGATTGCTCTCCTAACACATGGCAAGATGAGGTGAAATGCATAGACTTATGCCTTGTACATATATTCTGTTTCTCCTGGTAGATTTGCTCCTCTCCCATGAGAAAGCATGAATTCAACCTTTTTTTTGCCTTAGGGTAGAAACAGCCATTTAACCAAGAGAAAAATAAACTGGAAACAACCAGGGTTAAATCACTCCCAGAATTCTCTCCCCTTGGGGAGTGAATGTCTATACATGCTTTGGCTTCTCTCAGAGGAGAATCTAGTCCTCCAGCCTCCTCCTCTCCCCAACTAGAAACATGGGATGTTGCTTGCTCCAGCAGACAGCAGAACACACCCTCTTCACAATCTCCTCATTGTGCTACAGAGATGCATTGTGCTACAGGCTGACCATGGGCAGTCTGGAGCAACCAGTTAGGACTGCCCTATATGCTGCTGTCTTCTGTTACCAATCACACTAAAAAAGCTTTCAGAGAATGCCAGATGTGTGCCTACCACCCTCCTTTTCCCCCTCCATTCCCTGCTCCCCCACCCAGTTATAGTATCAGCACTGCAAGCTTTCTACTCTTCAGGGTCTCAACATTCAAATGTCTGTATACATTGCTGTGTGTAAATTTTCTCTAGAACAAACCTAGAAGAATACTTCCAAATTATTTGAATTTATGAACAGAGCCTTAGGCATCTGAGCCTAAGAGTCAATGTAAGATCTAAGCCTTCATATCTGAATTTGTCTCCCCAACTATAAAATTGAAATAATAAAACTTACACACCTATTAAAAGTGGTAGACATTTGAAATATTATTTATTTCTGAGTGTTTTATTTACTGGCTTCAGCTATGTTTTTTAATATATATGTTTTACTGTAGGGATATTTTTAAATATAATTTCCTATTTTTTAAATACATAAATCTAACAAGACAGAAATGTTATGATATAGAACAATACTGACTCATTTCCCAGTATCATCATCAGGGTTGAAAACAGATTAAGAATACAAACACCTAACATTTGAGCTAACCAAGTAACCAATAGCAGTAGTAGGCTGTTATCTTCTAAGTACCTGTTTCAGACTTTGGAAGCCCTGATGGTTACATATCTACATTTCTCATCCCTTCATGCCTTGCCCTTTGCCCTTAATGTTAGTATATATGCCTTATTTTCCATTATCACAAAGCCTGTCTGTGTCCCTCTTTATCTCACAGCTTGCCTTTGCACCATTTCAGTCTCTATAGCCATTATATGGAGCAATCTTAGGTCAGAGATGGATTCTAAAGAATTTAGTAGGTATAGATTATATATTAACTGTTATTTCTCTGCATCTTATAACTTGCCAAATTACATAGATTTTCAAAGGTGAGCAAATACAGGAGACCCTCACCATTCACGGAGGATACGTTCCAGAGATCCCGGCGAATAGCAAAATCTGTAAACAGATCAGGAGTGAGGCAGCAGGAGCCCAGCGCCGGCAAGCGTGGAGCTCCTGCAGACACCACTGGCACTGGCGGCGGCAGGGTGTGGGGTGTGGGGTGTGGGAGCATGGCAAGACCATGTGGGGAGAGACCATGGGTTCAAATAGTTGCACCACATATATTCGAAATCGCGAATCTGCAAATGGTGAGTGTTTCCTGTACCCCATTCCTGAGGCAACACATCCCCCAGCCTCATTCTAATCCCTGCTTCACTATTGCCAACACTTGTGGTTTTATTGCCCATCTTTCATGGGTGGGTCTAGGATTTTGAAAAAGGCAATGTATCTGGTGCGGAGAAAAATGATAACAGATTTTTCTCTATTTAAAGAGAAACTAGAAAGTTTGCTAATATGCTAGGGGCAGTTTAAGATTGAAACAATATAATATGTTCAGTTTAAGATTGAAACAAAACAAATATAACTTTATCAGAGTATGCATTGATTTGCTATATTATATATTAAGTACAAAAATACAGTGAATTAGGCAAGTAATAATCACATCATTAGAATTAAATGTACATCATCTCTTACTCAGCTTCATAAAACAAAATATAGCCTTTTTGAGCATCTTGACTGTGCATCCCATATCTCACTAGCAGTTATTTCCACATCTGAATTCACATTCAGTATGGGCAGTCCATTGAGATGCTCTTCACTCATTGTTGAATGATGCCATGTTTTAAGTCTCTGGCAAGGTTTTTTTTGTGATATTGCTCATTGAACCATCTGTATTGTTGGGATAACAGGTATTTTCATAGTTTCATAGTTTCTAGGGTCGGAAGAGACCTGAGCAGATCATCTAGTCCAACCCCCTGCCATGGCAGGAAGAGCACTGGGGTCAAATGACCCCAGTAAGGTGGTCATCCAACCTCCTATTAAAAACCCCCAGGGTGGGAGCCTGCACCACCTCACTTGGAAGCTGGTTCCAGACTCTAGCCGCCCTGACCGTGAAGTAGCGCCTCCTGATGTCCAACTTAAACCTTCCCTCCGCCAGCTTGTGACCATTGTTCCTGGTCACTCCTTGCGGCGCTCGGGGGAACAGGGACTCCCCCAGCGCCTGCTGATCCCCCCTAACCAGTTTATAACAGGCCACAAGATCCCCCCTCAGCCTTCTCTTTTGAAGGCTGAACAGGTTCAGGTCCCGCAACCTTTCCTCATAGGACCTACCCTGCTGTCCCTTGATCATACGAGTGGCCCTCCTCTGGACCCTCTCGATGCTGTCCACATCCCTCTTAAAGTGCGGCGCCCAGAACTGGACGCAGTACTCCAGCTGCGGCCTGACCAGTGCCGCATAGAGGGGGAGGATCACCTCCTTGGACCTGCTCGAGATGCATCTGTGGATGCACGACAAGGTGCAGTTGGCCTTCCTAGCCGCCTCCCCACATTGCCGACTCATGTTCATCTTGGAGTCAATAATGACTCCCAGATCCTTTTCCACCTCCGTGCTGACAAGA
This sequence comes from Gavialis gangeticus, assembly GCF_001723915.1. Classification (NCBI taxonomy): domain Eukaryota; kingdom Metazoa; phylum Chordata; order Crocodylia; family Gavialidae; genus Gavialis; species Gavialis gangeticus. The sequence continues at coordinate 47,202,085 of NW_017729004.1, read as the reverse complement.
GGGGAGTTCCCCAGCCTGTATGTGTGGTGCCGATTGTTCCTCCCCAGGTGCATCACCTTACACTTGTCTGTGTTAAACCCCATCCTATTCTCCTCCGCCCATCCTTGTAACCTATCCAGGTCCAACTGTAGCCTGTTGCTCCCCTCTATTGTGCCCACATCCCCCCACATCTTAGTGTCATCAGCAAACTTGAACAGGGTGCTTTGCACCCCCTCATCCAAATCACTGATGAAGATGTTGAACAGGGCGGGCCCAAGGACCGAGCCCTGTGGGACCCCACTTCCCACGTCCTTCCAGGTCGAGAAGGACCCATCCACTACCACCCTCTGGGTGCGACTCTCTAACCAGTTGGCGACCCATTGGACTGTATGGGTGTCTACGCCACAGTCCCCCAGCTTCCTAATGAGAATGGGGTGAGAGACAGTATCAAAAGCCTTCCTGAAGTCTAGGAAAACTATATCCACTGCCACCCCTGCATCCAATGATTTAGTGACCTGGTCGTAAAAGGCCACCAGGTTGGTCTGACAGGACCTGCCGCTGATGAACCCGTGCTGGTTGCCCCTGAGCATGCCGTTCCCTGCTGGCCCCTCCTGGATGTGTGCCAGAATAATTTTCTCGAACAGCTTGCCCAGGATCGAGATAAGGCTGACTGGTCTGTAATTCCCCGGGTTCTCTTTCCTCCCCTTTTTGAAGATGGGAACCACGTTGGCCCTCTTCCAGTCCTCCGGCACCTCTCCAGAGCACCACGAGTGTGGTATTTTAACAAGTGGTGACTCTGGTACCTGATACAACCAGGAGATGCAAAAAGATAACCAACAACTCATTGCTTCTCTTTTTAACAGTAATGAAGGAAGAGGTTCTTTTACTCTAAAATTTGCTAATTGGTACGCTTCATAACTCAAAAGGTAAATGTATGTTGTTCCCCACACTCAATGAATTGCTCAGCAGAATTCTAATGGCGTAGATCTGCCAGACCTCTTACAAAATAGAGGGCAGGAGAGGCATCTTCATTTTCAAGTATATGACAAACTGTGATTGCAAATATGTAAATTAGATTTTAATAAGAAAAATTAAATAGCAATTTGTGGAACATTATCATCAGCATTATTAGTATTGTTCTGTATCATTTGTAGACTTGGGCTTTTTTAAGGTAAAGAGAAAGGAAATGAGAAGTTTCTAAAGATTATGAATCCTTAGTTGTTTTTCCTTTCTTCCCTTTTATACTCAGGAAGGATTTTGGGAAGCTACTGTTTGTGAGAAGAAACTTGGTTACATCTGCAAAAGAAAGTCATTATTACAAGCTCCTGAGGAAGTAGGAATGAATGACCCGGGCAGCCAGAGAGTAAGTGTGAAGTAAATTATTAGCAGATGCATGAAGAATATTTGGCTTAGTAAGTTGGTCTCACTCTGTAGAGTAGATAATCATTGATGGTGTCTCTTGCAATAACAGCTTTTGTAAGTTTTTTACTTTCACTGCGAAAATACTTAAGGAAATCTAGTTGAAATTCATTTTTCATTTACATAAATGATCCTGATTCCCTACATCTCTTCCTCTTTGTGATGCAATCCACATCTACCATTTAGTCAGAGATCTTAGGATCTTAGTCAAACTGAAAAAGCACACAACACCCACTAAGGGTATCTTCATCTCAGTTCTCAGGTCTTCTGTTTCTTTAGAGTTTTTATTAGCAATGGGCAAATCTAAATGGTCATTAATGTATAGTGGTTACTGTACATTTAATTTAGTACTTGCATAATCAAGTACTAAATTAATGTGCAGCATCCCGAGTTACTGCACAGTAGTGCTGGCGAATGCCTTTTTAGTGATGTTACTGCACAGTAGCCTAATAATACTGCACAGTAGCATATTAGCACTGTCCATGCTATGACATACTACTGTGCAGTACTATTAGGCTGCTGCATAATTAGCGTCTCATGTAAATGTGCCAAGTAACTATAAAAAACCAAAAGCAGTTCAAAGTGAAGAAGAACTGCCTTTTCCAGCTACCTGTCCTAGATTTTTTACTTGTGGGCTCCCTGTTTGATCTTTGAATCCTATGCCTAAGTTATATGGTCTCTGTCACAGGGGCACGGCACAATATGGCCCCAAAGGGGAAAAGGGGTGCCCCAGGACCCGAAATAAGGCGGGGGAGAGAGAGAAGGGACAAAAGAAAACAACGAGTTCCTTACCAGCAGCCAACAACGCGGGAATGGCAGAAGCGGCAGTGGGACCCATGCAGCTGATTAGCCGCTTCTTTTTAAAACTGCGGCCAGCCGCGATCAATAATGATCGGAGCCGATAAAAGATGCTCTGAGGGAAGCGTTGACGATAAAAGATGCCCCGAGGGAAGAAGCCGGGGAGGAGAACTAGAGACCAGCTGGGAGGGGAGCCAAGCCTGGCTCCTTGTCCAGAGGCGAGGGAGAGGCCAGCATCCATCTGTGAGGCTGGAAGACATCTCCCAGCTGCGGGACAGAGAGCGCCGAGGGAAAAGCAGTGGATTCCCGGGTTTGCGGTGGCAGAGCTGGGCACAAGGTTCCGGGGACAGAGTCCAGGGTTGAGAAGCGCCCTGAAGAGAGGGGGACGGAGGAAGACCTGGCAGGTCAGGTGGGAGCAGCACGGGTCAGGAGGTCACCCCAGAGCCCATCCCAGCAGGGAACCTCCACTCAAGCAGCGGGAGGGACTGCAGAGTCTAGGATTCAGCCAGGTGGGACCACTCGGCGAGAGACCGAGCAAAGAGGGGAACCAGAGCATCAAGAAGCAGTCCTGAGGGATTGTTAAGAAAACACAGCACCCAGCCAGAGGGGTGCTGCAGGGGAAATTAAGCAAGGAGAGGCTTCTCTCTGGACAGAGAGTCCAGACTTTGATTTTGTAAGCCAGAGAGACTTGCAGGCACTGTTTTTCATTTGGGAGTTTTGGGCAGAGTAGCCTACGGCCAGAGGCCCAGGAGGGGAACCGCAGAAAGATTCCCGACCCACAGAGTTTAGAGTCGAGCCAAACCAATGGAGTCGCTACCAACTGTCTCTTGGCACCACAAGGCGAGGGATGGGCCCCGGGAATTGTAAGCAACTCAGCGTGGCTGGGTCTTAGGGCAAGGTGTAGGAGAGGGCAGAGCCTCACAGAAGTTCAGCACCCCTGAGAGTCCCAACCCCGGATGAGGTAGTAGTCGGCCTCTCCACTGAACGTTCCAGCAAAGTCGTGGCGGGCAAGATAGGGGCAGAAACTACCGTCAAGATCACATCCGGAACAGACCATTCCAGGGACAAAGTGGCCAGCAGGCCCATACGCCAGAGGCTGAGCAGCGCGAGACCTCATGTTCAAGGCCGGCCGGTTGCAGTCTCTAACTGGCAAGCTTAGTCATTGGGATACAAAAACCCACTTCTTTAGCCTATGCTAATAAACCCCTGTGATAGAGGAGTGAATTTATTTCTACAAACAATCCTGGGCTGTATTGCTCTTACATCAGAGGGGTTTAAACCAGGGGTGGGCAATTATTTGGGCCCACAGCCCACATAGGGAGTTTTGGTGAAGTGTTATGGGATGGGACCTCCCACCCCTGCCACAATTCACCAAAACTCCCTAAGTGGCCCTGGGCATGGGGAGACTCACCAAGACCTGTGCAGGAAGGGTGTGTGGCAGGGTGGAAGGGGTGGGACTGTGGGCAGGCAGGGAGCTGCATCTGGGGTTGTGTCCATGGCAACTGGGCTGTGACAGTGTGGGGCCAGGGCCAGGACAGAGCTGCGATCCACTCCCTGCATGCCCATTGAAGCCATGCCCATCACACGGCCATACAGAATCTGCACAGGTCCTGCCCCCAGCTCTCTGTATGGGGCAGATGGGCCAGGGTGCCCAAGCAGTGAGGCTGGGTTTGGTAGTAGCAGCAGCTGGAATGAACCACCACTTCTGGGGCTGCCAGGCACCCCAGCCCCACTGCAGGCCTGGGTGGAGTGGGCGGAGGGGCAGGATTGGCCACATGCACTATAGCATGGCCTGCCTCCTGCACCTGGTTGGGCAGGACCAAGGGATCCACCATGGGCTAGAAAAAATTCCTCAGTTGGACATATTTTGCCTACCTCTGGCTTAAACCTTAACACTTATAAGCTACTGATGTCAGGCATCAGTGTTCTATTGGATATCAGAATATTTTTTCATTCTAAGGATCTAGAACCCATAACACTTAGCTACATATTTCAAATTCCCCTCTAAATAAGAGCAGAGACAGTCCCTTTTTCTTCCAAAGACTGCATCACTAACCTTGTAAATAACTGGAAGGCCATATTTGTCCTCAAAGTCAACATTGAATGCCAAGCATCATAAAAGATAGGATGAGAATGCAGGTCAGAAGCAAGCAATTTGGGGCAAAAGTCCAGTATCATCCTCTCAGTAATAAGAAGGCTGATCTCTGTATGAGCAGGGAGCCTTCTTTGTTACTTTACAACTCAGCTCATGAGTCACGATTAAATTCCATTCTTGTTTCTCAGTGTAGCTTCAACAATGGATTTCACATTAATGTATGATAACTGTATCTATATATATCTATAGCTATCTATTTATCTGTCTGTCTGTCTAAATATATATGCCTATATTAAAGGGCAAAGCAAACAATACTTCCCAGTGTATTAAGAAGTTGTGTGTGTTTGCCTAATGTTTGCTGCAGGGCTGGAAAAGACATGGCTTTCATTGTTACTTGGTTGGACACACATTTCTAATATTCTCAGAAGCAAATGAGGCGTGTCAAAGGAGCTATGGCTACCTAGTTACTATGGAAGACAGGTATGGAAAAAGGCTTTTTAAATCAACTTTTAATTATTCAGAATATACAGTAACATATCTAAATCAACCATTTTAACATCTTCTCCATTTGGAATGATTTCATTAAAATTATAAGCTTGAAGCAGAGAAGGGTTAAGACTAAATCTTTAAAATGTTGTAAAACATGTATGTTCTTTCCCAGAAATGACCAAGCCTACCTCACTAGTTTGGTTGGGCTGAGTTGTGAAAAATATTTCTGGATTGGTCTCTCAGATGTAGAAGAACAGAGGACATTCAAGTGGGCCAATGGTGAAGTTGTTTTGTTCACTCATTGGAACTCAGGAATGCCTGGTAAGCACGTCACTACCATATAATCTGTGATGTTCATGGTTTGACTAACATCTCACAAGTTTCCAAATGCTGTCCTCTGAGGGGCTAGACAGGATTCAGTTAGGCGTCATCTCATATCCTCATACAGGAAGGTAAATGAGGCACAAGAAGTGAGCTAGCCATCTTAACTTACCTGGTGCAAGGGAATAATGTAGCAAGTTGGTATTCCTCATTCTGAAACTGTGCAAACAGGGGCTCTGGTGGTCTAAGATAAATACTGGGTAGTGGCCGGGCTGGAGGTGTTTCATGGTCTCAGCCAATCCACAATTTTAACACAGTAGTTAGTGGCTGACAATAGTACACCAGACTGTGAAAAACTGTTGTTGGATGTTGTTGGCATCTTGGGCAGCAGTGACCATGAGATGATCGAGTTCAGGATCCTGACAAAAGGAAGAAAGGAGAGCAGCAGAGTATGGACCCTGGACTTCAAAAAAACAGACTTTGACTCCCTCAGGGTACTGATGGGCAGGATCACCTAGGAGGACAGTCTGAGGAGGAAAGGAGTCCAGGAGAGCTGGCTGTATTTTAAAGAAACGTTACTGAGGGTGCAGGAACAAATGATCCCAATGCACAGGAAGAATAGCAAATATGGCAGGTGATCAGCTTGCTTTAGCAGATAACTCTTTGGCAAGGGACTTGAAGAGTAACAAGAACTGTTTCTACAGTGGCAACAAGAAGAAGGTCAGGGAAAGTATGGGTCCCTGACTGAATGGGGAAAGCAACCTAGTGATAGATGATGAGGAAAAGGCTGAAGTTCTCAATGTCTTTTTTTACCTCAGTTTTCACATGCAAGATCACTTCCCAGACTACTGCACCTGGCAATGCAGTTTCGGCAGAAGGTGAGCAACCCTTAGTGGTGAAAGAACAAGTTAGGAACTATTTAGAAAAGCTAGATGTGTACAAGTCCATGGGGCCAGATGCAACACATCTGAGGGTGCTGAGGGAGTTGGCTAATGTGATTGAAGAACCACTGGCCATTATCATTGAAAACTCATGTTGATAAGTACTGAATATTTGGAAAAGGGCAAATATATTGCCCATCTTTAAGAAAAAAAATAAAGGAACAGGTCAGTCTTGCCTCAGTTCCTGGAAAAATCATGGTATGGGTCCTCAAGGAATCCATTTCTAAGCACTTGGAGGGGAAGAAAGTGATCAAGAATAGTCATTCACCGAGGGCAAGTCATACATGACCAATCTGATTGCCTTCTATGATGCGATGACTGGGCCTATGGCTGTGGGGACAGCAGTGGACATGATATACCTTGAATTTAGCAAGACTTTTGATATGGTCTCTGTCACAGGGGCACTGAGGTGCCCTGTTCCTAGGAAAGAATATGGGCAGCTGCCAATCAACAGGGCAGCTCAGGTGACGGTTGCTGGGGCAACCGTGCTGGTCAGGTGACCAGGAGGGGGCAGGGCCGGGCCTTTATAAACAGCCCAGGCTGAAGCCTAGCTGGCAGTTCCCTTCTGGCAGCCTGAGATGCAGGAGCTCTGCAGTAGAGGCAAGCAGAGCAGAGATGAGCAGTGCAACCTGATCACCGAAGGGGCTGCATCATGAAGTAAGGCTGGAGGGAATCCTGATTGTGAAGCTTGAAGGTGGAACATAGTGGCAGGGCACTTAAGATATAGCCAGGAGACTTATTTTCGGTTATACCCCTGGGCTCAGGGCTTTAAGTTTCTTGTTTGTTATTGCTACAGACCGGAGGACCAGGTGAGGTTGTAGGGGTGCGAGGAGGCCTCGCGGGAGCGCCCCAGCAATCTGGGGGTCCCTGGTGCCCTGCGGGGTACCGTGAGCAGTGCCGGGTAGGCACAGCTGTTCGCGCCAGTGTGGCACTGTGTTTAGGGGTGTGTTATCCCCAGCCCTGTGTGGGCAATAGGCGGAGAAGCCTAAGTAGGGCGAATGACCCTGACAGTGGTCTAGGGGGCCAGGCATGGCTGGGGCCACCTGAGCCCCAACCAGGAGAAGTACTGGAGAAGCCCCGAAAGGGGAATAAGCTTATTGAGAGACCCTGACAATGGTCTAGGGGGCCAGGCATGGCTACGGCCACCTGAGCCCCAACCGGGAAAAATACTGGAGAAGCCCCGGAAGGGGAATAAGTCTATTGAGAAGCCCAGTGAGGGCTAAGAGTGCCTAAGTTCGAAGAGACTGGCCCGATAGGACACAGTCTGTAAGAGAGAAGCCCAAGAGAGGGCGTGAAGCCCCAGAAGCGGGGCATAGGTACTGAGGGAAGCCCCAGGAGTGGGCATACGTACTGAGAGAGGCCCCAGGAGTGGGCATATGTATGTGGAGAGGCCCCAGGAGGGGCGAGTATATTGAGCAGACCCCAGGAGCGGGGCGGATATAATTAGCAGGCCCGAGAGGGCTAGCGAATAGAGGGGTGCCTGTTGCGTGACGAGCCCAGGGGTGCCGGTTGCGTGACAAGCCCCAGGGGCGCCGGTGAAGGGGTGCCGGTTGCATGACAAGCCCCAGGGGGTGCCAGGCAGAGCGCATACAGGAATCTGACCAGATAATGTCCAGTAGATCTGCGAGGCTTGGGGCGTGCTAAAGGGGACGTTGGAGAAACGCATAGCCCATAAGGCTGGGGGTGCATCAGGTCGCCCCATACGGAATAGGGGCCAGTACAAATATAGCACCGTGCTCAAGGGGATCGAAGGCAGCCTCCCACCTAAAACTATAAACCAGCAAGACGTGGCAGGTGAGAAAAGAGGGTGCTGGATCGCCTACTTGGCATGGCAGGGGGCGCTAGGGGGATCACGGCCGCCCCTAGGCCCTACTCCATGACAGTCTCCCACAGCATTCTTGCAAGCAAGTTAAGGAAGTATGGGCTAGATGAATGGACTGTAAGGTAGATAAAATGCTGGGTGGATTGGGCTTGATGGGTAGTGGTAAATGTTTCAAGGTCTAGTTGGCAGCTGGTATCAAGTAGAGTGCCCCAGGGCTCAGTCCTGGGGCTAGTTTTGTTCAATATCTTCATTAATGATCTGGAAGATGGGATGGATTGCACCCTCAGCAAGTCCGCGGATGACAGCAAGCTGGGGGGACTAGTAGGTATGCTGAAGTGTAGGGCTAGGATTCAGAGTGACCTAGACAAATTGGGGGATTGGGCCAAAAGAAATATCATGAGGTTCAATAAGGACAAATGCTAGGTCCTACATTTAGGATGGAAGAATCCTATGCACCAGTACAGGCTGTGGACCAACTGGCTAAGCAGCAGCACTACAGAAAAGCACCCTGGGGGTTATAGTGGACAGTGGGACTGTACACAATTTTACCAGCTATTTCATTTTGACACAGTTTCGACTTGTTTTGAGCTCAAAACAGCAAAATCAAAATGAAACGAAGGGCTTCAAAAAAGCCTTGAAATGAAATGAGGGCAGTCAAAATGTTTCAAAACTTTTGAAGCAGTTCATGTTTCGAAGTTGAAGATGGGCTTGCCTTCAGGGGAACAGAAAGTAAGGACAGGGAGAGGGAAGTGGGGGGGAAGGAGTGCTCTGATATTGACTATGACAGTTTGGCTGCCTGAGATGCTGCTGGTGCTACTGTGCTGCTTACTAAGTTATTACCTGTTGTCATTTAAAGTGGTGGACCAGAACAAGGCTGTAGGGCAGGAGGAGACCTCATTGGGGCTCACTACCATGTCATGTAGAGGCCCTGGTGCCAGTGAGATTGTGCCTTAACACACATGCAGTCACGCATCATTAGTTTTGTTTCTCAGCAGCTTGAGGTGCAGTTTCCCAGAAACCCCTGCACCTATTTCCTTGAAAACTGGCAGACTTCATGGCCTCCATAGGGGCTACCATGCATGCAGTTTTCACCCTGCTGTGCCATGTCACATGCATGTGTTAAGAGCTTTGCTTGTCAGCAGCTTGAGGTGTGATTTCCCAGGAACCCCAGCACCTATCTCCTTGAAACTTGGCAGGCTTTGTGGCCTCATTAGGGGCTACTACGACTGCTGTTTTTATCCCCCTGTGCTTTAACACTTTTATAAGTGACATGAGTTTTGCTTTCAAGACTTTGAGGTGCAGTTTCCCAGAAACCCCTGTACCCATCTCCTTAGCAGGCTTCATGCCCTTAGAGGGGGCTATCATCCCTGCTACTTTCATCCAAATATGCCCATAGGCTATAATGGGGAAGCATGAAACTGCCTATAACTTTGTCATTCATTGGCATATTTGGATGAAAGTAGCAGGGATGATAGCCCCCTTTAAGGGCATGAAGCCTGCTAAGGAGATAAGTACACAAAGTTAAAACAAAGCAAAACAGAACAGTGCTTTCAAAATGAAATGAAACTGAAAGTGAAACACTCTCCTGTCAAAACAGCAAAATGGAAATTGAAACAAAATGGTGCTGTTTCGCACAGCCCTTGTGGACAATAAGCTGGATGTGAGTCAACAAGTCTAACAGAATACTGGTCTGCATTAATAGGAGTGTTGCCAGCAGATCAAGGGAAGTAATTATCCTACTCTATTCTGCACTGAGCAGGCCACATCTGGAGTACTGTGTCTAGTTTTGGACCCTGTCACGGGGCGGGGTATTACGAGCGGCCGTGATGTCTTCTAGCGCCCCCCCCACCATGCCAAGTGGGTATAAAACGCACCCTCATTCTCGCCCACCACGTCTTTGCTGGTAATATTGTTAAAGGGAGGCTGCCCTTTCTTTTCCCCTTGGCACAATCCCCAGGTATACTCCCGCCTGTACCCCATCTACCGATACTCCTGGGCACTCCCGCCACGGGGCTATATGTGGCTCCTACCACCCCTAATATCATGTTCCAAACCTCTCAGATGTACCAGATGTTATTGAGTCAGTTCCTATTGCCCGCGCCCTCGCAGACGCCCTCCGGGCTTATCTTCCTCGTGGCCCACACCAGGGCCCTTCTCTGTACCCTTGCCCTCTCTGGGGCTTAACATAAGACGCCCGCCTTCCCTGGGGCTCAATGCAATACTCCTGCCCCCTCTGGGCTTCTATTCTTGTGCGCTCCCTGTGCTAGTTGCATATGCACCCTCATGGGCACTCCATGGCTTCTCCCGCGGCTGCTGACCACTCTGGGGCCTTTTCCCCGCGGTCACTGTGTGATTGACCGCACTGGGGCTTCTCTCGCGCCCACGCCCGCACTGGGGCTTCTTGCCTGTGCCCACGCCTGCACTGGGGCTTCTTGCCTGCGCCCACACTGGGCTCCTCCCAATATTGCCCACACTGGGGTTGGGGTTGGGACACCCCAAAACACAGCACCCTCTCTGGTGCCAGGAACCCCCACATTACTGGGGAGCTCCTATGAGGCTTCCTCCAACCCCTTATAGCCTCACCCGGTCCTCCGGTCTAATAACAAAGCAAAACCATAAGCCAATCAGCTGCAACACAAAAACCAAGCCTCCTGGCTAAAACGCAAGCTCTAGCCCTCTGGCTAGACCTCACTCAAACCCCTCCCAAGAGTTTTCTCCTCACCCAGGAGCTGTTTCAGGCCCTTGGGCTTCTATAGGCTGCAATGCTTACACAGAGCTCCCACTCCATCGGCTGCCAGAGGAGAACTGCCTCCCTGGCCTTAGCCTGGCCTACATTTATATAGTTCAGGCCCTGCCCCCTTCTGGTCAGCTGACCAACTGTGGTTGCCCCGGCAACCATCACCTGTATCTCTTCCTAGGAGCAGGGCACCAAAGTGCCCCTGCAACAGACCCCCACTACAGAAAGGATGTGGACAAGTTGGAGAGAGTCCAGTGGAGGGCAACAAAAATGGTTAGGGGGCTGGGGGACATGACTTGTGAGGAGAGGTTGAGAGAACTGGGTTGATTTAGTCTGCAGAAGAGAAGACTGAGGCAGAATTTAATAGCAGCCTTCAACTACCTAAACAGAGGTTCCAAAGAGGATTGAGCTAGATTGTTCTCAGTGGTGGCAGATGACTGAACAAGGTGCAATGGTTTTAAGCTGCAGCAAAGGAAGTTTAGTCTGGATATTGAGAAAAAACCTTCTTACTAGGAAGGTGGTGAATTCAATGTCATTTTGTCATGAGATCTCACTCGTACAGAAAAAAGTAATTAGCCTTGTTCAATTTTTTAGTTTTCTCCCTTTTGACAATGATGAGCTCAAGTGATTTGTTAAATTGTACCTTTGCAGCTGTTCTGCATATTCATAGATCACATGTCCCTAACTGCAGTAGACTTTTCCACCCTTCAGCTATTAAAATTAATTTGATTTGAAGCGGAAGTCTTACTTTTTTGACAGCAAAGCCCTAAATTCAGAATAAAACATAAAAAAGACTATGCATTTGTCATTTACATATTTTTAATTTCTTATATGAATCACTAAGGAAGAGAACCAGGCTGTGTTGCCATGGTAACTGGAATCGCACCTGGATTATGGGATGTTCTTAACTGTGAGAAGGCAGCAAAATTTCTCTGCAAGCAGTGGGCTGAAGGAGTGACCTCTCCTTCGATTGCAGCAACAGCTTCTGATGCCCCATGTCCTGGGGGCTGGGAATTAGCCTCTTATACTAGCTTCTGCTTCAAAGTAAGTATTAAAGTTCAGTGATTCATTTACTATTCCTTGTCCACTGCATGTACTGAAGGGTCAGTGCTCCTCTCAGTTACCCAATAATGTTTTGTATACCTGAAGGATGTCTTTCTAGGCAGTTTTTTTCTTTATAGTATTGTCAACCCTATTACTCAAAATTGTGAGTCAAACTGCCAAACTATAAAGAGAATTGGTTAAAAAAATCACTAGAGTTTATAATATATATATACACATTGGGCTCTCTTAGTGCCTCATTTCTAGACATTCTTGCTAACCCTGAAGGCTAGAAGCTTTTTTTTTTTTAAATTACAGCTTAGGTGCTCTCTTTCTAATTGCCTTCAAGGGTTGTGGTTTTTAGAAAAATACCAACTGTCAAGAGACTCATGATAAAAATCACAAAACCTGGTTAGACTATTTCCATAAGAAAAAGATGAAAAGTCATGGGAACTTGGCACCTTTCCAGACTTTTTGACAGCACATATGATGTATACCAAAAACCCAGTTTCATTTTCAGAATTTTGATGGCACCTAGGCAACTAGGAAAAGCACTTTCTTTGTGTGTCCATGTTAAAACAACAGAAACCAAAACTAGAAAGCCAGACCCGCCCAATAAAAGCTCCTGCAGCATAATCTCTTCACCCTGGATATAAAACATGCTAGGCATGGGGCTATTCCTTTAAGGCACTGAACACCATTGCTGTAATCATAGAAAAGCATATGTGGAAATATATATAGGCTTAAAACAAACGCTTGCTTAAGTGATCAGGCCTTTGTAGGATTTAGCTTTATGTCCCTATTTCCTCATTTCTCCCATTAATTAGATCAGTACTTCATCCATTTCTCAAAAATCTCTTACTTTTCACCCTGGGGTATTTAACATCATGCTATTTTTCCTCCCCCTCAGTAATTAAAATTCCCATTACCATATGAACTAGCTTTTATCCAAATGTACATGGCAACAGTTTTGAGTCTCTCCACTCTCCACTGGTATTTAAACAGCTCAGTGGAAACGGCATGCCATAATCCAGGTTATAAGTGTAAATATGCATGTAATTTGCCAGGTTGTTTAAAATAATAGCTGCAAATATTTTACCTGATTTTTATCACATCAGCAAGGTCTTTCACACTAGGTTATTATGAAATATTTCCTCATTAGTTTTTTATAGGAGTGGGAAACTGAAGGAAAACCTGGTTTGAAGCTGAAGAATTTTGTAGAGAAATAGAAGGGAATCTGCTCAGCTTTCACAGCAGAGAGGAACAGTTTCTAATATGGAAATTGGCGCTGTGAGTATCTGTAAAAAGTTGCTTCTGCCATTTTAATGATATGTTTATTTAGAATTATCAAATGTACTCTTGTGTCTACAGCTGGATGCATAAGGGATTTTTATTTTGGTGGCTGCAAAGATTGGGAATAATTGGTTTGGGTTCAAACAAAATAGAATTGTTGTTATTTTTCAGCAAAACAACCAAGATTGTTTTAACTCTCTCTCTTCCCTCTCCCCACCAAAAGTTTTTTTTTTTTTTACTTAAAGATGTTTTGTCTCATGTTGGAGTCTTTATAACCACCTTATTTAACTTATCATTTTTTCATTAGGTTTAAACAAAAATCTAAAGATGAAAAGTTTCACTTAAACATGTTGAAACAAATCCTTTTAGCAATTCCAAAATTAGTTTATTTGAAAAATGTCAAAATTAAGTATGTTGACTTTTAAAAAAAAATCTCCCACTTTTTGGCCATTAAATTTGTCTGAAATTCGCAAATAGTTTCATCTGTTTCAAATGGCATTTTTCAGTGAATTTGCTATTCATCATTTTTTCCCTCAGCTCTAGTCACTATTTCTGAAATAGTGTATTTAAAGGTAAAATATGGTTATTATATTTGTAACCCAATTTATTTTTAATTGCCATATCTAAAAATGGGTTCAAGACTTTAGGCTGAAGTGGAGTTTCATAATTTGGGTACCAGATTAGCCCACAAAAATATGAGATAGGGAAGTTGTTTTAAAAAGAAAAGAACTTCTTCTAGATAGGGCTTTAAACTAAGATTGTCGAGGGATGGGTTAACAAAGACTGGACTGGAGCTTGCCTCGGCACCAACATACAAGAAAGCTCTGTAGATAGGGACACTAGAAGAGTCACTTCCATGGGAGTGGAAGGAGTAGTTTTCCATCAGCATGACAGGAAGTTGAGAGCCTCATTAGGAGGACTCAGATACCTGTACACTAATGCCAGAAGCACTGGGAACAAGCAATTGGAACTAGCCCTCCTACTCTCCAGTGGGCATTTCGATCTAGTAGGGATTATGGAGACCTGGTGGGACTCCTTACATGATTGGAGTGTAGCCATAAATGGCTACACCCTGCATAGAAGGGACTTAGTAGTGTGGCTGTCTATGTGAAGGAACAGTACACCTTCTTGGAGGCTGACATTGGCTCCAAAGAAGAACGACTCAAAACCCTTTGGGTCAAACTGCAGGTGGGGGGAGAGACCTAACTGTAGGTGTGTACTACAGAACAGTAAACCAAGGGGAGGAACTTGATCTATAGTTTGCCTGAGAACTGATAGAGGCTTCACATGCACAGGACATGGTCATTATGGGTGATTTCAATTACCTGGACATCTCTTGGGATGAACACTCAAATGTTCAGCCAAGTCAGGTCATCTGTGTTCCTTTCTGACCTGCGCTGAAGAGATTTTTTTTACTCAGGAGGTGCAAGGGCCAACCAGAGGTAATGCTCTTCTAGACTTGGTCCTGGCTAAAGGAGATGACTTGGTGACTGACTTAAACTTAGAGGGCAGCCTGGGCTACAGTGACCATGGAACCATCATGCTCACTGTCCATCACAAGGCAGACATTTTAGATAGCAGGACTGAAGTTTTGTTGGACTTCAAAAATGCAAATTTCAGCAAGATCAGGTCACTAGTAGGGGAAGTGCTGAAGGACCAGGGACCAAAGGCAAAAGGACTACATGAAGAATGGTCATTCCTGAAGGACATGATCCTTGAAACGCAAAGGAAGTCCATTTCCACATGGAGGAAAGGTATCAAAAGGGCTGGGAAGCCCTCTTGGCTAAACAGGGAAATCATGGTCCTCTTAAGAAAGAAGAAAGAGATGTACAAACAATGAAAGCTTGGGGCGTGTCCCAAGAAAGGCTATACAACAATGGCCTGCACTTGTAGGGAACAGATTAGAAGGGCTATGGTGGCAACTGAACTAAAATTAGCAATGGGGATCAAGGACAACAAGAAGTCCTTCTTTAGGTATGTAGGAAACAGGAAGAAAACAAATGGGAGTCTGGGACCACTGCTCAACAACTCAGGACAGCTGGTTACCAGTGCTCAGGAGAAAACTGAATTCCTGAATGACTACTTTGCTTCGGTCTTTCACAGGGCCAAAGGGGAAAACATGCCAGATGGAGTACAGAAGGAGCAGGGTAGGAATGACTGCCTTCCTACAATTGCCAAAGAACTGGTATGTGACCAAGTAAAAAAATTAGACATGTATAAATCAGCAGGCCTGGATGAACTTCATCCAAGAATGCTGAAGGAGCTGGCTGAAATCATCGTGGAACCCCTGGCAATGCTATTGCAAAATTTGTGGCACTCTGGAGAGGTCCCTGAGGACTGGAAGGGTGCCAATGTTGTGCCCATCTTCAAGAAAGGGAGGAGGGAGGACTCAGGTAACTAGAGGCCAATTAGCCTAACTTCTATCCCAGGAAAAATCCTGGAAAAATTCACCAAAGAGTCTATATGCGATAGGCTTGCAGAAGGTAGGATTCCGGATGGCGGCCAGCATGGCTTCATCATGGGCAGGTCTTGTGTTACCAACCTCATCTCCTTTTATGATCAGGTAACTTGCCACCTGGATAAGAGAGAGGAGGTTGACATTGTATACCTTGACTTCCAAAAACCTTTTGATCAGGTATCCCACAGTGTTCTCATGAAAAGATTAGAAGATTGTGGGCTTAACTGAGAGACAGGTGGGTAGGAAGCTGGCTATGGGGTAGGGCCCAGAAAGTTCTACTGAACAGATGTGTGTCATCTTGGCAAGAAGTGGCCAGCGATGTCCCTTAGGGGTCAGTGCTTGGTCCAGTGCTTTTTAACTTCTTCATCAATGATTTGGATGTGGGAGTGAGAGCTCACTGGCCAAGTATGTGGATGACACCAAGTTATGAGGAAGCGTGATCACACTTGAAGATAGGTTGCAGATACAGGCGGACCTAGACAGGTTGGCAAGTTGGGTGGATCAGAACCAAGTGAGGTTTAACATCGAGAAATATAAAGTGCTCCACCTAGGAATGAGCAATCCCCTGCACACCTACAGGCTTGGCAATGCCAATCTGACCAGCACTATGAATAAAAGAGACTTGGAAGTAATAAATGACTACAGTATGAATATGAACCTGCAGTGCAATGCTGTAGGCAGCAGAGCAAATAATACTCTGGTGTGCATCAATCGATGTATCTCAAGTAAAACCAAGGAACCGATTCTTCCACCCTACTTGGCATTGCTGAGACTGCAGTTCAGCGGGGACGTGGAAAAGCTTGAGAGAGTACAGAGAAGGGTCAACCATATGATCAGAGACTTGTACAGCAAGCCATACAAGTTAAGGCTGGGACTCTTCAGCCTAAAGAAAAGAAGGCTGAGAGGGGATTTGGTAGCAGCTTACCACTACATCAGGGGCGAACATCAAGGGCTCGGTGAACAACTGGTCATGAGGGCACCCTAGGGGAAAAATAGGAGTAATGGTCACAAACTCCTGGAAGACTATTTCAGGCTCAGCATTAGAAAAAACTTCTTCACAGCTAGGGTGTCCAGACTGTGGAATAAGCTCCCTCCAGAGGTGATGCTATCGCCTACCCTGGAAATCTTCAAGAGGAGACTGGACAATCACCTTGCTGGGGTTACTTGACCCCAGTTGTCTTTCCTGTTTGGTATGGGAGGCTGGACTCAATGATCTTTTGAGGTCCCTTCCAGCCTACATTCTATGAAAATCAGACAGTTAATGGCTGATTTCAGCCTGCTACAAAAATGCTATTGTGAAATTTCAAAGTCTGTTGTTTCCCAGTGATCTGATATAAATGGGTTTATTGTTGTGTAAAAAGGCAGTTTAGAAATGCATATTTAGTAGATATATTATATATAAGAGGCTCTCTGGATTAAACTATGCCCTCCTGGTTGAGTGGCTATACACTAAATGGTGCAATGAGGCCCCCATTTCAGTTGTGAGCTCTATGTGCTATTGTATTAGAAATAGAATACTGTACAATAAATAATATGAAAGAAACCTGGATTACAGAAAGGGAACAAGATTTTTAATTAACAGGCCCTCTGTATCAACTGAGCCTGCATCGAACCAAAAGTAGGTCAGGCTTGAGTGACAGGCCTGCAGGTCGCACAGAGGACACATGCTAGGCCTGTTTCCATGGCGCATGCTTATCACAGCCAATTCATTTCTCCACTCCTGTATTGCCAGCATACATGTGAAATTTTCCATGACAGTTAGGACCATTCTAGAAATCAACTGGGGTTGAGAGGAAGTTAGGAATAAATAAGCAGCTTCCTAACAGCTTAAAACTGCCTGACTCCTGAAGTCTCCTGGACAGAAAGATCATTCTCAAACACTGAGAGGCATTGCATTTGCACACTGAACCCATTACCCCAATGGGAAAAATCCATGCTATTTTACTAATGACTCATGACAAATATGTCCTCAGGCCATTGGCTTTCAAGTAGCAGCTTGAGACAGTTTCATAGTTTCTAGGGTTGGAAGAGACCTGAGCAGATCATCGAGTCCAACCCCCTGCCATGGCAGGAAAGAGTACTGGGGTTAAATGACCTCGCCAAGGTGTTAATCTAGCCTTCTCTTAAAGCCCCCCAGGGTAGGAGCCAGCACCACTTCTCTTGGAAGTTGGTTCCAGATCCTAGCCGCCCTGACCGTGAAGTAGCGCCTCCTGATATCTAGCCTAAATCTACCCTCTGCCAGCTTGTGACTGTTATTTCTTGTCACTCCTGGTAGTGCTCGGGGGAACAGCGACTCATTAGTTCTCTGGTATGAGGTAATTCGTCTAGAAAATTCTGTCTGTCAAGCAACCTAATTGGCCAAGGGGTTTCTTTAAAGAGGTTAGTGAGCCCCTCCCTCGGGGGAGATCCGCTTGAACTGAAGACAGAGCCTGGACTCCCCCAATGCCTGCTGGTCCCCTCTGACTAGTTTGTAACAGGCCACTAGATCCCCCCTCAGCCTTCTCTTCTGGAGGCTGAACAGGTTCAGGTCCCGTAGCCTCTCCTCGTTGGGCCTGCCCTGCTGTCCCCTGATCATGCGAGTGGCCCTCCTCTGGACCCTCTCCATGTTGTCCACATCCCTCCTGAAATGCGGCATCCAGAACTGAACACAGTACTCCAGCTGTGACCTGACCAGTGCCGCATAGAGGGGGAACATCACCTCCTTGGACCTGCTTGAGATGCATCTGTGGATGCATGACAAGGAACAGGTGGTCTTCCTGACTGCATCCCCACACTGCCGGCCCGTGTTCAACTTGGCATCAGTGATGACTCCAAGATCCTTTTCTGCCTCTGTACTGATGAGAAGGGAATTCCCCAGCCTGTAGATATGGTGTTGGTTCTCCCTCCCCAGGTGCATCACCTTCATAAATTTCATAGACATTAGGGCTGGAAGGGACCTCGGAAGATCATCGAGTCCAGCTCCCTGCCAAAAGGGCAGGAAGTCAGCTGGGGTCATAGGATCCCAGCAAGATAAGCATCCAATTTGCTCCTGAAGGTGTTCAATGTAGGTGCTTGAACCACCTCCGATGGATATGCGCCAGAATAATTTTCTCAAAAAGCTTGCCCAGGATTGAGGTGAGACTAACTGACCTACAGTTTCCCACATCCTCCTTCCTCCCCTTTTTGAAGATGGGAACCACGTTGGCCCTCTTCCAGTCCTCTGGCACCACACCAAAGCACCATGAGTCAGTTTGTTTTAATCTTGAATTACCTATTAGGAATAACAACGACAATAGCAATAACAATAATCATGATAGTAATAAAAACACCTGAGGCTCCAAGTATGGATTAGTGTTCAATCATTTTGTTGTTACTACAGAGAAACAATAAAATTCTGCCCTCAGTTTCTGGATTTTTTTGTATTTAACTCTATAGTTTGGCCTGAGTATGACTGAGGAATTTTAATAGTCAAATAGTATGAGAAATACTTATTTCCTGAAGACTGGCATATACACTTTTATAAACTGGTACATTTTGTTATAAGAGATCATTATTCTCATATGTATGGCAGCCTTACCAGAAGAACTGAGGCATAAATAAAGTGGGAGCCCATCAAGGGCAATGATACTGGGACACAATGACTGGACCTCCTTCATCCGTGCTTTTACAGGCCTCTAAACCAATATCATGTGCAATGTCTAGCAATTTTAACAATGCAAAGCACCTATCACCTCATTTTAACTGTCTAGGGCACTCTGACTTCTTTCCAGTGGTGAATCTCCCCAATCAAGTTAAAATAATATTTAGATTGATTCAGCCTATCTTCAAATCATTCAGCATAGCACATAGCAACACTGATGGTGGATTTTTGGGAAGTATTCATGTCTGAGATTTTACTTTTTTTTTTACAGGTAGACAATAAACCATATGGTAACCATTAGTAGTATGGAGCAAACTATATTACAGAGATATTGTAACTGATTCTTGACTAAACCTTACAAGGCCAAGAAAGTTAGAGTTTGGGTTACACTAAAAAAAAATCTAGATATGTTAAGGTACGGAGATACATATCTAATGCTCTTGAATAACCTTAGTGCCAACCTATATTGGCATTTTAAAGAGAAATATGAAAAAAATCAAAGTTTTAAAAAATCAGATTTATCTTATCTGTTTTCTGTTCCTTATTCTTTGTGTTTCTGTTCCTCATTCTTTTTGTTGCTAATGCTGATTCATAACATTTTCCCACTAAGCAGAGCAAATAAGGAATTGGGAAAGGTAATAGCATAAATAGTGACCCATATGCAAACCCCTCCCCCAATCAAACAAAAACCAACCAACTAAACAAAGAAAAAAACCCCACAAGACATTCAAAACACAATGGCATCTATGGAATCTAAGAAGCTATAGCTGGACCTGAACTAAGAGATGAATTAGCTTCCCCCTTCTGGCCTACCTCACAACAGAATTGCAGTTCTACATCAATCTGTTCCTCATAAATTCTTCTTATTTGTCAAACCTTGGCTTGCCTCCTGGCTGTTCTGCTCTGCCAGTGTTCCCACACTGTACATTTTTTAGTTTCAAAATCACTCCAGCTTTTTCCATGCAACCCTTAATATTTTGCACAAACTTCCTACACTCATCACAAAATGCCTATTCCTCTCTCTCTAATGTCCTCATGAATAAAAACCTGGAGCACAAGGGGAAAGGGATGGTAGGACTGAGACACTGAGTAGGGACACTTCATGGAAGGGCTTAACTAACCTACAGGCTGTCCTGGGGTGGGCACCCAGGATGGATGTTACCAAAGATACCCTTTGGTATTGTTCCTTGGCAGGGACAAAGACAGGAAAATGGTGGGAAAGAGTGGTATTGCATTGCTTATTCTAATTTTTTTTTTTATAGAATTATATGGCTCCTTGGGGGGAAGGGGAAGATGAATGTTTTTTTGACTCCTGTAAGAGAGAGGAATGTAGACTTGGAAGGGAAAATGGAAGTGGGGAGGGACTCCCCTTAGTGTAAGGAAGGGGAATGGGTGGAGTAGGACAGCCATGCCACCTCTGCTGTAGAGGGAAGCCCGTGCTTGGGAGGGCCAGTTGCAGGGCTTGTCCCACACCAAACTGGGTGAAATATTAGATACACTGGAGGATAGGGCTAGGATTTGGAGAGACCTAGACAAATTGGAGGACTGAACCAAAAGAAATCTTATGAAGTTCAGGACAAGTGCAGAGTCCTGTAATTAGGACAGAGCAATCCCATGCACCAGTAAAGGCTGGGGACTAACTGGCTAAGCAGCAGCTCTGCAGAAAAGGATTTGGGGGGTTCAAGTGGGCAGTAAACTGAATATGTGCCAACAGCATGCCCTTGTTGCCAAGAAGGCTAATAGCATATTGGGTGCATTAGTAGGAGTGTTGCCAGCAAATCAAGGGAAGTGATTCTTCCCCTCTATTCAGCACTGGTGAAGATACAAATGGCGTGTACTGTGTCTAGTTTTGGGACCCCACTTCAGAAAGGATGTGGACAAATTGGAGAGAGTGCAGCATAGGACAACAAAAATAGTTAGGGGGCTGGTGTACATGACTTATGAAAAGAGGCTGAGGGAGCTGAGCTTATTTAGTCTGGAGAATAGTAGGCTGAGGGGGGGATTTAATAGCAGTCTTCAACTACTGGAAGGGGGGTTCCAAAGAGGATGAAGCTAGACTGTTCTCAGTGGTGGCAAAAACAGGACAAGGAACAAAGGTCTCAAGTTGCAACAAGAGAAGTTCAGGTTAGATATTAGGAAAAACTCTCTCACAAGGAGGGTAATAAAGCACTGGAACAGAGAGGTTGTGGTATCTTCATCTTTGCAGGTTTTTAAGAGCCGGTTAGACAAAGCCTTGGGTGGGATGATACATTTTGGGACAGTCCTGCTTTGAGCAGGAGGTTGGACTAGATGACCTCCTGAGGTTCCTTCCAACCCTAATTTTCTATGATTCTATGTCTCCCTAGGTGTGAGGCAGGGGAGTGGCAGGGAATACAGAGATATCTTTCTTTTCTAGAAGCAGTCAATATGGGTTGGAAAGCAAGGTTGGATAGAACAGGAGGGACGGGAGGTTAGGAGGATGTTTTCCTTGACTAGAAGCAGAGAAGTGGGAGGGAGGGAGGTAGTGACTGTTTTTGAACTATGAGGGAGAGTCATTGCTTGTGCCCTTCTTTCAATAGTTTATTCTTGCTTCTACTTTTTTTGTCTTTTACTGTTAGTCATCCTGAGTCCTTTTTGGGACGGTGGCATATATATCTAAGAAACAGAATGGTAGGAGTCAAGAAGGACACTGGGACTGTCTTATGAGTTATGATATTTATATGAGGTCTGTGTAATTTTCATTCCTTGTGATTGGATTGCATTGATGTAGGTGGGCCACATCTCACTACAACTTTAGCAGCTCAGTGTGGTTGGCTCTTATCCCTCTAGTACGAAAAGAATTTGAATGATATAATTAACCATATGCTAAGGTGCATCATGATTGTCTGAAACCATGATTTCACTTTATGAAAGACACTGTGGGTGCATCTATATGAGACATTTACTGTGCAATTAACTAACTGCGCAGTAAACATATTTAAATACATGTACTACCCTGATGCAGAGTTTTTTTTGTGCATGTCAGTGTATATGGAGATACTGCCCTGGCTGGCTGGTGCACAAGGTGCTTCAGTGCAGCGTTAGCCAGTAGGCAGCACCTGGACTGAAGTGTCTTCTGCCCAAGCCAGCCACTCTGCAGCATGTGGAGCCTTGTTGGAGCATCCCTGGGCTGGCAGGCTGACCCCCTGGGTTCTCTGCCCACCTGGGCTGCTCTGAATGGGCTCCACATGCTGCACATGAATAAACTCCAAAGCAGAAAGCTCTGAAGTTTATTTGTGAACATTAATCACATGTGTAGGCGCACCCTGTATGCATTCACATCTCACGCAACTGTCGCCTTTATGTCCTCTATTTTTCTCTTGAAGGGGGATGCAGGAGGTGTGAGTAGATAAACTTATTTTTCTTGAAGAGAAAAATAGAGGACATAAAGGTTGCCCAGTTCTGTATCAACAGAGGACAGAGGACAACGAAACTGTCCTCTATGATGGCCTCCCTAGGAGCAGGGGAGAGGCAGGGTGGGGAAAGCCTGAGCCTGCCCTTATCTGTTTATCTACTCACAGCTCCTGCATCCCCCTTCAAAGCATCTTGCAGCACTCCAAGGTGTCCCTGGTTGAGAATAACTGCACTAGAGCATTTAGAAGGAATGAAGTAGGCAGAAAAGGTACTAGAGTTAAGTTAATTCCTCTGTACTGATTGAGATGGCTAGTGGATGAAAAACGCAGCAAGTCTTCACAATATGTAATGGCAGGCTTCAGCCATATTGAAGTACTAAAGGAACTAAGGGAAGGCTGACACTGAGAAGAATGGCGTTCTGCCTTTCTAAGACTGTAAGCTTTTTGAGGAATTCAGCCTTTTATTATACATTTTTATAATGTTTAGTATACAGGGTAATGATGAGGATGTAGCCTGAGGTCACTACTATGAAATAAATAGTATTAGTCATACTCATGTTAAAAATCCTAATAATGTTAATTAATGACTTTAACAGAACAGTTGGGCTGTTGTGGTCTTGTGAATGTCCAAGAAATGTGCAAGAAGCAAGGTTCTTCTGTTGATATCTTTTATTGGACCATTGATATGGTTGGAAGAGATGTTAGACAAGGTTTGGGCATGACGTGTCCTTCCTCAGGTCTTGCTTCCCTTTAAATAAGTATTATTATTGAATATAATAATATTATCATAACTAGCCTTCTTTTTCTACAATTTGTTTTTGATGTAAACACATGTAGTAAATAAAAATTGCAGTGGATACACTGAACTAGAAGTGTAAACAGTTTTCCGAATGAAAGAAAATTCAAAAAAGTTATTAGGTTACATTTTAAGTAAATAACAGCTCCCCTCCCCCCCGCCTCCCCATTAAATCAATTATAAAAAACTTCACACTTAAATTTTTCCTTCACTGTGTTAAAAAGAAATACAAGGCTATGAAAAACTAATAAGGAACTCAGTTATGCTCTTTCAAGGCCAAGAAAAAGGGGAATAGTAAGTCTCATTTAAATATAAAATCACTCATATTCTGCGCTCAGACAACTGAGGAAGATTAGCCAGTGGACTGGGAGTTTGGCTCAAAAACTCTGACAACCTCATGCAAGAAGCATGTTTTAGCAATACCTGGAATACCATAATATTTTTAAGAGACAAAAAGCAGTCATATCATTTCAGTCAGAGTGAATTTTAGTTCGGTTAAATTTCCAGCACGGAATGAAAAAGTAATATGTTCCCTAGAAAAGAACAATTCATGCTCCCAGTGTTGCAAGGTACACCTGATCTGAATCGAAAATGACAGAGCCCTTCAACAGACAGCAGATTCCTCAAAATGTGAAGGTTAAATATATGTTAAAGAAAGCCATATTGCATAATAATAACTACCTCTTCTCCTCAGTAGATCTGAAAGTAATTTACAAGGGAAGTAGATATAATTATCATTATTTTAACAGATCAGGGAACTGAGCCATGGAAGAACAAAATGATTTGTAGGCCAACATCAGAGCAAATAACAGAGCCCAGATCTCTTAATTTCTAGTCCCGAGCTCCATCCACAAGCAGCCACTGTCTTCTCTTAGTTACAGTGAACTTCTTTCCAACTGGCATATGTAAACATTCATAGTGCTGCCCAAACAGCATAGCTTTAATACTCTGTGTCATAATACATCATTTTAAAATTCTTGTTTAATGAACTTGAACCAGATCTCATTCATCTAGGACACATCAGGTTTGAATGATCATTGTCATGTACGATGGAGTTTAGAGTTTTGTGAACAAACTGAAAAAAAATGGGGAAAAAATCAGTATTGGGTTGAACTGAAACAGAGATTTGATTTGAAATGTTTCGCACAACCCAAAACAAAATTTTGTGTCATTTTTGGGTTTTTAAACTTTGTTTAACCTCTCATCTTTTACTTTATGTTTTTAAATGCTATTTTGAAGGAAAAAGTAAAAATTTAACACTGAAAGTGTCCAACAAAACATTTCAGTACTTCCAAATTTTTTGTAGAGTTTAAAGTTTTTTCCTCATTTTTTTTCTGGCTAAAACTCTCTTGCCCCATTGAAATTTTGCTGCACATAATGCTCATACTATATGTGCACTTATAACTGTTCAAACTTTATAATTTACATTTTGTTTGGCATTTTAAAACAATATCTGTCTAATCCTTTCTTCCCCTCACAGTGCTATAAAATTTTTGGTGCCAATGAAGAAGAAAGGTTGAGCTGGCATTTGGCAAGAAATGCTTGTATAGAATTAAAAGGAAACCTGGCTTCTATACATAATGAACAAGTGCAAGGTACATCTAGATCCCTTCGTGGTAAATAAGGTTTCATCTAGTTTTCTTAAAACAGGGATGGGCAAAATGCAGCTCAGGGGGCGGATGTGGCCCACCAGGCCATTCTATTTGGCCCGCGGGGCCCTAAAAAATTTAGAAAATTAATTAATCTGCCCTGGGCTGCCTGTCATGCAGCCCTCAATGGCTTGCCGAAACTCAGTAAGCAGCCCTCTGCCCAAAATAATTGCCCACCCCTACCTTAAAACAATCATAAACATTAGCTAAACTGCA
This sequence comes from Gavialis gangeticus, assembly GCF_001723915.1. Lineage (NCBI taxonomy): Eukaryota > Metazoa > Chordata > Crocodylia > Gavialidae > Gavialis > Gavialis gangeticus. The sequence goes on along the minus strand of NW_017729004.1, from coordinate 47,177,041 downwards.
AAGCTGCAGCTGCTATAATATAGTATGCTGCTTTTGCAAGCAATAGTTAAATATAGGGAATAATGATAATAATATAGGGCAAATGCAGGTATCAAATTTATGCATGAATGGCTAACTCACCTTAACGCATGTCTGGATGTGTTAGGGCACATTAACGCTGTGTGGGCATATCTACACATGCCTCTTTTAAGTGGGCTTAGGCTAAAATTGCTATTTTAAGGTGCATTAAGGGCATGTGTTTACACGTGTATGCCCTTAATGTGCCTTAAAATAGGTGATTTATGGCTATGTGAGCCTAAATTTGACACTTGGATAAAACAGGGGTCATATTTAGGCGCAAATAGCTAAGTTGCATTAGCCCATATGTAGATTTGTAGATGTGCTAATGCATATTAACATGGTGTGCGTCAATGGATACACACCACATTAGCGCATCTGTGTGTGTACTAGTATGACCTAGCTATTTGTGCCTAAATTTAATGGGCCTTAATGTGCATTAGCACATCCACAGGTAAATGCATACCTAAATCGCTTTAATGTGCCTTAAACAAAGGTGCATTTTGTTTAGGCATGCATAAATACACGTGTAGACATGCCCCTTACGTTGACTGACTTGGGATGAACTTCAGTTTTTAGTCCCAAGTCGGTCCACACACCACATTAATGCCTTAGTGAATGCATGTGTAGACAACGCTTAAATCACCTTAATGTGCACTGGGCAAATGCACATTAAGTTTCAGCGCATGTAAAAGCACACGTAGATGCACCCACATTGTTGTTTTCTATGAACAGGTTATAGGGCTGTGGACAGAAATGCATTTGTAGCATTATAATTGCCATAGCATTTTGAAGCACTACAAAAATTTAGCACAAATACTGGAGGAAACAGTACTGTAGCTAGGGCAGTGCCTGTGGTGAGGATTTACTTCAGTCATTGGCTGCAATTACCATAGTTTATGACTCACTAGCCCCTGATAACTTCCTGTACTTCTGCTCCCATTGGAAAAGCCTTGCAGCATGATGAACAAGATCCTAAAGAATGTTGATTATAACTTGTTACTGCATCTTTTTCCTAGGGGTCTATAGGTGGGACTTTTATACTGAGAATCGTCCATTAGTATTTCACTTGAATAAATTTTCCTGTCTCATTAAACTGTACTATATAAATTTCCTTCCATTTCACCATCAGACATGAATCTAAAGTTATAAAATGTAATAGAACGTTTGCAAGATTTTTCTGTTTAGTCCTTGAACTAATTTGTTGTTGTTGTTGCCATAGATTAAATTCTGGACAAGCAAGTGTCCTTATTGTTTGAGGAAAGACAATCCTTCTAAAACCTTTGGCATTTTTCAGCTTTTCTCACCTTACATATAAAGGATACGACTGAAACCTGGATTGGACTGATTGATATAAACACTGAACAGAATTATCTTTGGACAGATGGAAATGTATTTGACTATTCCAAGTGAGCCCAAGGTTTCCCATTTAAAAATGATATCAGCCATTGCTACTGGGACTTTGGGATGTATATTAAACAGGAGGTAAACATAAACAGACCAAATATTGCTAACCAACCATAAGCTAGCTAGCAAATCCAGCTTTATATAAACAGCTCAACTTGTTTCTCATTTGCAGTTTGAATTTAGTATATAGGTAAACTTCAGATCAAAGTAGTACAATACTCTAGGGACATGGTTCAAACTTTTATTATGCCCATGTACTAGCACTTCTGACCGTGTGTGTGTGTGTGTGTGTGTGTGTGTGTGTGTGTATACAGATAGATCGATATGTATGTATGTATATGTGTGTATGTGTATATTTATTTGCAGAAATCCAGGATGATAGCAGAATTTATTGAATTGACAATATCTAGAATTCTTCAATTTTTTTTAGACTTCGCTTTATTACCTCTTCGCCTTGACATGGAATGAATTAAAATAAATAAATAAACCAGTATATTAAATATCGATAGATACATTAAAGATTAGTAATAATCTTGAGTGTGCTCCTGTACACCAAGAATAGCCTGGGAGCATTGTAAAGGATTAACATTTTATTTCCCTGAAATTACATTTAAAAAATAGTTACTCATTCTCCCCTGTTAAATGCTGTTATATTATGTACTAGATTAGAAATTAGAGAATAAAACTGTCTATTGGACCTGATTTTTTGCAAACCACTCTAATTTTCTACCACTCTTTCACTTTTACCTACAATTTCTTGTATCCTTGTTCTGTAGAGTGCCTGCATCACAATGATGAAGAGATCTGTAGAAGAAACAGGATACTGGGGATATGCAGCTTGTCAACATAAGAAAAGCTGTGTATGCCAGATGGACAGCAGTGAGTTCCATTTCACCACCTTCTCAGCTGAAACACATTTATGAACCCATTTGCGTCTTAGACTTCTATGCTTGTGTATACACTGGGTGCATCTACATGTATGCTTTACTGTGGAGTCGACTAATTAGCTCTGGAGTAAAGTGTCATTGTCTACATGTGTGCTGCCATTAGGGCACAGTAAATTAATTAACTCCATCAGGGGCAGTGCTATCTTACAGCAGAATCATTTACTGCACAGAAAGCATGTGTGGATGGTGACCAGGACCACAACAACTTAAGTCAGGTCAGAGCAGCCCTGGGCTGACAACAGGTTTGGGGGGTTCATCCATATGACTCCACACTTTGGGCACTCTTGTGCCCCAGCCAACCCCTCCACCCCAGCGCTGCCACCTGGAGCCTGGGGCCAGAGCCGTCCCTAGGGAGGTGCGGGGCCTGGGGCATATCAGCCTGTGCAGGGCTGAGGGGGTGGGGGTAGCGGCTGCCCACAGAAACCAGTGGCAGTGTTGGTGGGCGGGGGGGAGATGACAAGCGGCTGTAGCCGGTGGAGGGCTCCCCAAAGCGTGGGGCCCAGGGCAGTCACCCTGATTTGCCCCCCTGGGGATGGCCGTGGCGGGGCTGACCCCTGAGCTTGCTGTCAGCCCAGGGAGGCTCTGCCATGGCTCAAACTGCTGAGGTCCTTGGCACATGTGAAGGCACTGTGCCCAGGAGCAGCTGACTCCAGCATGAACTGGGCTGGAGTTTATTGAGGCATACTAATTGCACATGTAGATTTGCCCTCTTTGGCCCTCAAGCAACTGGAATCAGAGAGCTTCAGCTGTCATTTCATCAGCTTGGGTGCCAGATGGAATAGCAATTATGAGCCAAAGAATCATGATAGACCTGCATTTTATGACCTTGAATTAATTTCCCCTTCAGCTCTGCTGTGCTTCCTTAGATTTTACCCAGGAGGAATAGATTTAATCCATTGTGCTGATTGTGTGACAGGAAGGAAGTTTAAATTTTCAATTCAATGAATTCAATTTTCCCATTAACAGGCTGCCACCAACATTTAGAAAAATAATTACTGGTTTTGGATATTTCAGTTTTTGGATTCCAAGGCTGGGAAACCATAAAAGGACCTGACATCCAAACGATTGATGTTTAACACTTTCTGAAAATCAAAACCCTTAATTTGACTAATATACTCAGAAATAACTTTTGAAAATCTTGGCTTGAGAAAAAAGACAGTTTGTTCCTGGATGCTAAACCTTAATAAAAGTTAAAAAGTAGTTACCAGTTTTGCAGTATTGAAATGCTATGTGGTTGTTGTTCACTGGACTTTAACTTTCATGGCATGAACTTCCCTTTATAACTCTTCTACCTGCAGCCTGTATGCCTCAGGTCTGCAGCAGCTTCTGTTAGTCTTGACCCTCTCCTAAGCAAAGATGTCTGTATGCACATAATTTTGTTGCATAATTTTGTATCTACTTAATTCATAAAATCAAAACAAAAATGTTGTCATAGGTACTTTGGTGAATATCTGGACAATCCAGAAGTGACTTCGACTGTGCAGGTTATAACTAAACCATGCCTTAAAATTAAAAAATAAACAAAAGCATTTTTGTGGATTATATTATTGGCATTAAAAATAGTTGCATAGCCCATCTTATGTAGCAAGTGCTACATAAATATAATTGGTATCATTTGGGGAATTGAAAAGTCATGATGCAGATTCCCTTGTAGATCTTCAGGTTAGGAAATAGCTGTGGAACAGATGCATCCGGAACATTATAGAGCCTGCAGGAAGAAGTGAGGGGAAATGGTGGCTTCCATTTCAGAGCAGATTGGGTATCACAGCTGGCCACATCCTTTCCTCCAAACAAGGACATAAGGCTGCCAGAGTAGTTGGGGATTTCATTTGACTGGCAAAGAGCGATCTGCCGGTGTTGGGTGACCACAAAGGCAGTTTCAGTCAAATTTTGCCCTAGTCCTTTGGGGTTACATATTTAGCTCAAGTGAACCAGACCTGAGGATCCTGCTTCTGCGTATGGAGCACCAACAGGAGAATGCTGGTTTAGTTTTCTATATATACCTTGGAAAGGGAAGAAGAACAGTTGCTTTGTTTGTCTGTTTGTTTCTTTCTGTAGGATTAAGTTCACCCTTGCTTACTTCTTTTGGAGGACCTAAGTGATATGTAGTTATTATGCTGGACTTAAATACATGACCTCCTGTCACAGCTGGTTAGGAAGAAATCCATTCTGTACTAGATATCTGGTTCGCTTTCACTTGTAACCTGATCTGTATGTGTTCCCGTGTCTAGGTTTTAACAGTGAACATACCCCACTATCTTCCCCTTCTGCCAAAGACATTGCATTGCTTACATTTACTATCCATTTGAAGTCATCTTTAAAATATCTGTTTAACCTGGTTTTTAAATGAAGAATGGGGTTTTTTTGTCTTACTGATTGTGATACTGATTTTGCAATAGAGTCGATCCCAGATACTTCTCAAGATTAGGTACCTAAACCCCACCCTCACCTCCAGAACAGCAGGGAACAGCTGCATGAGGTGCTCCAGCTGTTTGCTGCATCTTTTGTTTCATAGGGTGCTTCTTCTCCAGTTACTGGCAGGGAATACTGATCAGCTGCAGCTGAGCTGAGAAGGGTACCCTTTGGAGTAAAACCTGCAGTCAACAGTTGAGTAGCTGGTCCTTAATTTGGGACCTTGTTTTGCATTAAATTGGTTGTGGATCACACAGATATAAAGGACTTGGGTTCTGTTGTAATGCATATATTTGTTGCTCAGTGGTACCACATCTTTCTTTCTTTTTTCTTTCTTTACAACAGATCCTGAATTATTTTATTCCCCAAAAGTTCCAGTTTCTGACTTGATTCATTATGATAATAGTACCTATTCAGTCATTCATTCCAGAACAAATTGGGGAGAGGCACAAAAAAACTGCAGGGAGCAATCTGCATAATTTGCCAGTGTTGTAGATCTCTACAGTGCTCTGTTTCTGCGGATACAGATTTTGCAGTTTGGGAAGCCTGTATGGATTGGTCTCAACAACAATGTGGTAAGCACAGCAAAGAGGAGTTGGGTATTATGATACTGTTCTAAATAGCACTCTAACTTTCCTTTAACTTTTGCTGCATGCTTTTTATAGGGCTGCCAGAGATACACTCCAGGGCTGGTCTGAAACTGAGCATTGAGTGTGCAGGAAATCTTCATATTAGACCATGTCTTTACTGCTGTTGCCAGGAGTGATTATATCACCCAAGCTACCATACAAGTTACTACACAAGCAGTTAGCTCAGGTAACAAAGCAGAGTATGTGTGGCAGCATCAGTGTCAGATACCCAGGAAAGTACCCAGGTTTCTTGGAAAGCTAATAGAGCCTACAATGATGCCTGTGCCCCACAATCTATGCAGCATTTTTACATGAGCTAACTAGAATAAAGGTAGTTTGGGATTACTGGTGCAGTCAGACCTCAGGCGCAGACCGATGTTAGGGCCTAGTTCTAACTCATTGCAGTTCACATGAAGCTCTGTGAGTTAAAGCATGCCTCCCCGCAACCAAACCCAAGAGACTGTTGGGTGGGAGGGGCAAGTGGGGGAGCTGGAGCCAGCCTGCACCAGTCCAGGTCAGCTCCAGGGCTGGCAGCAAGGGAGCTCCCAGCTGCTAAATGGCCAGAGCTGGTGGGGAGGGCAGAGAACAGGGCCCCCTTGCCTCATGGCCTCACCCTAGCTACCCCAGCTGGGGCACTGGGGCCAGGTGGGGTAGGGCAGTGGAGTGAGGAGCTTCCATTCTCACCCCCCAGCTCTGGCCTTTACAGCAACTGATAGCCCTGTGCTGGCTGCCCCCGGCTGCTGAGTGGCCAGAATGAGGGGCAGGGGGACAGGAACAGATCCTGCTCACCTCACGGGCCCCAACCCAGCTCCCCCCAATATCCCAGCTGGGCTAGCTGGGGCAGGGGTATAGCGAAAATAGTTACTTTTCTCTATGTTTCTTTGTTCCTTGTTTTAGTATTAACCCCTGCATTCTGTAACTTTCCACCCACATGGTACAGGATGGCCCACTACGTATGTCTTATAGGTTGCTCAGGTTTTGGTTTGAAATGACCAATCAAAATGTAACACGTCAACTGAAAAAAATGCTAGCTCAATAAAAGCCACGTGCGCTCTTTGTTTAGGGTCGACACTGATCTGAGCAACAAGCTCCTCTGTCGGCCTGCTTGCAAGCAATAAAATAGAGTTGGACCCAGCCTGAAAGTGTGACTCTCTTCTAGAGGTGAATTGGACTAGCCTCCAGGGGATAAAATCAGCAATTTATGCAACAGGGGCATGAGGCAAGAGGGTCCTGTTCCCCACCCTCTTCCTCCCAGCTCTGGCCATTCAGCAGCCAGCAGCTCCCTTCCCTTCTCCCTGACAGCCCAAGAGGGTAGGGCTACCCACCAGCCCAGCCCTGCCCCCCACACAATAAAATCCTGGAGGCAACACAAATTTCCTAAGGGGCTCTGTTTTTGAGTGCCTTAATGTAATGCCTGATTTAGCCAGGGTTAACTTTTCACACAATTGGCAATTTTAAAAGCAATCTGCAGCCATCCATGTGCATTAAGTCACATCTGTAAAATGTTTCAGGGGCCCCGCTGCTCAAAAACTGTCACTTCTGTCTGTACCACATGACTAGAGAGTGTTAGATAGAGGCTCAGAGGCTTCCTTGGATGCCCCTCAGATCACCTTCCCCCACGCAATCTGCTGCTCTTCTTTCTGCTTCCTGCCATGCTCCCTGCCTGATCTGCAGTTTTGCTTTCTGCTCCCTGTCATGTGCTTCCTAACCAATCTGCTTTGTTTTCTGTTCCCTGTCCTATCTGCCACTGTGCTGCCTGTCCCCTCCCAGATCTGCTGCATGCCACACACAGAGGCTGCCCATGCCACTTGTGGCACCTGTGCCACAGGTTGGCCATCTTTGCCTTGGATTCAGTAGGTCATCAGCTATGTTCACACAGGATTAAAAAAAAAAGATTTTTTTCTTCTGTAGCCCGCACAAGTACATTTATCCTGCTGAGATGGGGTATGCTTGAATAGTTATTTGCCTTTACAAGGGCTATTGTGTTCCATACCCTGACAAAGTCTACCTTCTTCATTGAAAGCCTCCAGCTTGATTCAATTAACCATAGGCTTCAAATCTGAGCCTCTAGGGCCACATCAATGCTATATTGCCTAGGCCTTTTCCTTAATTGCTTCATCTGTCTTTGTCATCTTTATAAATTCTGTCTCTTAAAAACTTTTCCTTTTGGTCCAGCCTGAGCTCCATAGACCTGTTACCCTGCCAGAGGTCCATGCCACAGGTGGTTGTAGTGAAATTCACCAGCCCCACTCCATGCACTCCGGACCCTGAAACAGGTGTAATGTAGTAGCATTAGTACATCAGTAGATATCACCATAGATACTCCTGGGACAGCAAGCTTGTTAACATGCACCTGGCACCACAACAAAGAAACTTCAGTAGATCTGTCTTGGGGTATACCATGTACAGAACAGGCCTGGCAAAGCTCGCTGTGGCACTCCCTAATTTGGTATTCCTGTGGTCTAGATGTGGTCCGTGTTTTCCTCACTGTCATACTGGAGAGTTCTTTCCCTTCAGATTTCATTACTAATCCCTCCAGGTTTTCCCACACAGCTTTTCTGGGCCAGAGTTCCCAAGCTATTCTTGGCTGCTAGCCACCCAGTAGATCCTATTTTTATCTGCCTTCTTAGTAAGCCATATATTTTTTATACAGCCCGTGTTTAGAAATCATATGGCATCTCGGGAGGAACTACCTCTTCCAATACACTCTTCCTTAAGAGGCTGAGCTTCAGTAACACCAGGGCAGCAACAACTTTCCTTTATGAGACCTTCAAAATCTGAATGTAAAGGGCAGTGATTCTCAACCAGGGTGTTGTGTCACTATGGGATGGTGTATGATCCTTTTAAGGGTGCCGCGAGGTGCAAACATTTATACATGATCCACGAGGTAAACCAAGATTTTTCAAATAGGAATCCATAATATCACAAACATTCTAACCCATTGTGGTCTTTCTCTTTGCATCAGAGTTGTTCTATTACTTTTCCATAGTAAAAAAACTAGGGAAAGCTGGCATTTTCTGAGTTGGCATTGAGTCTGAGAAGGTTGAGAGCCACTAGTATAGGGCATGTTATTCTTATTACCTGCAGGCTGTTCAGTGTTAATTTGAATATTGTTATGTTAATTGCAATTAAGTTTGGTTTGCTTTTAGACTGATGGTTATTACAAATGGACTGATAACAGGAGACACAAGTATGCTAAATGGGCCCATGGAGAACCAAAAGCAAGCATAGCCTGTGTTTATTTAGACCTTGATGGAGCTTGGAAGACAGCATCCTGTGATAAAAAGTATTTCTCGGTCTGTAAATGGTCTGATGGTAAGCAGCCAAATGGAATAATTTTGGTTTTGTGACATGGAGCTTGAGTAACTGCGCTAGAGGCTGAATTTGGTTATACTACAGTATATGAATAACTAATATATATTAGCAGACAACCTGTCTTCAAAATGCATTTTTCGTTCACAGTGGATTCATTCAAAGTACTGATATAGCATTGATATAGATCCCAGTTAACTTTTGGGACTCAAAGTTCTCCCTTAAAGCAAAATGTAAAATGTGGTTTATGGAAATGTTTCACAGTTCTTTAGGAGTCTGCTTATCAAATTAAATGAATACATTAGAGTTTTTGGAAGTGGCTTTCATCAATGAATGTCTATTCTGTTCCTTCAAAGTAAGCAACATGAACCCAATAAGGTGATGAGTTACTAGCCAATACGGACAATGGTTGGAGGGCAACATGAACACTTAGACCTGGTAATTCTTGTTAGCCATGGTTTCTGGTGATTGTTGGCTAGTGGGCTGTGAGACATGCATTGGCATAATCAGAAAGATTGAACTTTGTAGTGATTCTGCAGACTGCATATATGAATTTCACAAAGCACTTATAAACAGTCTTTGAGAGAAAACCCAGCCTCCCCTGCTTTATCACTTGACTTACAATAGAGTCCTTTTAACTGTAGCAGTATGGAGGTTTAAAACCCTGGAGAACTTGGTACTTTTGTTTTAAAGATCCTTTTGGTGGTGCATATTCCAGCTCATATGTTTTTGCATCCTGAAAATTTCACTCTGATTTTCAGTTTTACTATATACTCTTAAACTTAGCCAAAACAACCATATTGTGCTTTGTTTCATGTGCATACCAGAATATTCTATATGGCTTCCAATATTAACTTATTACAACCATTATTTTGATTAAGAAAGTGTGATGTACGGCTACATATGTTCAAGATATGCACAGTTCTACTTATTACCTCCTATGGGTATCAATTAGGGGTTTGTGAAATGGGCCGTATTCAATTCAGATTTGGATTCAGCCCAAATCGGGAACAGTGATTTGATTTCTTTATTTGAATCACTGTCCCAATTCGATTTGGCTGAATCCGAATCTATAGATTTGATGCTGATTTGGAGAATCAGTGATTCTGCCATAGACACAGCTTTATATGTTTTTTCTACCTACCTTAAAGTAGCCGGCACGGCTCATGAATGCTGTGATGGTGGGGCAGATGGAGTATCCCAAAGGGAAGGGGGGAAGTGGGGTCCACATGCTTGGCAGTGAACCCAGAAGTGGATCAGAAGTACTTCCAGTGCACTTCCGGGTCCGCTGCTGAGCGTGCTGGGAACCCCCTGCCGCCCCCCGTGCTTCTGTGGGACACTCCATCTGCCCCACCATCTCAGCATTCATGAGCCATCTGGTACCTTGAGGTATGTAGAAAAAGCATTTAAAGCTGTATCTATGTCTGAATCATCAAATCTCTCTGAATCAATTCAGAAGGTTCCAATTTGATTCAAAGAGATTAAAGGGTCCCCTGATTTAATTTGGATTTGGAGATTCGGCCACCGAATTGAGCTGAATCTCTGTCAAATCAAATCAGCAACTGAAGCTTTGCACAGTCTTAGTATCAATCATATAAACGTTAGCAGGTCAGATATTGGATATGTTTGGTTGCTCTAATGTGTATGATCTGATAAGTCTGGCACAGCTAGAGTGTGCTACACCCCATTCTTTCCTCCTTCTCACCTCTACCCACCCTCTAGAGCAGGTGGTGTAAGGAAATATTGTATTACCAAATGATAATACAGGCGAGCTGTTAGGAAGGCCAAGGCGGACATGGAGCTCGG
>NW_017729004.1:47145215-47166460 GCF_001723915.1 Gavialis gangeticus | reverse complement strand
GTCCCTTCCGACCCCTAATCTATGAATCTATGAATCTATAATGTCAAGGGGTCAGAAGCTTCATTTGTTTGATTGCATACCTCATCACTGGGTGCAGATAGGCACCCCAAAGAACCCATGGGTCATTGGTCCTAAGGTGGTTCACTAAGCCCCTTACAAGGAAGCGAGAAAGAAATAAGGTATTTCAACATTCTTTCTGTTGCCCAAATGAGGACTACTCAGATTCAAGTTACATTTGTAATAAGTATGTTAGATTATACTTTGATGGACTGCACCATGTTCTCAGTTACTAAAATCCTGGCTTTCTTTAGACTGGGGATTTTTTTTTGCCTTAGTTGTGTTTTAGTTCCTCCTTTCTTAAGCTTCATACTAACCTTGCTCAGTATTTCTACCTTCTGTGGATGTCAATGAAGGTGCATGTAAAGGCAAAGAGCATTATTTCTTTGTGACTCAAAGAAATTATGGGTGCCTGTAGACATGTGGGACATCTGCTCCAATGTGCTGTAATTACAGCATGTCAGAACAGACTCAGTTAATTAATTAGCACACTCCAGCAGCCTCAGCATTTTGTGTATTCAGCATCCCCATTTTTCAAATGGTGGCAGGGGTACTTTAACTTAAACTCATCCAACAAGCTTTAGTTACAGTGCCCCTGCTGGCATTTTGAAGCATGGAATACTGAATACACACGACATTGCCAGCGCTTCAATTAGAGCAGCTTACAAGAGCCACTCTAATTAAAGCCACTCTATATACACATACCCCCCCGGCACCTGGACTATGTGTAAAGTCGTTTTATATGCAGAAAGAACTACTATGTACTGAGACACTACAACACTACTATTTCACTAATTTCAGGTTATTCCAATGTGCTGTAATAGTTACTTGTGCTCAGAAATCTTGTGGCGAAATTGCTTTCTTTTGTAAAATGCTGATTCATCTAAGGCTATATACAGATATTCATTTTTTCCTGGGAGAGTTGCTGCTCTCCTAGGAGAAACCATGACTGTACAGATGTTCAGGATTTTTCTCCCAGAGCAAAAATGGGTTAAAATAAGCTGGGAACAATCAGAGTTAAAACATACCTGGGAGAGTTTCTCCTGAGAGAGTGAATGTCTATACACCATCTTGTCTGAGAAAAGCTATGGCACAGACCTCCAGCATTCCAAGATGTTTTTTTCTACCCCTTCTCCCTTCTCCCACAGGGTACCCACTGACTCTACTACAGGCTTCCCTCAATTTATGCTGTACATGCATTCCCGAAGAACGGCACATAAATTGAATTTGCATAAAGTGAACCCACTTTACAATCTAACAAAAAGGGATAGGTTCCCATGACAGGGAGGAAGGCTGGGACTAGGGAAGGGGTGGGGGGAGGGGTGCCACTCCTGGGACTGCACAAGGCAGCAAAGCAGAGGGAACAGAGCTGCACTTCTCCCGGCCCCAGCTGCAGTGGCCCCGGGAGTCGCTGGCACTAACTGCCTGCAGCCAATGAGCTGCACCATGCTCTGTGTGACCCCACTCACCTCTGCTCCTGGGCTGTGCCATGCCCTAGTACAGGCAGCTGGTGTCGTCTACTCCAGGGCCACTGCAGCCAGGGCTGGGGTAAGTGCTGTGCCCCGCACCACCCGGGGCTTCACTTTCCTGCACTCACCCCAGCCTGTGCTGGAGTGGCCCCCGGGAGCAGCTGACACCAGCTGCCTACACCAGGGCACGGCACAGCCCAGGAGCTGGGGTGAGCCCAGGCGCAGTGGGACAGGCAGACCATGGTGCAGCCCAGCAGCTGTAGGCAGCTGGTGCTGGCCACTCCTAGGGCTGCTGCAGCCAGGGCTGGGGTGAGTGGGGCCATGGCCCTTTCGCCTCCCCCCACAGACTTACCTACTTGGGCGAGGGGTGGGGGGGTATCTATGCTGATCACATAAGAGTAAATTTACCTTTCATATAATGAATTATGGGTTTAAATATACTCATCACATAAGAGTGTATTCGCATATAAAGAATCTGCATAAATTGACGGAAACCAGTATTCAGAATTTTTCCTGGTGTCAATATTCAGAACTTCACTCGACTCTAGTAGTAATGAATAATGCAGACCTTTATTGATTGCACTGTGAGTCAAGTGTGACTTTAGGGGGTAATAATTGCCAATTACAGGAAAGTGCTTGACAGTGTTTTATTAACATTTACGAGCCCTATTTTTTAAAATGATTCTATATAGAAGAAATAACAAAATAGCCAAAATTATGTTGACTTCAGCAGGGTCAGGACATCATCTATACTTTCTTAACAGTTACAGTTCCTACAGACCCTCCACAACTTCCTGAAAAATGCCCTGAATCAAATGATGACCAATCTTGGATTCTTTTCCATGGCCATTGCTACATGTTTAATACTGATGAAATAAAATGGAGCGAAGCATCTGTTCAGTGCCTTTGATTGGGTAAGAAGCAATTGTATTGGTATTTTATTTATATCACACTTCAATGCTCACTTTGTTCTTTTGAATTTTGCACTGTTTTTGTTATTTCACTGTTTTTGTTATTTTGAATCCTAGGACAAAGGGCTTCTGTACAGCATGGCAGCAGTGCCCCAGCTTGTACAGCCCTAAGTCCACTTTACCCACTTCCTCACACATGCTTCAGGCCTAGAAACATGCTGGAAAATATTTCAGAGGGAACATCAGATTGTTGTTCTCAGGCACACTAGAGATGAAGATTTGAGCCTGGCAGCAGAGGGACTTCCTAGATTGTCTTCACCAACATATTTCAGAATTTGGAGCACAGATACAGGAGCAGGTAGTCAAAGAGTGCTCAGGGGTGGGTGGTCTGGGATATGCTATCTCCATGGTATAGGGAAGCAGAAGCATAGTAGTGTAGGTCCACACTTGGGGCAGTCACAATGCACAAGGCCACCATAGTGGTGGGTGGTTATTTCTGTGCCCCCACCAAAGACAGCTGCTACCCTGGTTCCATCCCCCACCCCAGGTACACTGTCTCTAGACAAGGATCTAAATTGTTCCCTCCCCTGCATCCTCATGACTTTCTCTACTTCCTATTAATAAACCTGCTTCTTCCCTACTAGCCTACTGTCTGTAGAGGGTTTTATAATAGAAACTCCTACTATTAAAAAAGGCTAGTTTCTAAAGCAGGATGGAGTAATAAGTGTGTAATAATAGGCTGATTTGTTTCGTAATTCATTTTTTAGGAGCTACTTTGGTTTCCATAGAAGATTTGGCTGAATCAAACTTTTTAACTGTCAGTATTGAGCCCCTTGCAGACAAGACAAATGGGTTTTGGGCAGGAATATACAGAAATGTGGGTGGTAATGATTTTAATTTCAATAATTTATTATAAATATTCTGAATGAAACAGATGGTCTATAATTATAAAAATCTGTCATAACCTATCAGGTTCTAATGCATAGAAAATAGAAATTCATCAGGAAATAGTCTGAAGAATTTATAAAAAAAAGATGTGAAGTGTTTTGCTTAGAAATCTTAACTGGAGATTTTGGTCTTATCCAGCCAAAATAGATCCCTTAAAATATTGTAGAAAAGAGATTTATGAGTTTTTGTTATGTTTCATTCACAGTAGGGCCCATGAATTCATGACATTCAAGTGGAGGGATTCTTATGGCTACAGAAATATATACAATGCAAAAATCTAGCTTTCATTAGTACATGTTGTAATAACAATTAAAACAGTTTTAACAGATACAGTTCCTGAAAAGCAGAATACAGAAGGTCCTTTCTTTAAGGAGAAAGAACAAGTGTGGATTTGTGCTCCAATCAAGCTGGCTATAATTGAGGCTATTATGGGGACCAAAATTGTCTGAACATAAATTAAAAGTACTTAAAGGCTGTTATGATTTGTGGTTGTCTTTCACAGCTATCTGTGAACTGCACAGAAGCCCAGAATCTGTGTAACCCCTACAGTTTCTGATTAGTTATATAAGAGCATAGGACTAGAATTCAGTCCCATGGCCACTGAATCCATTGTCCTGTGTTCACAAGTAGCCACTTGTCTAGAGCAATCCACAGGAGCATCTGCTCCAGCTTGTTTCTCTCACCAGAGCCACATAGCATCCAGTTAGAAAAAGTAATCTACTGTATGTCACAGGGAGAGAGCACTGCACTGACAGTGAAATTATTTGGGAAAACTTGTTCAGACTGTGACTTGTGCTAGAGAGGAAGGCAAAATCAAATCAAATCCTTACAGTCCTTGCTAATTTGACACAGGACAGTTTTAATTTGACCCTCCCAAATCTAGCTATTGTTTTAACGCTGAGTGAGTAAGACCCACCAAGCAAGTACCTGAGAGGTTTCTCTGTACCAGTTAGAAGCATCAGCACACTACAGACCAACTCATACCTTTACTCAAGGTTGCTGTGTAGTGCTTAAAAGGAAGAGAAAAAAAAATCCACCATAGAAGCCAAATGCTATGTTCAAAGGAGAATAGATTATTAGTGAAGAACATAAAGAATGATATTCACAGATGTAAGGAAAGAACTAGACTGTAGATTACTAGGATTATCGGACTGTAGATTATCGGTTCGGGGGTGGGGGCAGGGGGAGTTGTGGTTTGAAGAGAAAAAAAGAGATTACCAAAATGCTTAGTAGAAAGGGAGTCCCCAGTCTAATGCCAGTCAAAAATCCTCCCTCCCTCCATTTTGTTCCTTCCAGTGTCCTTAAGATCCTTTATAAACAGTGCCCACATATTTCAAATGTGGATGTCTAAAATAATGTATCTCATCATACTCCTAAAATATGGGTCTAGATGCAGGACTATGAGTAAAATGTGGATATCCAGTAGGGCTGTGTGAAACACCATCGTTTCATTTCGATATCCATTTTGCCATTTTGAAGGGACTGTGTTTCATCTTGTTTCATTTTGTTTTGAAGCACTGTTCTGTTTCGTTTTGGCAAAATTGTTTCACTGTTTTGAAGTGTTTCGACATTTCACCCGTAGGCTATACTAGGGAATCATGAAAATGCCTAAAACTGTCATTTCTTGCCTGATTCAGATGAAAATTGCAAGGATGATAACCCCTTCTGAGGGCATGACACCTGCTAAGTTTCAAGAAGCTAGGTGCAGAGGTTTCTTGAAAACTGCACCTCAAACTGTTCAAAGCAAAACTCCTGATACTTGCCAGCAGCGATAGCCTCCTCTCATCCAGCACTCAGATCTGGGGACCTGCACCCTGGGAGGGCTGTGCTGGACTCCTCCCTGGAGCTGTGCACCAGATGACAGGAGGCTGCCGCTGCCACCCAGGACCAGCGCTAGGTGCCACCTGCACCCAGCGCCAGGGAAGTTTGAAGCTGCCATTGGTCCCAGGTGGCAGAGGCAGCCTCCTGTCATCTGGCATGCAGGTCCAAGGGCTCACACCCCTGGGAGGGCTGCCAGGCAGTGCTGAACTCCTCCCAGAGGTGTAGGCCACCAGATTTGTGCGCCGGATGACAGGAGGCTGCCCTGTCACCTGGGACCAGCACTGGGCACAGCCTGCACCCAACGGCAGGGAAGATTGATGCTGCTACTAGTCCCAGGCAGCAGAAGCAGTCTCCTCTCATCCAGCATGCAGATCTGGGGGCCCACAGCCCCATGGACCTCAGCCCAGCAGCAGGAGGCTGGGAGAGCCAGGGCTATGCTCCACCTCCCGCTGCCGGGTTGAGCTCGATGGGGCTGGTGGAGCCGGTTGGAGCACAGCCCAGCGGCGGGAGGCAGGCAGAACCAGGACTGTGCTCTCCCCTGCTTCCCACCACTGGGCTGCTTCAAAACTTAAAACATTTTGAAACTTTCAAAACATTTTGAGTGTCTTCATTTTGATTCAAAGCTGTTTGAAGCTTTTTGTTTCGTTTCAATTTGGCTGTTTCAAGCTTGAAACATGTCAAAACAGCTTTGAACTGAAACATTCAATGAAATTTCATACAGCCCTAATATCCAGATCTAAGATAATCTTCGTAAAAGAATAAGAGGAAGTAAAATCTATTAGTATATTATGGAATAACTGACAGAAAGAAATATTAAAAATCCCTTGTAGAAAATAGAAAAAAAAATAAAAACTGACAGATTTCATTAATATCTTTGTTGACTATTTGTTCTGCCCTTTTAATTCATTTTCAAATTTATAACATTAGGGGAGTGGTTATGGCTAGACAATGCTGCAGTAGATTTTGTCAACTGGAAAAAAGGGGAGCCTTCAAGTAATCATTCTGATTACTGTGTGGAAATATCTGCCTCATCTGGGTACTGGAATACCATTCCCTGCTCTTCCAAAAAGAAATCTGTTTGTAAAAAAAGCAAAGAGTAAGTGATATGTTTATTCTTTTATATTGATGCTTATGGTTTTATTTTAATGGTCAGACCACAGGATATGTACTCTTTGAGTTGTCTAGCTTACAATATTTACATTTTCCCTCTGCTGTTTGTTTATCATACCGTGCCAAAAATATATGTATGTGTACATATTTTAAATACCACATACTCAAAGACTCATTTATAAACATGTAAATATTGTATAAAAACATTTTTGTATTCTATACTAAACTGTCACAAACCACAGTTTATGTTAAGTAACTATATAATTATTAACATGACAAAGATGGCATTTGCTCTCAAATAAAATATTTGGTGCAAAGAAAGGAAAGGGAAAATAATCGAAAGACAGCAAATTAAAAAAATGTTAAGTAAAGACTGTAAATTTAAAACATTTTTGGAAAGCGATAAACAAGCCAGTTAAACGCCCCTCTACAGTTTATGACATGCTCAGAAATATATTGCATTACGCCAGCTCCCCAGCTTTCTTCCCATAGATGATATAGGTATCTTGACATTTTATTAGTACATGTAAGTAAGCAGGATATTGGCCCTCTCTGTGCTGCACATGCTTCAGATTTTTCTATAACGTTGTATTCTGTCAGCCATGCCAAAGAATGGTCAAAAAGTACCTACGGATAACCACAAATCTTTGAAAATGCTTTAAATGGCTCTGTGATGCTTTTCTTCCATTTTTCCTACTAGCTTTAATTTTCTCCCTCCAGACAACAGGAATTACATTTAAACAATTTTCTTGTCTGCCTCCTTTTGTGTGAAGATACAGGCTGTACTTTGTTCAAGTGAGGTGGCCGATCTAATTCTGGTTAAGTAAAAACAAAATGAAATCATTGTTCAAATTCCTGTGGAAAACTTTGGGAAGCTAGTAAAAAAGGTTCAGTTAGCACTTATTTTTTATATTTTATTTCTGTATGATTCAGGGCCATCTGCTTTCGGCAGGAAGGAGAAATAGAGAAATATCATGAGTTGTGCTACTGGGTGATATTTCTGACTCAGCTGAAAGAGCAACATTGTACAAGGCTTTGATTTCCTGTCCAGTTTTACAAACCACAAAGGTTCTGAACTTTCTGAGTTTCACCAATTATTAATCTCTTCTAAAAGAACTGAAAGTCTCCAAAAGCAAATAACAATTTCTCATGCAACATCATCAGGTCTTTATAAAGGAGTTCCTATTTTAAGGCAATTTTTTATTTTCTCTCAGAAGGTCAGAATTGAATGTTCTTGATCGTCACGAGCGTCCTGGAAAGCATTACATCAGTACTGACACATGATTGTACCTTTGCAATTGGTTGGGTCTAGTCCTTTTAGTGCAAGTGCAGAAGTCAGTGATGGAGCAAGGAGCAGTCTTACACAGGCTGTAGTTACACATGCATTTCAGAACCTGCATTAGGTGGTTAATAAGTGAATGCTGCACCATCTAATCTAACTTGTGGTATAATAGACACATTTCTTCTGTGTTCCTATATGATATGATGCTTCATGGTACTTTTAAGTCCTGTCCAGGACAATGCCAAAAGGATGTGGTCTGCTTCTGCACATGGTTCAGTAAAGGCAATATCATACTGCCAAAAGTGTTCATGGATTCAGAGTCATCTGGTTTCTATCAAAATGCTCAGTGTTAGTGGTGTTAATTTCAAAAGACTTTCAGAGAGTGCCCTCATTCTACAGCATAAAGAAACTGCATTAGAAAACTGTCAGCTGATATAAATGAAGTGTGTAAGGATGGAGGTTAAGAATGCAAAATTTGTGTGCTGTGAATACTACAGCACATTAAATCAAAACCTGTCTTGAATAGTCTGGGTATAACATAGGAAATCAGGTCATTTTTTCATTATTCAATAAGTGGGGCCAACTGCTCTCTTATTCTAAGATCTGTTCAGTGCAGCATATATGGGCAAGGGATGGGGAGCCATCAGAAGCCTGCTATGTCAGGTTTGTAGGGGAGTTGATATACAAGTCAATTTGGATAACTTGACATCCCCAAGACCCCTACAAGTGAATTCATAAGTAGGACTCAACATCTTTGCACTAAGGGATACATCAGGGAGAGAAATCAGAAGAAAACAGGGTGGGCCACTGGCTGTTTTGTGGGGATTCAAATTAAATATACATTTAAGCAGGCTTGAAGACTTTTCAGAAGAATAACAAATTAAAATAACTCTGTGCATAGAGAAAGGTCATTTAAGCACATGTCTGACGTTAAGTACAGTCAGGCCTCAATTTACATGGTGGTTATGTTCTTGAAAAAACATTGTGCAAATAGAAATCGTGTAAAAGATACCAAGGGTCTATGGGAAATAAGGGTTTAGGTTCTAGATGTTGCTGACAATTTGGGTGAAAAATGCTCATGTGTGCACGCAGCCGCAGCGCAGCATACAGGCAGTGAGGAGCAGAGCCCGGTAGCTTGAAGAGCTGTGTGTAGGTGTTAAGCCTGGTGTGATGGAAGGGAAGGGGTGTGGAGAGGGCAGATCAATGCCCCCCATGGTGAGGGAGGAGTGGGGCAGGAGCAGACACTGTCCAGTTGGGGCAGGGTGGGGCAGGCACAGGATGGAGCCACAGCTTGTCCAGGGGACACAAAGGGGGTGGCTGTCACCGCTGTGCACACCCTGGGAAGACACGGGGTGGTGTGTGTCCCCGGATCTGCATGGGTGGGGCAGGCTGCAGCTGTGAGCTGGACCCGGGATTGCAAGGGGCTCTTCTTGGTGGGGGCTGAGCCAGGCTGGGCTTGGGGTGGATGGCAGCAGCATTGGAAGAGAGCTATGGGCGGGGGGGCTACAGTGAAATTTGGGGTGGCTGCAGGCTCCTCCCAGTGCTGCCACCACCCACATCAACATATGAGCACCTTACCACATGGTGAAAGAGGTGGAGATTTACTATACATCAGCTGTACCATGATAACTGCCCATACGTATGAGCTCTCACCCCAGGTTAGGTAGAAGCTGAGCTGTGGTACTCTAGCCTCAGTGAATGAGGGGTACTTCATTTGTGAGTATCTAAGAGCATAAATGTTAAAATTTCATACATATTAAAGCAGGACTTTCTTCCTCCTGCAGCAAGACTGAGTTTTGAATTAATATTTTGGGGATAGTGAGTCTGATGTTCCTTTTTTCTTCTCCATCCATATTTGCAGTTTTCTGTGGTCAGGCTGTATGTGTGTTAATTTTAAAAAGTATTCAGAAATAAAACAGTGTCTTGCTTCTCTATATTCCTGATTGTAAGTTAACCAGTGAACCAGGGGCCTAAGCCTATAGCACCCTCAGTCTATCTGCACCTGTTATCATAGAATCATAGAAAATTAGGTTTGGAAGGGACTTTAGGAGGTCATTTATTCCAACCCGCTGCTCAAAGCAGGACCACCCCCAACTAGATCATTCCAACCAGGATTTTGTTGGACCAGGCCTTATATATATATAATGACTGCTATTTTGCCTGGGAAATATACAGAATACTTTGCACTTTGTTCCACCCCTTAAAGCTGGTCTTATTGGCCAAGTACAGACAGTTAAAAAGCCTGAGGCAGAACTGATTCAATCTTTCCAAGTTAGTCTAAGCTTTGTAGATTGAACTGATAAGCAAGTGAACAGACATTCATTTTTGAATCCTGAAATTCAGCCACATGCCTGCAGTTGCCCAGGCCAGAAGAGGAGGGCCACTAGAACATGCCTCCCTCCTTGGCTGGAGTAGATTGCTTGGGCCAAGGCTAGCCCTCCCACCCTGCCAGGTGCAGGGGAGGTGCAAAGCATTGTGGGGGATTGTGTGTTAACTTGAATCAGGAGGGAATCTGGCACAGAAGTTCAATAAACCAGTCCAACTTAAATTAATGAAGTCTGATACTACATCCATCCAGGGTTATGTTAAACCAGTTTTGGCCATTTTGAAAGCAGTTTATGTGCACCGCACTTCTGTTGTGTTACAGAATTTAACTGGTTTTCAATCATTTATACCACTTTATGTGTAATTTCTATCCCTAGCCATCATCACTCCACCTGGCAAGACCACTTCACTGGATAATTCTAGTGAACTAAGTAGCCTTATCTAATTAGAAAGATTACTTTAAGTTTAGTACCAACATGATTTAAAGTATTGGCACATTTAATCAAATAGGTTTCTGATTTATGTCAATGTAAATGAGTAGAAAAATCAAGCTAATGATTTTCTGTAATCTGCAGCCTAGTACTTATGACAGTTGTTGACTAGTAATTTCTTTACATTTATTTACAGAAGACAAAATGGATGAGGAACCTGTCCAAAGCAGAATTTGGATACTGATTATTCTGGTCCTGTTAATTTTCATAGGAGTGGGCATCATGATTAACAACTTATTCAAAATAAAAAGGCTGAATCAGCTACAAATGAATGTGAGCTCCAGTAGCATACTGTTAGAGCATAGTAGTGCTATAACAGAAATATAATTGGAGAAAATAAGACCTTAAGCAAAAGTTATATTTGCCTATTGCATTCAGCACATTTTTATACATACTAACTGAAGCTATTAATCCTTTTAAACTACCCCAAGAAATTCTTAAACTTTTTCACAGAAGTAAAATTTAGGGCCTTGCCATATGGGACATTTAAGATGTGTTAACTGCATATAAATCTACACATTCAAGCAGTAAAACTTACTTAGTGCGATCCTATCATGGCAGTGTCACAACTTTTTGGGTGAGGAATATCTACAGATCCTATTAAGTAACACATATTCAGCTATTGCCAGATTACTCCTATGAGTTTAAGTCTTCTGTGTGGTGCTGGGGTTGGCAATGACAATCAGTTGATGCAGTGCCAGGGCAGGGGCAACAATCAGCTCATTGTCAAGCTCGCTTCCCCCACTACACCTGGGTCTTAAGCCAGTGCTGAGACTTGAATTAACAATTAGCTGGTGTCTTGATCTCTGCACTGCTGTGTGTGTCAGTCACGTTTTTTTCCCAGCTCTTCTATTTACCATACTTGTCAATAAGCCATACCATATATTTTCCCTCAGGGCCTTGTCACAGGGGACACTGGGCATGTGTTTTATTTAGAACATGGTAAGCATTAGCATACCATATTAAAGGTTAGAACGTGTTCTGAGCAGTTTCCTTGTAACGCTAACTATGATCTCCCAGCCCACATACTTCATAGTGAGCTCAAGCCTCTCAATTTTTGCCAAAACTTACTCATTATCCATAAAGAATCTCAATCTTAGACATATGGGGCATGTCCAAATGAGCACTGCTAATCTGCAGTGCAACAGTTGTTGGGCGGGGGTGTTGACACTGGGAGATCCCAGTGTCAAAAAAACCCACCACTAAAAAAAGTGATGTGCATACAGCAGCATCGTGCACGACCAGAAAGGGAGCCTGGCTGGCCAGAGCCATATTCTGGCTTCCAGCCAGGGTCTAAGCAGCTGGCTCAGTACCGCTGTTGCCCAAGGAGGCCCCCAGGATCCCAGGTAAGGCTGCTGTGGCTAGCACAGGCTAGCCTCAGCCTCCCCTACCCCACCCAAGTTACTTTGCTGAGTGCCATAGTGTGCATGCATGGGCATGCCCTGGGACAAATAGCAGCTGCCCAAATATACCCTGTTGCTACTTGTCCCATAAGAAACGCATGCCTCTGCATCTGTGTTTGCTGGGACATGCCCATAGTGAGCATTCCCTCAACAAATACTCCACGGGCATCATATCAACTTCGTTCCAAAGATCTTGCTGCTGGGACATAGGCTAATGAAGGTGTATATAAGATTGCTGCAGTGAAGATGACTTTGGGATATATGAAGTTACATGAATAATTGTTTTTCATCTTTGTTCATTCAGTGTTAAAATCCAAACCACACAAGTATTGATTTTGTAAAATGTGATGTAAACCTTATTAAAATCATGTTCATGGATCAATATATTAATAAGTGAAAGTGAATGTTAATTGCTTTTCTTCATTTGTGGCTTCAGCTCAAGTTTTGTAAAATAAATATGGCTGCATATTTTTATTGGTCAAATTTTTATGACATTCTATGAGTATTAACTTTTTTATCAGCTTGAAATTGACACTGTGTAAATATATAAAATAAAATATGTATTCCTTAGATGATAATATCTTATTCCTTAGATAATAATACTTAAGTACTGAAGAGCTTAGCCTGCAGAGATGCCACATAGTTTGTAAGCAAGGGGTTAGGGAACTTTTATTTGTGACCAGATGAGTTATAGCCAAGAGTCCACAGAAAGCAGATGCTGCATATACTTGTTTAAAACAGAAAAATAATAATAATTTTAAAAGTGCAAAATAAAACTGTCTTGGTTAAATTTTCTTTCATATGACTTTGTTGTGAATGTACTTTTCTGACTTTCTGATTAGTCCCACACTACAGTATCTCTTGAATTCAGATGCTATGGGTATGATACAACATACTGAGCGTGCCTACACATGCATTTACACCAAATTAAACTTACTGTGCAGTAGGTGGAAATAGGCCATCGTCTACACATAAAGGCATTAAAATGCATTAACACTGTGTGGACTGACTTGGGACTAAACTTATTCCCAAGTGAGTCCATACACACAGTGTTACTGTGCAGTAAGTCTACATGTAAGTTGTCTACATGTGTGCACAGTAAGTTGTCTACTGCATGTGTTACTGCGCAGTTACTAATCGGGTGTAAATTTGATACCTGCGTAATGCTCAAGTTGGCATAAGTCACCATATTTACTGTGCACTACAGGTGTGCACGTGTAGACACCCTCCTGTACTATGCAGTAATTTTGGTTGCCATGCAGTAAATGCACACATGTAAATGCACCTACTCAACACTTTATGGTAGCAGACAGCCTTCCAGCCATACTGGCTTCTCTTCTCTAGGTCTTCTATTCTCTAGACCAGATTTAAAATGGCCTGGCTGCAAGTTACAGGAGAGATCCTGGGTATCAAGAGGCCTGAGGATAAGACTATAAACTAGAAAATTCCTCTGACCAGGGACTACGCAGAGAGGCTATTGATCTGTATGTGAATAACCTCATACCAACATGTAGCTGTCATATTAAACTAGTAAAGACAACTTTTTTTACATTCATAAAAAAAGGCATGTTTGTGCTTATTTGAGGAAAAACTTAATGGGATTTTTAGTTTGAGGTTTTTGTCATAGGAAAGGGGAGGAAAACACCCGAACAGGTATTTATGCAACCAGATCTGAGTTCTTTCCCCCTACTTTAAAAGAAGAAGAGCTGCTTGAAACAGAAGCATGAATGAAACAGGGCCAAAGATGGCTGCAAACACGTAAGTGATATAATGTCTCTTAAAGAGAAGAAGTAATATCTTACATAAGTTATAGATAAAGGGGAATGACTCTTTTAAATTCTTATATAAAATCATGTGTATTCTTGTTAACAGGAATAATTGAAACAGGAACTAAACCATATTATAATATCTGCTTCCCACTGAAACAAACAACAATAAAATTATTTTCATAAGGGCATTATTTTAATAAAGGATAAAGGAAAATGATTACTAGAGGGTCAGATTATTAAGTTTATGAATGAAACACCTCTGTAAGACTTTTGGTACCTGGCATGAAAATCCATCCTTCCTGTAGCAGCCTGCTTCTTATAGGCACATTCTGAGGTGGTAGCAGAATTTTTAGATCAAAACTTCAGAGAAGTGCTTTTTGCCCTTAGATGGAATGTACTTCTCCTTTGCAGCATGTCTTGCAAGCACTGGTGACAACCAGGAATTGGTCAAAAGTAAATAAAACTTTTCAGAAGAAATTGGCAAAATATTTATGAGCTTTATCAAAATAATCTGGAGTTCAATTTTTTTATCTTGGTCTACTTCATATGCTTATTTGCACTTTCTTTAGGGATTCAGCTTGTTTGCTATGCATGAGAAAGACATTTATCTACTCAACTCACTTATTATTTGAACAAAAGGTATATTTTCTGAAAATGTATAGGTATATCAAATAATAGAATGCTATACCTTAATGTTAACATGTTATGACTTAATGTTAGAGGCTCTTTAAGGCCCCCAGCAGACATTATTTCCAGCAAGCATCAGGTAATATTGCTCAATAGAAACTGTTGCTCCTTGTGACCTGATTCATATTCATTGGACTAACTATCCAAGGGGGGAAAACATAGCTTGGTAACTTACTTCACTAGCACTTGCCTGCAACAGGAGCTGAAGAGCTGCTGGCACCATCTGTAACTCCTCCTCCCTCACCTCCAGCCTTCCACTGTTCTGCTAATGAGAAGTAGGCTCTGAGCTCACCAGTTGAACTCCCCCTGGGTGAAGGAGCTGCTGCCCCAACCCTTGCACAAGGAGGGGAGAACCTGTGCAAAGGTGAAGTGTGGGAAGGGGAAGGGAGTGGTGGGGCTAGAGGAGAGGCAGTGAATCATGACATTTCCTTTTGTGGCATCCTGGAGCAGCAGAGTTTAGCATAAGTCACAGGAAGTTACCTTGCAGGAAGGAGTTGAGGTAGAGGAGAGAGCTGCCCACCTTGGGATGCTGGAGGACCTGGCCTAACACTATCAACCTATGTATAACATTCAAATTGAAGCATGATGCAAACAAGCTGTAAAGATGTTGTACATTTAACAAGTAACAGCTCTGTGACTGGATCAGCATTTTTGTGGCTTGTTATTGGATAATAAATTGCTTGAACATGTAGCACTTTCCAATTTATTTCTCCATTAACACATATATCAGTAACTGGGAAAGCATCTCACTCATCAAGCAGAGAAGAGACAGTGGAGGAAGGAAAAGGAAAGGAATCCCACCCTGCAGCTTACTGTCCAATGCAGAAAGACCTGCAACATAGATATGTGGATCAAGAAATGAACTCTTAAGTCACCTCAAGACCCACCAATGAGCCATGGTAGAGATCCTTGAATCAAGGGATTTTTTGATGATAACAATGATGGACTAGATGATCCCATGAGGTTCCTTCCAGACCTACTTTCTTATAAGTGCAGATCCTATTCTCTGTGGCTTCAGGGACAAGACTAGGAGTACTGGCCTCAAAGTGCAGTAGGGGATATTTAGGTTGGGTATTAGGAAGAATTATCTCACTATGAGAGTGATTAAGCGTTGGAACAAGCTGCCCAGAAAGACTGTGGAGTCTCTCTCCATCCTTGGAAATGTTTAAGAGTAGGTTAGATATCCACTAGACTGGGATGGTTCAGGTTGAAATGATCCTGCCTCAAGCAGGGGTTGGACTAGATGCCCTCCTGAGGTCCCTTCCAACTCTACTTTTCTATGGTTCTATGATTCAGTGATAAACATACAGCAATATAACTCATCTGTATGCATATGGAACAGTTATACTGTGATATCTAGTGGGCACTCTGAAGCAGCTATTCTATATCTGCCCCGCACCTGCTGTAATTTTTCCCATTTTTTATTTAGGGAAGACAATTTATCTCCATTAATAGACTCATTTGCTAAAATCACTTACAAAAAGATGTATTTTTATACATCTGGGTAGCTGATGCATCTGAGTTATCTTGGGATGATGACCATGAAGACAAGACACTAGTTTTACCTTGAGATGAAGTAAGGAATATCAGGGTATAATAGTTTATAAGCTCACATAGTTTACCTTGTGGTCAAACTGAAATGCTTTTTCTCATTGTGTTTTCACCACTACACAGCTTATACAAATTATTTTTCCAAAGGTAAAAAAAAAAAACCCTCCTTTTTCAGTAGTAAAGATAAGGCCTGTATCCCATTTGCTAATTTTCTCTATTCTTACCAAGTATTTATTTAAGGTGCAACACTCAAGTTTAAAGAAAGGGCACACCTTTGCTCTTTTTCTCTTTCTGTTCCCTGCTATCCTCATTTGAGGTCTGATTGACAATCCCAAATCTGACCCTTTTGTGCAATTTAATTTATTTCCAGAAGGGTGGTATTGAACTGTTACTGCTTTATCACCTACATTTCTATGGAAAGAAAATTTTCCCTTGGAAGCAAAATTTGAATTGTATATTCATGTTATTTCAGAATGATACATGTGACAGGATAGTTCTTTATTTAGAGCCCTGAGGTCTCTCCTAATTCATCAGCTTTTCAAAACTAAGGAAGGCCTGCTATCAGCTTGTTTTAAAATGATTTTATCAACAGAAACTGATTTCAGTTCCTCTCTTAGTGAAAAGAAAGAAGGAAAGGAAAGAAACATTTGTGATGAGTCTTTTCAGGTTCCTGGGTTTTCTTTCTCTCATGTATTCAGCTGTTCAGCTATTTGGTAAGTACCTGTTTTGTGTTCCTTGTAAAAGAGGATATGAAAGTGCTTCTCCAATGTTTTTTTCTTTGGGTACTTTAACACTTTGGTACAGTCTGGTGATACTGCAGCCAGTACTCATGTTAAGTGGAATGGCATAAAGAAATGTGACAGAGATTCTTATCCAGGTATGTTGGTCTCCTAGGAAGGAAGGAGAATATCCCCACAACTGGGAGAGGCAGGACGTAAGGGGCAGAACAGGACCAGAAGCACAGGCAGAGGAACAGAGCTGTAGTCATGAAGACTCGTAGTGAAACCAATGGCAATCAGCTATATGTAATGAGTTTGGTATCAGCAGGATACCCTCTGCTTGCTTAGATATTTCAGTGAAAAAGGAGACAGGAAATTGTGTGTGTAAAGATGTGATATAAAATTGTGAGACTACAGGGATAGGTATGGGGTATAATTAAGGTTTTATGTGAAAGTTAACTTTGAATAAGAATACGAAAGTAAGATCATGGTTGGCTCTGCATAACTGTGCTAGGATGGGGACAGATCACAAAGAGTCTTTCCCATATCATTAAATTCAAGAGCCACATGAAATAGCTGGGCAGTACTGGCATATTAATGCTGCCAGCAGCACTTGTTACCAAACAGAGTAGTTCCAATGAGCCACTAAAAGATAATGCAGCTGAAGCCTAAGCTGCATTGGTGTCCAAGGGAAATTATTACTATACCCCACTGATAATATTACAGTCTCCCAAGTACACTAGCTGGCACCAAGGCCAATATATTAAGCATACTTCATGAGTGCACAAAAAGAAATAGTTTCTATCCCATTTACAGTTAACCATTTCAGTAGGCACAGCAGAAAAAAAGTAGATGACATGATTTATAATTTCTACTTCATGCTTGGAGAAATGTAGTACATAGAGTCTTCAACTCTTCTACTCTTTGCCAGGTGTATCTAAGCCAGGAGATAAGACGTACCTTATGTATATCATAAGATGTGTCTAAACAGCATAATGTAATCCTGTGCTAAATTACTCTGAAGAGCCTAACCTAGATACAGGGAGCAGTGTAGCACACTGACTGGGCTACTTATTAGGGTGGTCAGTACATGATGTTAATGCAGATCTGGTACCCAAAATCTCTCTTTCAGTGATATGTCAAGTACCTTTGCATAACACTGCACTGTAGTATGCAGACTTCCCCATAATGTTGCACATACTGTGATCTGTAGCTTTGGATGGACTAATGTCTGATGGTATAAACAACAATAGACTCTGGCTGCAACTACATTAAAGAAAGGGATAAGAACTGGGCAAGACAACAAGCTACTTTTTGGCAGTTTCCTTTTCTGTTAAATGAGAAATTGCAGTGTAGCACCCTAACACCCTGATCCAAAGAAAATACAGAATAACAGAACACCTTTTGTACTGAATACGATAGATGGCCTGTGAAAGAAAAGCTCCATGCTCACATATTTACAGAATGCATTATAATATATACATATAGCCTGTTTCTAGTTCAGAAATATAAAATGTAATTCTAATGCATAATATACCAGGTGATGATAACAGCTTGGTGCAATGAAGAAATACCATAGTTGATACAATGAAGAAATACCACAGTTCCCTAAATCCAAGACAACTTTAAATTTTAGACCACCCTGCAATTATTAGATTCAATAAATGAAAAATTAAAATTTGTTATTATTTTCCATGAATAAAATCTAATTATTCAATGGTTGTCTTAAATTCATCCACCAAAACAGCAGTGGGGGATGAGAGCCCAGATCTGCCTTGCCCCCTGTGCCTATCTGCCCCTCTGCCACTTGTCTGCTCTCTTCCCCCAGTGCCTGCTTCCCCACCACACCCCACCTCACCCCACCTGCCACCTCAGTGCATTCATCCTCCCACCCTTTATCTTCTGCATGGCTCTGGCTATGAGGTAGTTAGCACTGACAGTGACCCCCAACCCCAGCCTGTCCCAGCCAGGCAGAAGCAACAGTGGCAGCTCCAGGCCTGCCTGGGTGGGGGCAGAGGGGCCACAGCCAGAACTGAAGGTAAGCAGTGGGTGGGGAGGGGCAAGTGGCCAGGAGGGCAGGCAGCAGGGCAGCAAGGGTGCAGACTGCATGGTGTTCCCCTCACTCCCCCCACACCCAAGCTGTACACCATGGATCTCCCCCAATGAGAGGTCCCCCCACACTCCCCCTACCAAGAGGCCCCTCTACCACCAGGGGTCACCCGACCCAAGGCAGGCAGCAGCTCATCTCTGTCTTTGGCCCTGAGCCTGGAGCTGAAGCCAGAGCGGAACTGCTGCCTGCCCTGAGCTGCTACTCAAATCTAAAACAATGGGTTTTCCCCATCGTGTTGATTCTTTCATGCTGATGAAACTTCTTCTTGGATTCAAGTAAATATATAAAGCTTTCCTAGAGGTCTGTTTGAAAGCCTGCTTGGAAGAGGTATTTTTCAGAGGGATTTAAGAATAAGGTCTCTTATAGTTATGACATGTTTTAAAATCTGATATAATATAAATCACTGTTTCTTCTTAGTGTGCATACTTGATAGTTCCTCTATGCCTGTCTGTATGAGTCATTTCTGATTTTCCTCCCTATTAACTAGGCTTTGTGAAGATGCTACCTTTCTCATTGTAAGTGGGACCTGAATTCTGATTATTTTGATGTAGGAAAAGGTCCATACTTCTTTCAAAGCACAGTATCACCGCAGTTTACAGTCTCTGCTACCCTCTCTTTAACATATTCATTCTTCTCATTTTGTTTTGCAGATAATGACATCTTTTTAATATATAATGAAGATAGTAAGTACTGTATGCAAGCTCAGAGCTCTAGCTCAGTCATAACTGCTCCTTGTGATCAGAATGCTATCTCACAAAAAGTTAGGTGGGTCTTTGTGCACCAAATTATGAGCCTGACATTCACTTTAGGCTTGGCAGTGCCTTCAAAGAAGGAACAAGTAGAGGTATTTTTGTATCCTTGTAACAAGACAAGTCAACTTCAACAATGGGAATACAGAAATGAGACCCTTCTTACAATCCACGGAGAAGATTTGTTTTTCAGCTCTGTCAGCAGAACAAAAGAGAACATCATGCTGCACAAGGGTTCAGGTGTGAAGAGTAAGTGGAAAATCCATGGAACCTCAGATGGTTTATGCTCTTGGGGATATGATGGTAAAGTTTGAAAGTTAATCCTTATATTCTTGTTTATTAATTTGTTTATGTTCCCATTGGGACTTCAGATGAGGGAAAGTACTATAAGGATGAATGGAAAACACATAAAAAAGTTTAAAATGACATTTTCATTGTATGTTAAAGAAATACATATTAGTTTAAATGCTGTAAGGTGGATGTACAATGGTTGGATCATTATGTTCAATGAGTAGTCATTAGTGGCTTGAAGTCTAGTTGGGAGGAGATGCTGTGTGGGGCTCCCTAGCAGTCTATCCTGTGTACAGTACTGTATAATATCTCATTAATGATCTGGAGAATGGTCTTGAGTGCATGCTTAGCACTTGCAGATAACAGCAGGTTCCAGACACTTTGGAGGTGAGACCTGGATTCCAGAATGACTTTGACAAACTTGAGAAATGACCTGTTATCAACTGGATGAAATTCATCAAGGACAACTGGGAAATCCTGCAATTGAGATGGAATAGTTGCATGTACAAATACACACTAGGGAAGGACTACATAGCTTGCAGAACTGTAGAAAAGGACTTTGGGGTTACAGTGTACCATAAGCTGAATATAAGCCAACAGTGTGCCCATGTTGCAAAAAAGGCCAATAGCATGCATGGCTGTATCAATAGGAATTTCACTTGCAAATCAAGGGAAGTGATTCTTGTACTCCAGAGGTAGGCAAAATATGGCCTCAGATCCAGGCTTCCAGGTGACTGGATCCAGCCTGTGGGTGCCCCTGCAGTGCTTTGCATGGGTCCAAGCCCCACCCAATCGTGCCAGAGCAGCCTGCGCCAAGCTCCCGCTGGTGTCCACAACCTGGCTTCGGCCAGCACATGCAGCTTCTGGTGGGCTCTTCCCAGTGCGGCTGCAGCTGTGTGCTGCTGTGTGCCCCTGCCTCCAGAAGCAGCTCTCTCTCCTGACCTTGCTCCTGCTGCACTGTGGCGTGTTGCTCCAGGTGAGCAGCTTCAGCTGGGTGGCTCCTGCCCCAGTGCATGGGGCTCTGGCTCTAGCTCCTGGCCAACTTCAACTGGAGCTAGAGTGCCATGTGCCCAGTGGGAGTGGTGCAACATGGTGTGGTATGGCACAGCATGTGCAGGAATGGGAATAGAAAAGGTCCTTTATAAGTCCAGCAAGCTGGCTGCCGAGGCTCCCTCAGGAACACAGAGCTGGCAGGTAACACCTGCCCCAGCACATGGGCATCTGGCTTCAACTCCCAGCCGCCTTCCCACCCACCTGCCCATCCACTCTCTTACACTGGCAGGAGCAAGATCAGAAACAGGATCTTCTACTGGAGGTGTGGGGCATAGAACAGCACCTGGCCAGGCTGTGGGCTTGGCCCCATATGGAACACCATGGGGACAACGCAGATCGCATGCCTGGGCAAGGTCTGCTGCATGTGTTGCACCTCCCCCCCAACAGTAGGCATCCAGGACCCCCCCCCCCAGCAGACCCCCTTACACACACACACACACACACACACACACACACACACACACACACACACACACACACACACACACACCCCCCCACA
>NW_017729004.1:47127334-47145152 GCF_001723915.1 Gavialis gangeticus | reverse complement strand
CACACACACACACACACACACACACACACACACACATCTTCCCAGAGGGCAGGGCCATGTAGGGAGTAGGCCCAGGCCCTGGGCTCTAGCCTGGAACTGTCACTGCCCTGAAACCTGGCTCCAAGATCCCAACCTTGCTCGCCCCTCCCACTCCTCAACACTGCTTCCTGCCCATCCACCCTCAGCCCCATACGAAGTTTTGGTGAAGGGTGAGGTGGGGCAGGACCAGGGCCAGGGGTGCTGATCCAGTCCATGATAGCTCATTAAAGCACTGTATGTGGCCCTTGGACCCAAATAATTGCTCACCTCTGTCCTACTCCATTTGACATTGATGAGGCCTCACACGTAAAGTCACAGTTTTGCACCACTTACTTCTAGAAAGATATGGACTAATTAGAAAGAGTCTGGCAGGGAGTAACAAAAGACATTACTAGAGGCCTAAGGAACATGACTCATTTGGAAAGGCTAAAGGAACTAGGATGTTTCAGTATGGAAAGTAAGACTGGAGATGGGATTTGATAACAGTCTTCAAGTACATGACGGGTGGTTATATGGAGGCTGGAGATAAACCAATCTCTATGCCTGCAGAGAACAGGACAAGAAGTAATTGTTTTTAAATTGAAGCAAGGTAAATTTAGTTTGAATATTAGAAAGTACACTGAGGGTGGTTAAGCACTGGAACAGGCAACCCAGAGAAGTTGTAGAATCCTTGGACATTTTAAGAGGAGGTTAGACAGACCCTTTGACTGAAATGTTTATTCAGGGATGAACCTGCTTTGAGCAGGAGACTGGACTAGATAACCTCTTGAGCAGGGATGTGCGAAGCTTTGGTCACTGATTCGATTCAGAAGAGAGCCGTCCTGATACAGCGGCCAAATCTCTGAATCCAAATCAAATCAAGAGACCCATTAATCTCTCCAAATTGAATCAGAAGCCTCCAATTCAATTTGGAGAGATTCAGAGAGATTCAAGGATTCAGCCAGAGACACAGCTTTATATATTTTTTCTACATACCTTGAGGTACCCGGCACAGCTCCTGAATGCTGAAATGGTGGGGCAGATAGAGTGTCCCATGGAAGTGCAGGGGGGAGGGGCCTGCGCACTCCGCGGTGGACCCAGAAGTGGACTGGAAATACTTCTGGTCCACTTCTGGGTCTGCCGCCAAGTGTGTGAGGGATCTCCCCCTACACTCCTGTGGGACACTCCATCCGCCCCACCATCTCAGCGTTCGCAAGCTGCTCCGGGTACCTCAAGGTACCTAGAAAAAACATATAAAGCTTTGTCTATGGTTGAATTGCTGATTCTCCAAATCAGAATTGAATATTCAGATTCAGCTGAATTGAATCATGACAGTGATCTGAATCAGTGAATCAAATCACTGTCCCCTGAATTGGGCCGAATCTGAATCTGACTTGAATACTGCCCGCTTTGCACTCCCTTACTCTTGACATCCCTTCCAACTCTAGTATTATATGATTCAGTGACTGAAAATATAGCTGAGGGTAGAATATAATTATACCATTCAAAAAATGTTATTTTAGAAAGAAATAACTAGGTTCCCTTCAGCCAATGAGTGTAAATTGTGTGTGTAAAATTCCCATGAGGTGGTGATAACACTGAGTAGATGTGTAAATCAGTATTTCCTTGCTGGAAGGAACCAAAAAGGAAGGAAGGTGGTGACTCCCTTTTTTGCAGGAGAGAGGCACCAACTTGTCAATCAGCTTTGGGGTCCTTGAAATCCCAAATTTACAAAGCTCATCCCTCAGACCACTACCATTTCCTGCTTGTCCATGTATGCACCGCTGTTACTCCCATGAGTGATACCGAACTGAGCAGAGGTGACTGTGAGGCTCTTGGCAGGAGAAATAAGAAACTTGGAGCACAAGAGGTATTCTCATCAATCCTCCCTGTACAAGACAGTGGACCCAGGCAACAACCATTGTATCCTGGCAGTAAATTCCTAGCTGAGACAGTGGTGTTGACAGGAAGGCTTCGGTTTATTCAGCAATGGGCAGATGTTCTTGGGGGGAGGGCTGCTATCAAGAGATGGGATCCATCTGAACAGAATGGGAAAGAGTATCTTTGGGCATCATCTGGCCAACCTAATACGGTGTGCTTTAAAATAGGTTCCAAGGGGGGTGTTACAAAATGCCCTCTGGTGACAGTTCAAATCATCCAGAGGGGAAAGGACCTGAAGAAGCAGCTCAACTCTGAGAAAGATCTGGAGAGCCACAGGACAGCAACAAATGGTGCAAAATAGAAACCAGTAGATTGAAGTATAAAATATGTCTGATAGACCCATGCAAAGTGGCTAGTATTCACTTCAGATTGGGATTTGGCTGATTCAGGGGACAGTGATTCAATTTGTTGATTTGAATGACTGTCACTAATTGATCCAGCTGAATCTGATTCAGAGATTCGGCTGCTGCTGAATCAGCCTAATCTCTGAATCAAACAGGCCCCATCCCTCGCCCACTCTCCAAGCCCTGTCAATGGCTGCCCCACCCAGCCCCAGCTCCCGGCTCTTTAAAAAAAAAAACAAAACAAGCCCCCACTCACTGGTTTCTGCCAGGTGGGGGGGCATCCCCACTGCCCCCCATTGCCCTGTGCTGCATGGTGGGGGGGCTCTTCCACAAGCCCCCAGAAGCCCCAAGGCCACTGTAGCAGCTGGTGAGTAGAGGCTTTTTTTTTTTCTTTTTTTTTTTTAAAGAGCCAGGAGCTGGGCTGGGTGGGGCAGCCATTGTGCAGGGGGGGGGGGCTGGGAGAGCAGGCTGGGGTCAGGGGGCTCATAATAGAGCCTGCCATGCAGCGTGTGGCAGTGGGGGACAGCAGGGATTGTCCGGATCTCCTCCAAAATCAGGCCGAATCTCCTCCAGACTGAATCAAAGCCCGAAGCTTTGCACAGCCCTAATGTCTGATGTATATATATAAATGCAAGGAGAATAAGTAAGGAGAATAAACAAGATGAGCTGGAAGCTGCAGTCTGTGAAAAGAACTATGATCTGATTGTATCATGGAGACCTGGTGGGACAGCTCTTATGACTGGGATGTCAACATTGAGGGTTATATTTTGTTTTAGAAGGATAAAGTGGGATAAGGTGGGCAGAAAAGGTCATGGTGTTGCCTTGTATGTCAAAAATACCTACATTTGTTCCCTGCTTTAGGAGGAAAAAGATAGCAGTGCAGAATGCATTTGGGTTTAGTTAAAGGTGCAGCAGTGATATAATGGTGAGGACTGCTGAGTCAGGAAGAAGAGGTGGATAAGGCATTCTTCAAGGAGGTGACAAAATTATCCAAAAGCTATGAGATGATACTGATGGTAAAGTTCAATTTTCTGGGTATCTGCTGGAAAAACAATACAGCCAAACATAAAATGTTGAGTGGAGGACAACTTTGTATTCCAGAAGGTGGAGGATACAATTAGGGAACACCTTTCTTGGATCTTGTTCTGACTAATAGAAAAGAATCGATGGAGGATGTGAGGTGATGGGCAACTTGGAAGGAAATGATCATATGACAACTTTTTTATGCTGAGAAAAGGAAAACATGAGGTCAGCAAAACCAGGATGCTAGATTTCAAAAAGGCAGATTTCACCTGAATTAAGAATTTAATAGGTATAATGCCATGGGAAAACAGACTGAACGATAAAGGCATCCACCTGGAAGCTTCTAAAGGGCACAACACAGGAAGCCCCAAAGGAAACTGTTCTGACACTATGGAAGCACGGGAAGAATGTCAAGAGACCGATGTAGGCTCTACAAGGAACTTCTCAGATGCCTCAAATGCAAAAGGAAAGCATACAGGCAATGGAAGAATGGGCAAGTCACCAAGGAAGTGTATCAGAAAATAGCAAGAAACTATAGGGACAAAATCAGGAAGGCAAAGATAAAGAATGAGCTGTAGCTGGTGAGGGAGAGTAAGACAAAAGAAGAGCTTCTATAAGTATGTTGGTTAGAAAAAACGGAAAGCTGTGGGTCCACTGTTAAATAGCTAGAGGTAATGCTTAATGGAAGATGCAAAGGAAATGGAGCGCCTCAACAGCACTTTGCCTCAATCTTCCCCCCAAAAT
Source organism: Gavialis gangeticus (assembly GCF_001723915.1). Taxonomy (NCBI): domain Eukaryota; kingdom Metazoa; phylum Chordata; order Crocodylia; family Gavialidae; genus Gavialis; species Gavialis gangeticus. The sequence goes on along the minus strand of NW_017729004.1, from coordinate 47,141,082 downwards.
AACCTGCAGCCCAGTGCCTAATAAAAATTTTTTGAATAAGAAATGGGACAAATACCAAAAGAGAGACAGCTCTTGATGGGTCTGAATTCTGTCCTGATGAACTTCATCCCAGGGTACTGAAGGAACTGGTTGATGAGATCTCAGAGCCCTTGGCAATGATATTAATGAAGGCATGGGAGGTGAATGATGTACCACAGGACTAGAAAAGCGCCAATATAATTACCTTCTTTAAATAAGGTGAAAAGGAAGACCCAGGAAACTACAGACTGGTTAGCCTCACCTCAATATCTGGGAAGTTATTGGAGCACATCCTAGGGAAGTCCATTTGCCAGCATCTGGCAGAAGAAAGGCTGATTACAAGCAGTCAGCATGGATTTTACTAAAAATAAATCATGCCAAACAAAATTGGTCTCCTTTTGTGACAAAGTAACTGCTTGGGTAGATGAAGAAAATACTGTGGCTATAGTACATCTGGACTTCAGCAAGGTTTTTGATAAAGTCCCACATGACCTTCTCACAAATTGGAGAAATGTGGGATGGACAAAACTGCAATAAGGTACATAGACACCTGGCTCAATAACCAGAAGCAAATGGATCCATATCCAAATGGCCTTAGGTTTTGAATGGAGCCCCATAGGGCTCTGTCCTGGGTCCTGTGCTGTTCAATATATTTATTAATTATTTGGATGCAGTCATAGGAAGCTCCTTGAGAAAGTTTGCAGATGACATGAAACTGGGAAGGATTGTGAGTAAAATTTGGAAGGATCTTGACAGATTGAAAAGCTGGGCTGGAGCTAATAGGATGAAGTTCATTTATGACAAATGCAAGGTGCTGCACTTTGGGAAGAATAATTGGGATGGCAGCAACATGGAGAAGGATCTGGGAGCCTTGACAGAACATGGACTCTATGAATTTGCAGTGTGATGCAGCTGCACAAAAGGCAAACACAATTTCTGGATGCATCAATAGAAGCTTTAGGTGGAAGACATAGGAGGTGCTAGTGCTTCATTACCTGGGACTAGTTAGGCCTCATCTAGAGTATTGTGTGCAGTTTTAGAGTCCACATTTTTAAAAGGACACCGAGAATTTGGAGAGGGTCCAAAGGCAGGTGAAAAAGATGATAAAGGACTTGTAAGGCAATTCATATGAAGAAAGTAGCGTGTTTATCTTGTGCAAGAGGCACATAAGGGGACATGATAGCAATCTTCAAATATTTGAAGGGCTGTTATAAAGAAGAGGGAAAGCAACTTTTCTGTCTTGCTACAGAGAGTAAGATGCAGACCACTGGCTTGAAGTTGCAGCAAAGGAGGTTTAGATTGGATGTCAGGGAAAACTTCTTTACTGTTAGAACAACAAGGTAGTGGACTAGATTGCCTAGGAAAATTGTGGACTCTCCATCACTGGAGGTATTCAAGAAGAGGTTGGACAGCCACCAGGGATGGTCAGAGATGATCTAGAAGTAGCTATGCTTCTGTTTTGCCATGGGCATTTCTTACGCTTCTGGGCTTTGCTGGTTGCTTCATGGGACTGGGATTTTCTCCCATATGCCCCACTCCACTGCTACGTGTGTCAGGTTTTTTTAAGTCTTCCTCAGAGGCACTGGGTGTTGGATGTAGCCAAGGTTGGGGATCTTGACTGGGGTCGAATCTCCATTATTCCTGGTTAGAGGGTCTTGCTCCTCCACTTAGGGTTGGACTGATTGCTGTATTTGGAGTCAGGAAGGAATTTTCCCCCATGGTCAGATTGGTACAGACTGTGGAGGTTTTTGTCTTTCTCTGTAGTGGGGGCATGGCCCTCTTCCTGGGATCTCTCAGGTGTATATTAACAGCATTTGCAGCAGCAGAACATTGGCTGCCATAATCCTCTTGCTTTACACGGGTTAGGGGTTTTCTTGGGTTTTGTGTCAGCATTGGCTGTGTAGTTTTGTTAAGAGGTTTGACAGTGGATTTTATGGGATGGTTTGGATAGGGATGATCCTGCCTCAGGCAGGAGGTTGGACTAAGATAACATCTCAAGGTCTCTTCCACCCTATTTCTCCATGTTTGTGTGATTTTATTACTTGATGAAGTATAGATGAAAGACAGGGCATGCGGGGAGTGAAAAAGGGACAAAAGAGCTTAAGGACACTGAAGATTTAGGAAAGCTGAGGAGAGAGAAAGGAAAAAAAAAAGGTGTTACAGGGAAGAGGAAATTTACCTAGAAACATTGATCAACTTTTAAATTTGCTATCGTTTTTGGTAATAAGAAACCATGAGAAAACCAGAATTTACCTCATTTTGTGCTTTCTTTTCTTACCAGGTATGAGCAGGCCTACCTGACTAGTCTTGGTGGCCTGAGGCCCGAAAACTATTTTTGGATTTGTCTTTCATATATGGAAAAACAAGGGACATTCAAATGGACCAGTGGTGAAGCTGTTCTGTTTACTCACTAGAATTCAGCAATGCCTGGTACACTTTATCATGTGAAGTTTCTGTATCCTGAGTCTGTGTTTAAAAAGCTTACTTCTGAAATTCCAATGTGATTGCAGTCATTAGCAATTCTCAAAAACTTCTGTAGAGGATAATACCTCCATCTCCTTTGTGATCTCTATCTCTCAGTGTCAGGCTGTGTGACTTTGCCTGTTTTACTCAGACTGGGGTATGGAGTACAGTGCATATCAACCACTATTATCTAAAGAAGTCCAGCTTAGTCTGGGCACCTGTGGCTCTCCCCTTCAGCAGTCTCTGACCAGTTATATCCCCTTATAATTTTTTTATAGTAGATTTGTTAGATTTATATTCCACCCTCCTCAACAGAGGCTCAGGGTGACTTACAATAAAGGTCAAATAAATAAAAAAGACAGAATAAACACATTAGAATAATATAATAAGTTGAGCCTCTCAGACAGTGCCTTCAAACTTAACCCTGTCTTCTGAAGATCTTCTTGAATAAAAAGGCTTTACAATGCTTCCAGAAGATGTCCAGGTTCTGACAAAACCAAGTCAATGTATATTAGACATAAGGACAAGGCATTTATAAACAACCACTATACAAACTTCATGTATGTAAGTCTTTCCTAAAATTTTACCATTGGTAACTTAGACAGGGATAACTTTTTCTAACATCTCCAATGGAATCCTAGACCATTTGTATATGCCACAAAACTGGCCTTTAAAGCAGCTTAATGTCCTTTTGCATCACTTCAATGGTGCAGCTGTTTGCACATCAGTGACATAATGCACTTTAATTAATGGCACAGCTGTTTGCACGTCAGCAGCGTAATGCACATTAAATGAATCTGGGGTGCATTAGATGACTTTGGAATACAGCAAAATAAAACATCTCTAAGGTGGTTTAGTTTGCTGTGGAGGGAAGCACCGGGCCCTGTGCAGCTCAGGGCTGTGCGCAGGCAGCCTGTGCAGGCAGGTACCACTGAAGGAAAAAGAAAAAAAAGCAGCAAGCCTGACCTTTTTTTTTTTCCTCCCTGGAGTTTGCCTGCCTGAACTGCCTGGGGACCCGGTGCTTCTGTCCACAGCTGTGGTGCCCTCCAGGGCCACTCAGGCCAGGTGCTTGCAGGCAGGTGCCACCTGGGGAGCACTGCTGCCATCATGAAGGGAAGCACCAGCCTTGCCCTGCCCCCCAGCTCAGGGACCACTCGGCCTGCCAGCAGCTCGCCCACCCCTACCCGCCACCAGAGAGGAAGGTAAGGATCAGGCCCGACCCTTGTGTACATGCCATGGGGATTTACTTTGCCCTAAATTGAAGTGGTGTTTTTAAAGACCCACTGTTTCAAGTTAGGGAGAATTAAACCAAAGTAAACCCCGGGGCATGTACAAATGCCCCTATACCCTAGTCTGTTTCCCCAAAACAATTACTGCTTTAAACGTGTATCCTTTTTTAACCTTGGTATAGTTCTTTTTTTCTTTTTTGGTTCCTGTGCTTTGAACCTGCTCAATGCAAATATTTTTTAGGTTGGCCAGAAAGGAGGCAAAATCATCAATGTTAATGTTTTGGACATTGCACTTTAAAAACTTTAAGTTTCCTGAGAGGAGGTTCTGTTAAGGTTATGTTAAGCCATTGTGTACCTTCCTGCCTCTTTTCCCAGACAATCCTTTAGTGAATTCATGCAGTGTGTTCAAACAATAAGCATCCAAACACCTAGGCCAACAGTTCCAAATCCACCACAGAGGGCTTGTTAGTTGTGGATTTTCTGTTCAAGTGGTAGGAATGAATTGCTATCCAAATTAGTTTAGCTTGATGTTAGACCCAAATGACTTAATGTTAGTCCCAAAGGACAAATGGCAAAAACTAGAATCAGAATCCTGAAATGTTTTGTTGTCTCTTATGGGCATGTACCACAACCCCCTGGGCTAGACAGCTAAACCCTGTACAGGAGGGATCGAATGGACAAAAGAGGAGGGGTAGCTCTCTATGTCAAGGAAAGCTATGCGTTCCTGCAAGCTGACCTTGGCACCCACAGTGGATGACTTGAGACCTTCTGGGTTAAAATCCATGGGGAACATGGCACAGGGGATATTATGGAGGGAATCTACTACAGAACCCCTACCCAAAGTCAAGACCTTGACCAGAAGTTTGCCAGGGAATTGGATGAGGCCACGTGCTCCCAGTGTATGGTTGTCATGGGAGACTTTAACTACCCAGACATCTCATGGGAGGAGCACTCAGCCAAACCCAAGCGGTTGCAAAGCTTTCTCTCCTGCGTGAGTGACTTCTATCTGATGCAGGAAGTCTATGGGCCAACGAGAGGTAAAGCACTGCTCGACCTGGTACTGGCAACTGGGGATGACCCAGTCATGAGCTAATGATCGAAGGGAAGGTGGGTGACAGTGACCATGACCTGATCACCTTCACCATCCGCCATAAAGCTGGCAAGTCAGTCAGTAATACAGAAGTCCTTGACATCAGGAAAGCTGACTTTGACAAGCTAAGGAGGCTTGTCGGTGAGGCCCTGAAGGGCCACAACCCAAAGGGGAGGGGAGTTCAGGATGAGTGGTTGCTCCTCAAGAGAGTGATCCTTGATGCACAAGCTAATGCTATTCCATCTCGGAGGAAAGGCAGCAAAAGGGCACAGCAGCCTCCTTGGCTCTCCAGAGAACAAGCAGACTTCCTGCACCTTAAAAGAAAGACCTACAAAGGATGGAGGACTGGAACCACCACCAAGGAGGAATACTCTGCACTGGTCTGGACTTGCAGAGAGCAAACCAGGAAAGCCAAGGCTGCAAAGGATCTCCAGCTAGCTACAAATATCAAAGACAATAAAAGTCCTTTTTTAGATATGTGGGGAGCTGGAGGAAAAGCAAGGGAAACATTGGACCCCTGCTAAACCAGATGGGAGAACTGACAACCAATGCCCATGAAAAAACAAACTTGCTAAATGGGTACTTTGCATCAGTTTTTCACCAGTCGAATAGGATGCCCCTGCCCACTGTGGGTCAGGGAAGCCTGGATGAGAGAGATTCCTTACCCTCCATCAAAGCTGACCTTGTGAAGGAACACCTTGACAGGTTGGATACCATCAAGTCAGCCAGCCCTGACGGTTTACACTCAAAGGTACTCAAGGAGCTGGCAAGCATCATAGCTCAGCCCTTGGCACGGATCTTTGAGAACTCCTGGCACTCTGGTGAAGTGCCTGAAGACTGGAAGAAGACCAATGTGGTGCCTATCTTCAAGAAAGGGAGGAAAGTAGATCCGGCAAACTACAGGCCCATCAGCCTGACCTCTATCCTGAGGAAGGTCTTGGAAAAGATTATCAAAGAGACCATCTTATACAGGCTAGCTGATGGCAATATCCTGAGGGATACCCAGCATGGGTTTGTTGCGGGTAGGTCTTACTTGACCAATCTCATTTCCTTTTACGACCAGGTGACCTATCACCTTGACAAGGGAGAAGAGATTGACATCATATATCTTCACTTTAAAAAAGCCTTTGATCTGGTATCCCATGATCACCTCTTGGCAAAATGGGCTAACTGCGGCCTCAACCTCACCACAATCCGCTGGCTGGGGAATTGGCTCTGCAGTAGGACCCAGAGGGTGGTGGTTGATGGTAGCCAATTGTCATGGTGTGCAGTGACCAGTGGGGTCCCCCAAAGCTCTGTCCTAGGGCCTATACTTTTTAACTTCTTCATCAATGATGTGGACATTGGTGTCATAAGTGGGCTCGCCAAGTTCACCAACGACACCAAACTCTGGGGTAAAGCATCCATACCTGAGGACAGGAGGGGGTGATCCAGGCAGATATTGACAGGCTCATGAAGTGGGCGGATGAGAACCTGATGGTGTTTAACACTGAAAAATGCAAGGTTCTCCACCTTGGGAGGAAAAACCTGCAGCATTCTTATAGGCTTGGCAGTGCTATGCTGGTTAGCACTACAGATGAAAGGGACTTGGGATCATGATTGACCACAAGATGAACATAAACTTTCAACGTGATGCTGTGGCTAGTAAAGTGAGCAAAACACTGGCTTGCATCCATAGATGCTTCTCAGGCAAATCCCAGGATGTCATTCTTCCATTGTACTTGGCCTTGGTGAGGATGCAGCTGGAGTACTGCATCCAGTTTTGGGCTCCACAATTAAAAAATGATGTGGAGAAACTTGAGAGAGTGCAGAGGAGAGCCACGCGCATGATCAGAGGTCAGGAAAACAGACCTTATGATGAGAGGCTGAGAGCTATGGGACTCTTCAGCCTGGAAAAGCGCATGCTCAGGGGCGATCTGGTGGCTACCTATAAGTTTATCAGGGGTGTTCACCAGGATCTGGGGGAACATCTGTTCACCAGAGCACCCCAAGGGATGACAAGATCGAATGGTCACAAACTCCACTGCGACCAATTCAGGCTGGACATAAGGAAGAACTTCTTTACTGGCCAAGCCCCCAAGCTTTGGAATAGACTGCCACCGGAGGTGGTTCCTCCTTCAAATCTTTTCTTTTACATTTCTTAGGGTCACGTTGTACATTACACTTAGGATATATTAACTTACAGCATGAGTTTCTACATATTTAAGCAAGAAAACGTGTGCTAAGTGCACTCATATTGTACCAAAGTTAGGACTTTTCATGGAAGGAGTATCTTCAGATTGTATTAAGTGGCATGTTTTCTGCTCATCCAACTGCTCCATGGAGATATGAGCAATTTGCGATCCTGGGGTGGTAACCCAAAATCCGCAGTCCCAAGACTGCATCAGAATCTCAGACTACAAAACCACAACAAAGAGCTAGACAAGACGACTGCTTGACCACTTAGAATTTAAATCATAGAAGATGAAGCTGAGATAATGAAAGGCTCCTTTCCGGTTTTAATGGCCCAATTAACAATGCAGTTTTTTTGGACAGCCATTTTCTTCTGAATGGAAATATAGGTTTACTTTTTTTAAAAGAAATAATAAAAAGAGATTGTATGTTCTTCCATAATTTTTATAACTGTATTTTAATTTCATTTCCATATCTTAAAGGAAGAAAGCAAGGCTGTGTTGCCATAAGAACTGGAATTGCAGCTGGGTTGTGGGATGTTCAAAACTGTGAAGAAAAGGCACAATTTCTCTGCAAACAACTAGCTGAAGCAGCAACTCTTCATCCTATTCCAGAAACTATGACCAATTTGATATGCCCCTTGGGTTGGGATTCAGACTACAGCATTAGTTCCTGCTTCAAGGTAAGTATTACAGATCTAAGCTAATCATAAACTTGGTACATAATAGAACCAGCTATAAATTTTAAACTTCAGAGAAACCCAAACTACTAATGTAAGAAGTTGGTATATAGACAATTTACAAGTCCCTTCAACAGTCAAGACAAATTCCATCTAGGAATAAGTAAAAAATACCTCATTTCAATAGTTTCAGACTAAACTGTTTGATTTTTAATTATGAATGTACCTTTTTGTTCCATAAAATACAAGATAATGCAATACAATATATCACAGTACAATATATAACCTGAAGAAGTCAAAATCAAAATTCATATTTTTGATTTTGTCAAAATCAATGTTTTAGTTGACCTGAATCATTTCCTCCTTGTTTTCTTCATATCAAGTTTCAGTCTTGAGGGTTTTGTTCTAATAAGAAAAATCGAGATTGTGAAAGATATTTTAGCTGATATAATACAAATTCAAGTCATGAGACTATGAGACTCATTCTTTCCAAAAGGCAATATGTTAAGAAATTGAGACACAGGAGTGCAGTAAATGTAGTAAGAAAGTGTAAATCCAGACCACATAAACTAGAGGTTGGCAACATCTAAACATGTAAATATCTGATGCAGTTTGTGGGCTAGATCTGACTCATAGAGCCATTTTATGGCCATTAGTGTCAAGGGGCTTCTGTAATAGTTCATCAGTGGTGGAACTTCAGCAGTGTTTCGAGGTAGGGAACTTCAGAATTATTCATGAATAAATAGCAGAAATTCTCCAAACCTTTTGGTTCAGTCAGAAGTGGATAAACTCCAAAGGCATTTTAGGCATGATGTTTTTCTAGGTTTAATCCAGCCAGCACTATATGCATGTGGACATCTGCAGTCTGAATTAAAATTGGCTTCAGTCCAAATTAACTAATCCTTGTTGAATTAGGATTAAAGTTAATGCAGACTAGGGCAGTCTGAATTAGGCAATTTAAACTGTATTAATTACAATGTATACACAGCATTGCTTTTAGGAAAAACAGTTCTTAGGAACTCAGATAAACAGATAAGGATTGCAACTATGAGTCCCCACAAGGGAAACTCAGTTGAGTTCTTGCAACACAACAGACCCTATGAGATGCAAGCTAACACCTTCCTAAAGTCAAATGTGCCAACAGCAGGGCACCCCAGTATCTAAATTGCACAGCACTTTAGATAACTGCTATAATGTAGTAGTGCTTCCACAGGCTTATTATTGCCTCCTAATTACTTCCAACAGCATACACTCACACGCAGAGGCTAAAATTGGGCCCGTTAAGGGGCTGTCAATGATAATCTATTAACCCTTAATTCAAATTAAAATTTGATCCTAACTGTGTGATGGGAATCAGATAACATAGTTTAGAAAACACCGAGCACATCTACAAATGGCCCAACAGTCCCCAATAAAGATACTCCTTGTTAATATGCCCAGTTCTTTAGTTTTATATCTTAGAACATGGGTGTCCAACCTTTTTGCTGAGTGGGCCAGGTTGGCAGTCCATCTGCAGGCCAGAGCCAGCCAGTGTTTCGAGTCTGGCACCGGGGTGGGCATGACAGACACCATTTAGCTGTGCAGAAGGGCTGGGGGGCAGGCTGACCCAATACAACCCCACAAAGGAAAGGAGTTTGACTCGGCCCTGTGGAGAGGAAAAGAGGTTTGACCAGGTACAACCCCACCTGGTAGAGAGGGAAGGTGGCATAGCCTGGCCCTGTGTGGAGAGGGGGTATAGCAAAGCACCAACCCAGTCCCAACAGGAGGGAAGGGGGTATGGCATGGCTGTGTGGGGAAAGGGAGTGTGGCCCCAACCTAACCCTGTGGGTGGGGGGAATGTGGGCAATGTGGCAGGTATTGAGGTTTGGGAATTTGGCAGGTGGGAGGTTGGCTGTATGAACAGCCACTGCTCCCCTGCTGGCAAATTTTCAGCCCTATGGGGAGCTGCCCAGGCCAGATGCAATGGCTCCACAGACTGGATTTGGCTCACAGGCCAGAGGTTGAGCCCCACTGTCTTCAAATATCTTACTCCTTTTTCCTATGCCTGCCTATTGTGCAATATGTTTAAAAAGTGACATGACAATGTGTGCTTTGATAAGATGAATGACTGATTACTTAGGAAGCAATACAAGTGTATGTGCCTTCTTTATAAAGAATTTTCTGTGAAGTAGAACAGTCACCATAACTTGATACTGACTCCCTCTGCCATAAGAAGTTACTGCTACGCATGTTTGTGGGCATTAATTGCCAAAGTCTGTGCAGCCTAAAAGAACATTTTACCTAGTTTAATGTGTTCTCTAGTGCATATGTCAATCACATGGAAAATGTATGAATATTGTCTTTTATTTCATTTTTACTAAATAACCAATGAATGTATAAGCAATATTAAATTCACTGGAAGAACATGCATCAGATATTTACATGTTCACATGTTCTTTTCTTTACAGGAACACCATTAAAACCAGAACCAAAAAGTTCTTCTGCCAGTAAGTTCTTAAATATTTCCTTTTAGCTAAGAATAACAATGTATATTAAGAATAACTCAGGTATGGCTAGTGGAATTTAATTATTTACATTGCAGAATACGAAGTCACTGAAGATGGATGGATTATAAATGGAGACAAACAGTATTTTTTCAGCAAAGGAAGTGTTCCTATGGCAAAAGCTAGGGTGTTCTGCAAGAAAAGCTTTGGAGATCTTACTGTCATTGAAAGTAATAGTGAAAGAAGTTTTCTATGGAAATATGTATGTAAAAATTTCATTTTTAATGCATCCTAACCAGCATACACTCCACTCTGTTCATACACAAGAGAAAGTGTGTTGTCACATCATATTCTCATGTCATTATGCCTGCAGTAGATTTGAAAGTTAGGGTCAGTAAAGGAATCAGAACTTGTGGTAGAGATGATATCTTGTATTAGACCAACTAGATTTTTGCACAAAAGAGTCTTTAATTGCAAGTTTTCAGGCACAAACACCCTTCATCAGGCATAGGACAAAAGATTATAAAAGTTCTCCTGGGTAGAAATGATATTTCATATTTCATAGGAGAGTTCAAGGTGTTGTAAAATCTCCTATTCAGAACAGTTCATTTTATGCAGGTTAAGTTCATAGAAAAGTTGGAATAGTCTGCTTACCTTGAAGTTGTTTGGTGGCAAGCAGGATGTAGTCATATTTCCTTCTGGTTATGATGTTTCATATTTCCCAGAAGAGTCAAAAGATGGAATGCTCCTCTGGGCAGGATTTTTTTCTGTGGTGAGGTATTTCTGAGCTTTGTGATGATGCAAATTACCTCAAACAAAGGCAGGAGCAGGGTCTCAGGTTTCAGGTGGTAAAACTTGCTTCCTCCTGGTAAAATGATGAAGACTTCATTTAAAAAATTAGCTAAAATTTGATCTTGATATTAGGATCAATAAATATACTAGAGCAAGAAGCTTCTTTCTAGGAAATTATATAATGTACAAAATAATGAAGGCATGATTCTGCTTCTTTTGTGCTTATTAGGTTTAACAATCTAATATACATGGTTTAAGTCATATGTATTCCTGTGATTTGGATGGAAGTTTTGCCTAAGACCAGTTGTACAGGAGGAGAATTTAATTTTTGCCAGCCAGCACAGTTTCTTCTAACTTCTCTGAGCAAAAAATAACTATACCAGAAAAAGTGCAGTTTTGCATGTATACAAGGCAGGGCAGGACAGGACAATTATACTCATTATAAGTTACAACTCTTCGCTCTACTGCTAGAGTGCCAGCAACAGTTAGTAAGTAAGTAGTCCTGGCCTGTGTCAGGTTTGAAGGTCTGGCCCTTACTGAGTCATCAGATCCCTTGAAACTTTTCAAACATTTCCAGCATAGGAACTATCAGAACAGGTAATATCATAGAGCATTTTTACATGTGGCATAGGAATGTGTGGGAGGATGCTTTAATTAGAGTGGCTGTCTAATTAAAGTGCCTAGAACTTCTCATGTATCAGTGAATGCATACTTCAAAATTGTGGCAGTGGTGCTTTAATGATGTTGAACAAGTTAAGCAATGTTAAATGAGCTTCAGTTAAAGTGCCCCCACCACCATTTTGAAGCACTAAGATGCTGATACACAACACATGGAGGCAGCTGAAGGGTGCTAATGAGCATGGTTCCAGCAGACTTGATTGAGTCTGCTCTGACGCACTGTAACTACAGTGCATCGGAGTAGCCTCCTGGCAGGTCCACAAGCACCCATAGAACCCCTCTAAACATTCAGGTAAAAGCATGATAGTATCTGATGTGCAATCCACGTGGCAGGAGGCATGATTGTGTGGTCCAGTATCAAGTCCAACCACAATTTATTGCTGGTGCAGGGGGAACCTGGAATTACAATCCTGGGCTCCCCCTGTACCAGCAAGAAACAAGTTTCTGCTGCTGTGAGTCCCACAGCTGACAAGGTTTGCAGCTGAGACAGTGCATGGGACAGTGTCCTGGCCACAAGTCTCCTCAGCTGTGGTTTCACAGCCATAGCAGCACATGGGGTGCACCCCTGCAGCTGTGAGCCTCTGCAGCTGATGAGACTCCCAGCCACAGAGGACCAGCTGCAAATTCAATTAATGGCATGATAAGAATGAGCCACAAAGTTATTGTACATTTTTTGTGGAATAACTTTGTGGCTTATTTTTTGCTTTATCACACCATTAATTGATTGAACCTGTGGCTGGGTTACAATTTAAGATGTGATTAACTGGTTAATCGTACCTAAAGTGCAACATATAGATGTGGCCTTTGGGCATTTGTACATAACACAGGGGTTTAATTCTCCCTTAACTGAAGCAGTGTTTTTTTTTAAACTGTCCTCATCCCAGTTGTCCTCATCCCAGTTGTCCAGAAGTCCCACACATCTCAAGCCTGGGCACCATGGGCTGTGTAGCAGTGTAGCAGAGCAGTTGCCCTGCAGAGGGAGATTTTGGGGAGTGGGATGTGGAATCATGGCAGCACTCTGCCACTCTGGGGCAGGGGAGGCAGACTGCCTGTGGCCAGCACCCAGTGGCCTGCCAGACCTAGGGGAGTGTGTGGGGATGGGGGGTTTGGTCAGTAGCCACCTGGGCCTGGGCCTGCCCTCCCAACTTACCATGGTCCCTGGGCACCCATGCATGGCCAACCCCCAATCTGAGGCAGGGCAGTGCCTGGCCTCTGGTGCAGGGCATCTTATCTCCAAACTGTTGCAAACTTGAACAAAAGACTTCTGTCTCCTGGCTCTGCAGATCCAGCATCTGGACTTGGGGGAGTGGCCATGGAACCAGCAGGGATGCCAAGTCAGGGAAGCCACCGCCCAGTGCCACAGCCCTCCAGATGCACCAGCTGCACCAGAGGCGCATGCAGGATCAGACCCTCCTCCTCCAGCGATGTTTGGTGGTGGCCAAGGAGCAGGAGCAGACTACCCAGGCCTGCTGAGAGGAGGACTTGGCCCAGGAGGAGAGGTGGCTGGAAGAGAACCTGGCTCACCAGGAGAGGTGGCAAGTGGAGGACATCACCAGGGAGGAGCTGGTCTAAACTGACTTCCTAGCCCTGGAATGGGAGCAGCTCCAGGTCTTGTGAGACCAAAATAGGATCCTGGGCCAGGCCATAGAGGACTTGGATGATGACCATCATATGCTGGACACTGTCCTGGGCCTGGCAGTCTTGTGAGTGCCTGCTGCTGCCGGCCCCTGTCCCTAGCTCCACAGACCTCCTGACAGCTTCTTGCCACCCCACAGCATGTCCCACCTGGGCCTGGGAGAAGGCCCTCTTGCCACTTCCCTCCCACAGGAGCCCCTGGCCCAGCCCCTGCTCCTGTCTGCCACCACCTGCCTGGGCCCATCCCTGCTGCTAGGCCCAGCTCTAAGCGGCCATGGAGCCAGAGCTGCCTGGAGTAGTGCTGAGACTGGATGTCAGCCATGCTGAGCCTGGACTCCACCAGCTAAAAGGGGAGCCAACTGCTCCAGAGGAGCACTGGGTGCCATCACCCCTGGGCAAGCCCTCCACCCACTAGATGTGCCATGGCATGAACACCCATGGGGGAACAGCCTGAGCCCAGGGTGCTGGCCACCTGCCCAGAGGCTCTTCCCCCTAGGCACCCCCCCCCT
>NW_017729004.1:47121080-47126911 GCF_001723915.1 Gavialis gangeticus | reverse complement strand
CTTTTTAAATAGTTTCACACTGGGAAGAGGGATTTTTTGATTGTTGGTGGGTGGGGAGGGTGGTGGAAGGAGCTCTGTTTGTTGAGGGGGGAGGAATGGAGTTGTGCCATGAGGAGAATAAAGATTTCTTCTTTGGACCTGTGTCTGGCATGAGAGTGGTGCTGGAGATGGGCAGGGAGGTCTGTGGGGTGCAGGGCAAGTGGACTAGAGCTGGGAATGCTTCACGGAGGTAATCCGTGAGAGCCTCCCACACCTGGTGCCCTGGCCCCCTCTAGCATGAGTGCAGCTCTTGTGGGGCTCAGAAGGGGGGACCCTCTGCTGTGGCTGCTGCCACAGCTGGTACTCCTGCTGCCAAGCCACCTCTGCAAGCTGTGCCTCATCCACCCAGGCCTCATGGAACACCTCTCCCTTGGCCTCACAGATATTATGCAGCACACAGGCTGTGATGATGACCCAGGGGAGATTCTTCTTGGCAACCTTGAGGTGGGCAGTGAGGGAGTGCCAGCGGCCCTTGGGGTGGCTGGTGGAAAGCACACTTGATCAGAGCGTGGGTCCAGTCCAGGTGCCAGTTAAAGTGGGTCTGGCAGGGGTCTAGGTGGCCAGTGTTAGGGCCTCATCATCTAGGAGAGGAGCGGGTAGACTGGGTCTCTGATGAGCAGGGGTGGAACAACTACAGCTTCTAGTTGCAGGCCCAGCATCTCTGGTGTGAAGTGCTCACTCTCCATGAGTCCCGCCAGGCCAGAGTTCCTAAAAGCATCATGCATGGGTATCGCATGCTGCCCGCCCAGCCAGTGCTCACATGCGTGAATGTGTCCTGGTGGTCCACAATGGCCTGCATGATCAGAGTGGAATCCTCTGTGGCTATAATAGAGGTGGTCTCCATGGGGTGGGCACGTGACCTGTATGTGGGTCCCACCCAGGACCCCAATATACTGGGGGAACCCCAGTGCACAGAACCTTGCCACCACCACCACCTGGGAGTCATGGACATGGAGGACGGTGTCCACCAGCACGTCCTGGAGGGCAGCACACACATCCAGGATGGTCCACCACATCCCAGTGGTGGCCTTGCCCATGCCAAACAAGGGCTGGCTGGTGCAGCGGTCCCAGAGACAGTGGGGCTGGAGGCCCAGGAGGGTAATGATGGCCACAGCTGTGGCGTTATGCAGCCACTTATCAGCGTCCCTGGCATCAGCAGCTCCATGGTGGCGGTGGCCCTGGGAGGGCACACTGCAGGTGGGCAGGCAGTGGCTGGTCATGGGAGAGCTGAGTGAATCAAGATGGCCATGGGCCAGCCGTCGGTCAGTGAGACAGGCCAGCAGGAGGATTGTGGTGGCCAGCAGGATCCTGGAACACTGCTTGTTGCTGCCAGGGCCAGGGACTGGGGCAACCATAGTGCAGGAAGGCAGGACAGGCACAGACAGAGTGACCATGTGCTGCCTCTGCACATCCCATGCTGCTCCTGAGTGCAGGAAGGGGCTGCCCAGAGAGCACAGAGCGGGGCTGCCTTTTAAAGTGGGCTGCCAGGTAGGCCTGTGTGAAGTGGCTAGTATTTGCTTCGGATTTGGATTTGGCCGATTTGGGGGAGAGTGATTTGATTTGGTGATTTGAATCACTGTCCCGAATCAATTCAGCTGAATCTGATTCAGAGATTTGGCCGCTGCCGAATCGCAGAAATCTCCGAATCAGACAGGCCCCATCCCCTGCCCACTCTCCTAGCTGTATTTTGTCTACCAATTCAATTCAGATTTGGTCATTCGACCTCTGAATCGGGCCAAATCTTCTTTGAATCAAATCAGTGACCAAAGCTTCGGGCACCCCATTATGCAAGTAACTGGTTAATCATGTAACAAAGTTAGACTGGCCACAAGTGCAAAGAAATTATCACACAATTGACTAGATAATTATGCAATAAATTTAGACCAGCCACACGTGAAATAATTATCACACAATAAAAATGACTATCCAACTATAAAAGGAGACAACCAGCTATCAAGTTTGTGCTATTAAGTAGTTAATAAGTATTCCCAATTTTCGAGTGGTACACTGGGTTATTTGTATAATATTTGGCAAGCATTAGTATAATACAGTGGCACTTGTTTGATCCAGGTGTGATATGGGCCAGTGTTACATACACAGCTCCAATTTGTAGTTTACACCTCATCAACACCAGTCTGTTCTGGTTCTGAATCCCTCAAAGAATTCCAATTATTTGTAGTTAAGGATGCTGATGCCAGCAACGCTGATTGGAGAGAGTGGTTTTCTTGTGACAAACGTGCCCCAATAAGGTGAATAAACATCTTCTAGGATCAATACTAAAATCATTTATACTTACGATTGTGTAAAACACTTGTGTGCTTAATGCTTCCAACCTCAAAATGTGGTTTTGATTACTGCTATTTTGAAAATCTCAGTTCATCACTGATATTAAATTAGAAGGTTTTCTTATTTACAGTTAGTACTGTGCTGCTTTGTTTTTTAATATTCCAGGTGTTTGTTGCTCAGTAAGTAGCACACTGTACATCTAAGTCCCAAAGATTATCTTTGTATATTTTTATCTTTCCCCTTTTTATTGCAGACTCAAAATTATATAAACCCTTGACAGCTATTCCAAATGATGGCTTTCCCCATTTTGGTGATAGTAGCTATTTACTCATCCAGTCCAAAATGACATGGGGGGAGGCACGAAAGAACTGCATGGATAGAACATCAGAACTTGCCAGCATTTTAGATCCATGCAGCCAATCATTTGTGTGGCTATTGATGCTAGAATATGGGAACCCAGTTTGTAATGCAGAGGAGAGTTAAGTATCTCAGAAGTGTGATTACTGAGTGAGAAGCTGCCTATACAGACCCAATAGTAACCAGTGAACATCTGAAATCATACCTCTTTGCAGAGCTTAGAGGCCTGACTCAGAGCTGCAAGGGAAGTTCCTCCATCCGTATGGGTTCAAGATCCTAGAACCCATTCCTGATTGTAGGGGACCATGAATGTTCACTAAAAAGAGTAAGCATGACCTGGTCTTTTAAAATCCAGCTGGAGAAGGATCAGAAGCCAAGTGATAGTATCTCTTCTACCTAAAAGTTCTTAAGAGGTAGAAATGTTTGGCCAGGAGGTAGAAGGTAGGTTTTAATCCCTCCTCAGCCTGGGAGATTCAAACCTAAATCCTCCAGTCTCTTAAGAGAACTGCCAGTATACAGTCTGTAACTGAAACTTGTCCACTTGGTGAGTAGGGCATTTAGCTCTGCTATTAATAATATTTCTGTTTTTTTAATCTAAGATTTATCAAAAATATCTTATCCAAAATTTCTGTTTCTAATAGAGACTGTAAATAATTCTGGAAGGAGGGAATTGAACTCAAGAGCCCCTCTTCCCACCTGAATGTCCTAATTACTGAGCAACAGTGCTCTTCTTTGCTTGCCCTCTTTGACCTGTTCTAGTCAGTTTGGTAACTATTGTAGACGTAATTGGCGTACTTGACTAGAAAAACAGACAGAGACCAGAAGGCTGATACTGCTTATTTCAGTTAAATGTTCTGAGATAAGGAATCCTGCATGCCTTGGGTTATCCTTAGGTTATCTTGATATCTTGCCCTATGCATAGATAGTTTGTTTAAGTAAACGTCCTAAATTTCTGTGTAATTTACTATTGTTTTGTTTCTCCAAGGTGTATTTTTTATCTCTTTCTCTGTCTTAAGTATAAATATGCTTGTAACCTTAGAGAGTCAGAGAAATCCTTTGAAACAGACAAGTGGGTGATTCCCCTTGCTGTATGGAATTCGCCCTGTGATCACAGTATAGCCCTAAATAAAGAAAAGCTGGCTCTGTCATTTCTGATTCAACCACAATGTGAAGTTTGATTTCTTCCACACTATCTAAACCATTGTTTCTAATTAAACTTGCCCAATCTGGTCTTCCTGCAAAATTAGAAAGGCATGAACCCAATATCCATTCTTATAAGGAAAAACTAGGTGAGGAACCAAAATGTATTTATATACATAAACATTAGTGTTACTCAAGGAGGTTCAACATTACGTAAAATTACCTATGTTCTTCTCAAAGAATAAGGAAGAATACATTAGAAAATAAAAAATGACATGCAAAGCATATTAATTTTATTACTCTATGAGATTTTCTAACTTAGCAAAACAAAAGAAATGTAGCTTCGAGGCTGCATATACCTTAATAGGGACAAACATCGCCTAAGAAAGAGACTTGTATACTCATAGGATGAGAATATAATTTGGCAGAGCATTTACATTTCATTTATTCTCTAGTCCATTTTTTGGAATACATTTTGGTTTCACAAGGCTGCATCAGTCTTTCGTGAGAGAGTTGAATTCAAACTACATCATTTCTTAACAGTTATGGCCCCTACCGATCCTCCACAGCAACCTGGGAAATGCCCTGAATCAGAAAGGTACAAGTCTTGGATCCCTTTCATGGCCATTGCTACTACATAGAGTTTTCAAAAAGTAAAAACTGAATGGAGGCTTCCTTGGATTGCAGACAAGTAGGTGAGTGCTGACTTTTCTGAAGAGTGGAAATGTAATTAGCCATTTACAAATAGTGTTTTTAAGACTAGTTCAGCTCCTAATAAACTTAGTTCATTACTGACTCTTCACTATTAGTATTTCATATTTACTATTTGTATTTCACTTGCCCAATTAAATTGGACTGATCAAATCATTATTTAGTTTTTATACATTAGCAAATAGCAACATGCAGAGTTATTAAGTGTCCAGGTCAGTAAGCATTGAGGACCCTTTCCCAAGGTTCTCAGCATCTGCGATTAACAGAGAACAGGAGCTAGTGGGAAAGGTGGGGGAGCAGAGGAAAGAAAAACTCTAACTAGATCATCATAATGAAATCCCGGGGAACTGTTCTATGATGGGCTACATACAGATAATCAAAAAGCCCAAGGCTGAATCAATGCAATCTTCCCAAGTTAGTCTCTACTGCATAGATTGAACTGATAACCAAGTGAACAGACATTCACTTTTGATTCCTGAAATGAATCCACATGCCTGTAGTGGTGCAAGCCAGAAGCTGGGGGGCACTACATCATGCCTTCCTGCTGAGCTAAAGCAGATAGGTTGGGCCAAATCTATCCTACCCACCCTGCAAGGGGGGGGGAGGTTTGTAGGGGAGGTGCAAAGCATCTTGGGTATAGGTGGATTAACAGATAGGCTAGGTCTGCCCAGGTCCAAGAGCCAGTACCAAATAGGAGCCCTGAGATCCTCATCAGCAGAGAAGAGAAAGCCATGGTTTTAAAATTGGCACTGTTTTTGTTCCCAGCAGGGAGAGAAAAATCGTGCCAAGTTTAAAACCATGGCTTTTGCATTTACTTCCCTGTGAGCTGCAAGTGGGGCCCCTCTGCCAATGTGGGGCAGGGCCAGGTACACCACAATGCAGTGCACCTTGGCGGGGGAGGTTGGGGATGGGGGTGGGACCAGGGCCAGACTGGGAGCACCACATCATGCTGCACCTCTGTGGCCTGGCGGGCAGTGGTGCTAAGGGAGGTGTTAGGGGGCTATAGATCTGGGAAGCCTTGAGGCAGCCTTCTCTTTGAGAACCCAAAGAAACATCAATATATGGCAGATGAGTGAAGGGGAGTCTGTTCCCAAAAGAAAATTCAAATATAAAGGGACTTTGGGGTGCCTTTAAGCTTTTTCAGATGCCGGTGAGGATGACACCTTGTTACACTGGTAAAATGAAGATAGGTTACCTGGGGTTATCAGATGGCAGGCAGGTTATAATGTGTCATGAATCCAATGCCTATATTTAGTTCATGAGTTTTTGTATCCAGTAGATTTAGGAAGTGAACTTCA
>NW_017729004.1:47113634-47120793 GCF_001723915.1 Gavialis gangeticus | reverse complement strand
AAAGCAGTCCTGGTGGGATGGGTACTTCTGTGCCTTGTTAGTCTATGGGGGGGCAATCGATTCTACAACAGCAAAGGCGTCTGGGCATAATGGACTGTCAGTATGATGGTTTTCAGGTATCTCTAGGTGACCAGAAACTTTGAGAGGGTTCAGATGACTCATGAGCAGGGTGGATAAAAATCAATGACTTTTTTTAATAAAAAAAATCAGAATTTTTTCATTTAAATTCGATTTTATATATATATATGTTTAAAAATAATCAATAAAATACTAAATTCCCCTCTCATTTAAAAAATAACAGTTACAATTAAATCTCATCACAACCATCCTTTACCTACACTTACAGTCTCATAAAAATGAATTAATCTCTCTGTCACATACACACATTTAGTTACCTGCCAATCAAACATGGGCATTCATTTCAGTTTTTCTGCTCATGAAAATGGCTCTAGTCTGTCTGTCCAGCCTAACTACCAGCTCTTGCTTTTTGAAAGTTCTGGGCTTTCAGTTTCTGTTTCTCAGAAGACTAAAGTCACCTGTGCAAAGACACAGGCTGCATAGGACTGTTGTTGCTCTGTGCTTATGTGGTGGTGGAGCTGGGCCAAGCAACGTGGAGGAGTTAGTTAAGACACTGTGTTAAAGACAGAGAGACAATATAGGAAACGTTGGAGGCAGAATAGAAAGGAACAGTGGAGTGGACTGCAAAGAAAAAGGGAAGACATTATTCAGTAGTACACACACAGCTGCCTATATTCCACCACAATTTGCCACAGAAAAACTGTCCTGGCTTCTGGGCATGAGACCCTATCTGGGAATATTTTGAAGAAATTCCTTCCCTGGGTAAAAAAGGAAAACATGTCAAGTGTAAGCAGTGCAAGAAGGAGATTCAGAGCCTAGTTGCAAGAATGAAATATCATCATAAAAACTGCTTATTGGGAGAAAATGATGTGGATGAAGATGTGGATATGTCTGAAGAACAATATGGATCAACTGGTTAGTAAATTAAATAATTCCCTTTGCACTGCATCATTCTTCAAAACTCTCTGTGCCTTTTTAATTTAAGTGTGATTTAACAAGTAAATTCCCAAGCTGTTTGCTATGTTCAATGTTGCTAGAAAAAAAAAGTTTAGCTTCGCTAATCCTTATGGCTTGTTTAATTAGTTAACTAGGTTTAGAATCTACCACCCAAGTTTATGGTACAGAAATCTGCAGTAAGAGAAATCTAGAGTTCCCAGTTTCCACTGGGTGTCATTTTCTTATTTTATATTCCATAATACATGCCCCT
This sequence comes from Gavialis gangeticus, assembly GCF_001723915.1. NCBI lineage: Eukaryota > Metazoa > Chordata > Crocodylia > Gavialidae > Gavialis > Gavialis gangeticus. Next base: position 47,119,508 of record NW_017729004.1, on the reverse strand, counting down.
TATTTTGGAACATCATGGCCCCAGACCATAATGGTGATGCCGTAAGTCCCCTATTTTACTTCATCATAACTCAGTTTTCCCAAAGGAACCCCATCCTATCCTTGTTTTCTCAAAAAACAGAAGTGCCAGTGAGTTCGAGGGGGCTTACTTCAAAATTAAGTGCACTCTAAATGCAGTCAGTCTTAGCTTTTGTGGTAATTTGGAATTGGAGCTGCATCATTGCTGAAAAACATGTAAAGGATGAACTGGATAATAGAGTGAGAAGGACTGAGAAGAATGACTATTCAAGAATCATATTTGTTTCAGGATCCCATTGAAACATAAGAGAGTTTGACTGTCTATCTGCAACTACTTCTGAGTCATCCGTGGGTACTTTTAGCAGCAGTGCTGTAACTAAACGTATTTCAGACAACAAAGTATCAGTAGCAAGCAAAAGATTTCAATCATCCAGTAAAATCACCACCATGGATGGGTTTGTAGTAAGGAACAGCAAATACCAAGAAGACATCACAGATGAAAAGATTGCTTAGTTCATTTATGTCCCAAATTCTCCTTTTCGCATTGTTAACACTAAACACTTCATTAACGTGGTTGAGTCCTATGACCAGGCTACACTCCCCCTGGCAGAGCAGACATTGGTGGGAGGTTGCTAGATACAGCGTATGAGAGGGAACTTGAACAGTGTGCAAGAAATACTAAGGAGAAATTTGCCAGTTTAAGCCTTGATGGGTGGAGCAATGTACACAATGATCCAGTAATATGTGCCTGTGTGACAACAGAAGATGGGATTGCATATCTTACAGAAACAATAGATACATTGGGAAATGCCCACACAGCAGAATATTTAAAAGAAAAAGGAGTGAAAGCTGTTATAAACTGTGAACAAAAATTCAACTGTCATGTGTGCAGTTTTGTCACAGACAATGCTATAAATGTGACAAAGATGAGAAGCTACTTAGAAGAAGAAACGGAAGAATGCTCCTTAATAACATATGGCTGCAGTGCCCATTTAATGCATCTTTTAGCCAAAGACTTAAGTACTTCTCCAGGAATAAAAGAAAATGTTGAAGTCATAAAATACTTTTGTAACAGCCATTTTGCTTCAGCCTCACTGAAGAGAGCAGGAGGGTCCAAACTAATTTGCCCTTCAGATGTTCGATGGAATTCTGTGGTTGATCGTTTTGAACAATTTATTAAGAACTGGCCTAGTCTCATAAAAAATTGTGAAGAAAACTGTGGTAAAATAGGGGGAAGAATCTCATCCAAAGTATTTACATTGGATTAAAGAGGAATGTAGAGGCTATGCTCAGTGTACTGAAGCCTATATCCATAACCCTAAACAAACTTCAGAGAGATTGTTGCTGCATTGCTGATGCTGTTGAAATTTGGAAGGCACTTCAAGAGACACTGAAGAAAGAAATACCTCACCAGAAAGTTAAACTACAGGCAATAAAGAGCAAATGCATCAAGTTTGAACTCCACCTCATTTTCTTGCGGACATCCTCAACCCCAGATATAAAGGTAAATGCCTAACTTCTGTAGAAGACTATGCTGCCATGGCACGGGCATCTTAAAATCACTCCTCGGTTATGTCAGTCATAATACATTTCAGGGCTGGAGGGGAACCATTTAAACAGTACATGTTTACTGATGATGTTTTGAACAGTCATTCCCCTGAATTGATAGAAATCATTAGCCAGGCACCTTAACACAGAGTTCCTTCAGTTGCTAAGCCAACTTTTCACAGCAACAGCTTCCTCTGAAGGCACAGAGAGAATATTTTCATCATTTGGTATTATTCATTCAAAGCCAAGAAATTGACTGGGAGTTGAAAAAGCAGGAAAACTTTTATTTCTGTTTCAGTCTATGAATAACAATGATAGTGGGAGTGGGGAAGATGAGATCTAGTTATAGAAGTTTTAAGGAAAGCATACGTTTAGTGTTATCAGATTTGTCTGTTAGAGTTAATAAAATTTGAAAATTAAAAAAGTGTTTAAGGACAGATGTTGTAAAATGTTGTGTTGAGTTGTAAATCAACATGTTTTAGTGATTAGATTTGCACCATTTTTTAAGAAATATATGAAGAAGTATCACTGGGAAACTTGATTTAAATCAGGGTTTTCTCTTGCTGATTCAAATCATGATTTAAATTATCACCTTGATTTAAATCAATCCACCCTGCTCATGAGTGTTACAATTATGCGAATAGCAGAGCTATGTAGTCTAGACTGTTTGTCTTTGCATCTCAGGCTTTGAGGGTTCACTGGTGCCAGTTATCAGGACTGGTAAAATCAGCAGGAATGCTGATTTTTAGAGTGCTAGCCTGGGTTCAGGGGAGGCTAGCAGTAACCAGATGAGAGGGTAAAAATCTGTACTTGTTTTCCATTTATATCTCCAAACCTATAGTCCGTTTTGTTTGCAGTAGTCTTTCATCCTATGTAATAAATCCTTTTGCTGTTTGTCTCCTTGTTTGTTGCATATGAAAGGATTGACTTCTGGGCAGGTGACATTCTAGGCTGACCCACTCCCCAGAGAGAGGCCCATAACCTATGAGTGGGGGCCACCCAGGACAGGCAGAGATTCCTCACTGCAGCTGCAGAGTCTAGTATAAGGGCAGAGGAACAGAGGTGCTTAGATTGGGAGCTATCTCAAGCCAATGTCGGTCTATTCCTTGGGGCAGCACAGTAAGGAGAAACTCAGGGCTCTGGGGTCCCACACAAATGGGTTTGACGTAAGTACAATGGGTATTTTGTGCCAAAATCAGTAATGTGCCTCTCAAGATTTAAATTAACCATAAAACTTAAGAATATATGCTATCATGATGCTTCAAAAAGGCAAGATATTTTTTCAGGCTGAAACTTATATTGTGTCTTGTTCCTTAATGCTTTTCAGGTGCTAATTTGGTTTCTGTGGAAGACCATGCTGAATTCATCTTTCTGCCAGATAGTATAAAGTCACATAAAAAGAAAGAAAAAGTTTTTGGATAGGAATGTACCATAATGTGAAAGATAATTTCTTAATTTAAGGATGTAATACTATTGCCTATAAATAGGCAAAATAGGTTGTACGCATTTCGGATCTTGCATGTTATGAAGAAATTAATATTAGACTATTATCTCAGATATATCTTTACTATGTAGGACAGATATTGGGAGATAATCTTGCACATTTTCATTTGTTTGTTTGTTTGTTTATGTTTATATTTCATAGACTTCATAGATTTCATAGATATTTGGGCTGGAAGTGACCTTGGAAGATAATCGAGTCCAGCCCCCACCCAAAGGGCAGGAAGTCAGCTGGGGTCAGAGGATACCAGCAAGATAAGCATCCAATTTGCTCTTGAAGGTGTTCAATGTAAGTGCTTGAACCACCTCCGATGGCAGGCTGTTCTAGACCTTGGGGGTTCGGACGGTAAAGAAATTCTTCCTTATGTCCAGCCTGAAACGGTCTCGCAGTAGTTTATGACCATTCAACCTCGTCATCCCTTGGGGCGCTCTGGTGAACAAATGTTCCCCCAGATACTGGTGGTCATCCCTGATAAACTTATAGGTGGCCATCAGCTCACCCCCGAGCCTACACTTTTCTAGGCTAAAGAGCCCCATGGCTCTCAGCCTGTCATCGTAAGGTCTGTCTTCCTGACCTCTGATCATGCACGTAGCTCTTCTCTGGACTCTCTCAAGCTGTTATGTTTGTGTACATCACTGTCATTAAAGTGTTTGGGCAGATCTTTTTCAGAAAGTAAAAATTTTCTAAGAAGAAATTAGAGAAGAATATTTTACATGGTTGATGTTTAGTTAATTGATTATAACTAATATATAGTTAGGTATGGATTTCAGGAGAAAAATACAATAAAATGAGAAGGATGAATAAAATACTGGAAATAAGTAAAGGAACTAGAAGAGAATGATCACCTCTTTATAATAAACATTTTCTTTGACAGAAATAATAATGACAATTAGTATCTGTTAATCAGAAGCTAATCACTTTAGCTTTTTAAGTTCTTAGTTTGCAAACAAGATTTGAGAGTATAGTCTTTATTTTCAGGAAAGATAATCTAAAGCCAGCTATCAGAACTGTACAAGGCTGAAGATTATAGAATGAGAGATGTTACTGAATGGTAGAGTTGATCTAGCAGTGACAATTTGTTTGGTGATTAAGTGAAAAAATTATAACACACACATGCACACACACTAAAATCAAAGTGCAGAATTCTATTACTAGCTATGATGCTGGATCTGTCAAAAATGCATTTTGACATTTTAACTATGTCTAAACAGGCATATTATCCACATACTTGTTTTTAATATTAGGCCAGAGGATATTGGGAGACAAGACTCTAGTGGATTTTGTCAACTGGAAGAAAGAAAAACTTACACATCATAAGGAGAACTGTATTGAAGTATATGCATCACTTGGGTACTGGATTAGTGCTCCATGTTCTCAGAAAAAAGGGTATAGGATATATTTGTAAAAAACCAAAGAGTAAGTACATACTTAAGTATAGCTTTAAATATTAGCACCTAGGGCAATGTAGGAATATATGTGTGAGCCCTTACCTCCTCATGTGGGGACTAGAGTGGTAGTAGCAGTACAATTTGCTGCTTCCTTAGTGAAAGCTTCCCCAACCTGGACTGTGGTGAAAGTGCAGAATCCCGGAGGGCTGCTATTCTGGTGCCTCTGCTGCATTGGCACCCAGGGCTTGTGCTCCGCCCTCTCAAGTTACACGATTAATATTTACAATACATAAGAGTTATGTTCATGATATTTCTGCAAAAGTATTCTATAAAATGTGTGCTATATAATATATACATTTTTTAAGAATAAAGTGTATGTATTTGTGCACATCTAAAGAAATCATAGACATATTATAGACTTATGACAGGCTAGTTTAATTTTCATTGATTTCCACAAGGCCAAGATTTCAGCAAAAAAAAAGAACCAAAACATCTGAGTTTGAAGCAAAAAGTTTGTTTTTACCTCCTCTTAAATTTTAGGGGAAAAAAAAACTTGCTGTGATTTAGGATCAACCTCCATGGAGATGAGGTTCATAATTGTATTTCAGTTATGCTATTTCTGTAGCATTCTATGATTTTGGTCCAATAGGGTATCTGATAATAGTGTTTACCAAAATGTTAGCTGAGTATTAAAATAGATTTTTTTTGGAGGAAATGTAAGGGATCAGTGTTTGTTTGAATTAAATGGGAGAGACTCAATTGGTACCTCCCTTCAGAACATAATTGAAATATATTTTGTGAATTGGAAAAGATTATTTAACTTGTAATGTTTATCTTTTAATTTTGTTATTGAATTACCTAGAAATCCCCTAAGGTTTTTGGTTGTAGCCGTGTTGGTCTAAGGATATAGGAAGATAAGTTTCTTTGGGTAGATATGATATCTTTTATTAAACCAACTAATAAAAGATGTGCCTGAAAGCTTGTGTTTGTGTCTGAAAACTTGCAAAGAACAATTTTTCCAAATATTTAGTTGGTCAAAAAAAAGATATCACAGAAATGCCCCAACACTTTAATCAGTTTACAAAAGCCTTATATAACCTAATTGCCTGCAACAGAGGGCACCTAGATTTGATGACTCAGGAAGGCCAAGGCAGAGTTGGAACAGGGGCTGGCTTCCTGGATTAAGGACAACAAGAAGTCCTTTTTTAAGTACATAGGGAGAAGAAAGAAGGCCCCAGGAAATGTGGGGCCCTTGCAGGACAAGACAGGGAATCTGGTTGTCACGCCAGACGACAAAGCCAACATATTTAATAACTTCTTTGCCTCTGTCTTCCTCAGTAAGGACCAGAACTGCCACCTCCCTGCTGGGCCCCCTTTGGGCCCCGGGGGAGGCTCACCTGGGCCTAGAGTGAGTGAGGAT
>NW_017729004.1:47108911-47112969 GCF_001723915.1 Gavialis gangeticus | reverse complement strand
GAGGTGGTGCAGGCTCCCACCCTGGGGGTTTTTAAGAGGAGGTTGGATGACCACCTTACTGGGGTCATTTGACCCCAGTGCTCTTCCTGCCATGGCAGGGGGGCGGACTAGATGATCTGCTCAGGTCCCTTCCGACCCTAGAAACTATGAAACTATGAACCTATAAGTCCCTTCTCCTGGGTATCACAAGCAAGGAACTATCCCTTATTTATCACCCAACTGAAGCCACAGTTCTCCTGCCTGAGTGTGTTTTCTGAATGTGTTTTTAACATTATCTCAGTAGTTATGAGTAAACAAAACTGTAGTAGACTTTTTTCAGGTGGAATGAAGGAAAGCCTTCAAAAATGAGAAGTGTGTTAGAATGTATCATCTGGATAGTGAAAATTAGGGCTGTGCGAAGCTTCAGTAGCCAATTCCATTTGGAGGAGATTTGGTCTGATTCGGGGACCAAATCTTCAAACCTGAATCAAATCTGGAGACACAATTAAAAACTTTGAATCAATGCAGAAAAGATTTTGAGATCCAGCCATAGACGTAAACAAGCAACTGATAGCTGCCTCCAGCTTGTAAGTCTGTTGGGGAAGGGTGAGGGAGGGATTGGGCCTGGGGCTGAGGAGAGCTGCCCAGTCAGGGTGGGGGGGCATGTTACTCGGGGAGTGGGGTGGAGGAGGCATGGGATGCAGGTGCAGCAGTGCTTGGAGTGGAGCCTCTGCCCTGCTGCTGCTTGCCCAGCCAGCTGAAGCAGCGCTGAATCTTTCGGATATGATTTGGATGAATCAAGTCAGGACAGTGTTTCAGATCTTCAGATCCAAATCACGGTCCTCCAAATCACTGTCTTCCAAATCAGCCGAATCCAAATCCAAAGTGAATACTTGCTGCTTCACACAGGCCTAGTAGAAATCATGTTTTCAGAAAGTGCCTATATATTTCTAAGTACCAGAGCCTGATACGGGAAATACTGGAAAACCTGCAAGAACCTGATTCCCTGCCAGATATCTTGTTTGAAAATATTCACATGCTTATCAGAATTAGCCATTTAGAAATTCATGCATTCTCAGTCGCATCTTATGCAATGGCATAAAAAACATGAAGAATGTAGAAGAAGGGGCTTTCAGGATTTTATGGTAAATCTACTTGAGAGCATGCAGCATAAATATTTTACTTGTTTTCTTTTTGAGAGTTATTGATGCTGGACTTACTGAAAAACAACCAAAGAATAAAGGTAGGATTTATTTCCTTCAAAGAAAATTAAGGCAATTCCTAAATAGAATAAAAACATAATTATTTAGAATGAGTTTTGGGACAGTATAATTATTTTAAAAGCATTCCTTGAATAATAAAAACAATATCCTTATTTTTATATAAATGCAGAAAAATGATTTAATATGAAGTTAAATTGGTTTAATATAACCTTTTATTTTTCCTTTTTTGTTTCTGTTAGCAAAATATCTCTATGGATTTAAAACATTTATGTTTAACATGCTTCCTGTAGAATTATGCTTACAGATATCACTTTGGTTTAGAGATATCACTATCAGAATATTGCTATCTCTAATATCATCCACAAGTATAGCAGTTTCTGTGTATTTGCAGGAGAAAAAATGGATAAAGGTGTTCTTACATCTTCCTGTCACGGAAAAATCTTAAGTTATGGGTGCTGACAACACAGAAGAGTCAAAAGCTAGCATGCGCACTTTAGTCTTTGAGTGGAAAATTCCAAGGCTCACCCAGCACGTGCCCCCTGGGTGACCTGAGGGCCTGTCAATCAAGCGTGACCTACTTTTCCACCATGCGCATGCTCAGTTAGATACAAAGCTCAGTCAGACGCATGCTCAGTTCTCTGACTGCCTGACGTAATCAGACCAGAAAATTCTGTGAGGGGAGCGTTCCAATTGGCTACTAAATTCTTATAAAAGGTTAAGGAGCCCCTCCCTCGGGGAGAGACCCGCTGAACTGAGGACAGAGGCTGGCTGTCAGGGTCTGTCCCTCAGTTAGGCTCTGCGGCCTATCGGTCTCCTCCTATAGCGATTTTCCGATCCGTTCCTATTGATTTTCTGGCGTTCGATCTACCTGGCACCGGCTACGACTACGATTTCTGATACTGATTAATGGACTCTCAAACCGAACTTACCTTGATTCCACGGCTTCCAACCTCGGCCCTCATCCTCGACCATCCGTCCGTCCCATCGTTCCGGCATCGACCTCGGCACTGTTTTCCATTGACTTTGGCATCTCTTGCAGCCTGCTTTCGTCCACGTTGGACTTTGTTTTGTTACAGTTCCCTTGTTTATCTGTCCTGTTTATGAGCCGTTGACCAACCCTGGGACTATTAGGTTGAGCAGCCGCCCCTAGCCCTCCGGGGTTAGAAAGCAAGGGCTCACCTAAGAACCCCATGGGCCAAAGGACCCCTTTGTTGTTTACACTGTAACCGAAGAACTTGCCTACGCCATCAAAGCGTAAGTTAAATAAACCCCTTTAGTTGGAACCATAAGCTTGTGTGCCACTCAGACTCAACCGCCGCTAATCCCACCTGTTCGTATACCCTCGGCCCACCGTGACCGGTCCGGTTATCCACGACCACACTTCCACCAGCATCCATTGGTTCGCAGGTGTTCTGGTCCTTATTCTAGTAGGAACTGGATGTGCAATATGTTTCTACTTCAAGAAAAAAAGGCAAAAACAACAAGCTATTGCAACTGAAATGAGTAACATACAAGGACATGTGGATTACCATGAGTGAGGTGAACACAGTCATTCACAGTGAAAAAAAATGACTGGATAATATATGACAAATGTTAATAAAATTAAAGCAACTGGAAGAAATTAAATCATAGACCAGCATTACTTTCTGTTACCAACTTAGTAATATTTTTATTGTATGTATGTATGTTTGCAAGGTATACACAATATAATGGATACTGATTATTCATTTTATAGTTGTGCAACACTTCTAAGAGTCAGTTAAATTAAAATATATAGTGTAAGCTATTTATGAAGTAGGCAAATGCATAGTATTTAACTATTTAAAACACAGCATTCACTAACATTCCAGATTTTACAGAGGTCTGAGCTGCTATCACTCAGGAAGGGCATTCTGGTTATGCAAATCGTGAGAATTTGCCCTGAAAAGTATCCATCCAGCTCCACTCCAGAGATCTTAACACAGTTTTACAGCCAGGGCTGCATGTAATCTCTGCATTTAAAAGATTATGGGGGAAATGTTTGCCCCAGTGAACTCAGTGGGAAAACTGCCATGGATTCCAGTTACTTAAGATTTTATCCTGCTTATCTGTTTCAGTCAGAATAACCTTGGGAGAGCTATATCCATATGTTGATAAAATTCAATAGAAAAAGATTTATAGATTTTTCAGTATATCAGTTCAGAACTACAGTGTGTCTGTAATGTGTAGAGACAGAACATTAAAAAAATTCCAGCTTCACAATTTTAGATTTACAGAAATCTGATGATAAAAACATAGAACTTCTGTCCCTTGTCAGTTACAAAATTTACATTTGGCTTAATATATTGGTAAGAAGAACAGTTTCCTTTCTTTTGTGCTATCAACTTCAGTTTCATTAACTAAATAACACTGGAAATTTTTCTACAGTCTTCTATTTTTTTATAATATTCTGCAAATACAAATATTTTCCTATAAAATTCAAATCAGCAGTAAAAATAAGTTAAGAAAGTGATGTGTTCTTTACACAATCCTATTTAAGTAATGATGAATTAAATGGACTTTTTTGTGATCTAGCTAAGCATTTATTTGTGGCTATGACCTGGCTTTGGCTTCTAGCTTTCTAAATTAGAGAAATAAAAGAGATATAAAATGATACTTAAATGAAGTCCTTTTTCATTTTTGTTTCAATTTAATTTGGTTGCATATTTCATTACAGACCTTTCCAAATATGTCTATACCACTCTGACTGCCATATGATACATCTGTAGAACCAAACCCAGTGACCCATCTACATTAAAAACCCTTGACTTGCTCCCCACAGGCAGTCTAGCCCCCCCCCCCCCCCATCCCCCCCCCACCCCCACAACCCAAGGCTGG
>NW_017729004.1:47102685-47108713 GCF_001723915.1 Gavialis gangeticus | reverse complement strand
CATCAGAATCCAAGGCTGGGCTTCCATCTAGCCAGATGGAGGCTACAGTACAGTCAGAACTCATTGATGCTAAACAAGATGCCCACCAGTGGCCCTTCTGTATACCACCTCCTGCTTCTACTGCCCATAATGAAAGTACAGGTGGAGACGCAAGTAGTGTATGTGATTCCTAGAAGGGGTCCTCTAGAGGAAAACAAGAAATTTAAACTGAGTCTTTCTAGGAATCAGTCTGACCACTACTTGTCTTTTCTTGTTTACTTCATATATGCAGATCAGAAAAGTAATATATATATATGAGCAGGGGCAGCCTGCATGGCTGAAGGTGACCTTAGTGTCACCTCAAAATAGAATTGTTGATGTAACCCTGGGGTGCTCAACCTCCAGCCTGTAGGTCAAAAGCAGCCCATAGAGTCATATGTATCTGCTTCCCAGGGCTCCTCATGGACAGGGAAATTTGTAAGTAGGGGAGCAGTGGCAATGAATATCGCCACCCTCCAACACTGCCAAATTCCTGCAACAGGCTGGGGCCAAGTCATGGCCCACCCTCTGCTCTCATATCTGGATTGGTCAGAGTCATACCTTTTCCTCACATGAGGCTGGGTTGGGGCTGGGCCGTGCCCCTTTCCCCTGCAGGGCCAAGCCATGCCCCTGCCTCTTCCCCATAGGGCCAAGTTGGAATCAGGCTGCACCCTGTCCACCTCTGGGTGGCCAGTAGGGCCCTCCTGTGACCGTCCCATGCCAGATCGGGATCACCAGCTGGCTCTGAACTTTGGATGGCCTAAGTACTAGCTGTTTGGCCCACTAGCCAAGAAGGTTGAGCACCACTGATAAAACCTATGTGATTCCCTGGTCAACTGAAAAGCTATAACAATGCTTTGATTAGAATGGTGGGGACAGTATAGCATATTTTTTGTAGCTCCCCTATTTTTATCTTTCTGCATATTCTTAGGGAGTTGGAAGGCTAGTTATTGGGCTCAAAGGAGCTCAACAAGGTGTTTATCCAGCCTCATGCTGAACACCTCCACAGATGGTGATTGCACCACCTCTGCTAGGAGTGTGTTCTAGATTCTGGTAACCCTTACAGAAAAAGTTTTTTTCTTATGTCAAGCCTAAATTTTCCCTCTATTAGCTTGTGACCATTGGTCCTCTCCTGTGAAGAGTTGCTCCCCCAAAACAAGATGGGATCTAATCCCTGATCCAAACAATTGTGCCTCCTGCCATGTCATACATGCATAGCAGGAGGCATAATTGTTGGGAATGAGGACCACATCCCAAATGCACCACTACTAGCAGAGAGCCTGGGGCTCCCCCAACCTGAAGGCTGCAAATCTATGGGCTCCTCCACCAAGACCTTGGGATCTTTTCCTCAAGCCTCTCCCCAAGTTTCTCCCTGACTCCAAGATTCCCAGTGGACATCTAAAAGACACATGTGCAACTGGTCCAGCTGCACACATGGTTTTCTGACAGCCCAGAACCTTTTAAAATGATGTGTGTAGCTGGGCTGCACATGCAGTTTTCTGCTACCATGGTGCATGGCAATCCCAGGATCAGGTCTCTAATCCCAGGGTCCCATATATGCAGCCCAGCCCAGCCCAAAAAACTGCCCAGACCCTGCAGGACAATGAAGTCAGCTTTCTGGATCACAGGGAGCCCCGGGGTCCCCCATGACTTAACATTTTAAAGTGCCTTACATGCAGAGGTATTGCAGGGCATAACATTGCCAGGTTCCTAGAGGGAGAAGCCTCTCATCTCTCTTTACTGGAGAATCTTGCAACCCATTTCTTTGGCAGTTAACTTTTGGCATTAGGGGCAGGACTGACTTAGTCCTGATGCTGACTGCTTCCCCCATGCCAATTCTGTCAATGATTGGCAGAATGGGGCAGGTTGCTACACATTCAGTTAATGATACTGATAGATCCAGGGAAGTGCTTCTCCCTCTCTGTTTGGCATTGGTGAGGCCACAACTGGAGTACTGTGTCCAATTCTGGGCACCACACTTCAGGAAGAATGTGGATAAGCTCAAGAGGGTACAAAGAAGGGCCACACATCCTATTAAGGGCCTGGAGGAAAGGTCCTATGAGGAGAGACTCCAAGAACCAGGCCTGTTCAGTCTGAGTAAGAGAAGACTGAGAGGTGATTTGATAGTTGCCTACAAGTACATTAGAGGTGAACATCAAGATCTAGGGGAGAGGAACAATGGACACAAGCTAATAGAGGAAAAATTTAGGCTGGACATAAGAAAAAAAATTTTTTCCATAAGGGTTACCAGAATCTGGAACATGCTCCCAGCAGAGGTGGTGCAGTCACCAGCCTTGGAGGTGTTCAAGGTGAGGCTGGATAAGCACCTAGTTGAGCTCTTTTGAGCCGAATAACTTCCTGCCCATGGCAGGGGGCCAGATTTGATCATTATGCAGGTTCCTTCTGGTCCTTTGATTCTACGATTCTGTGATACCATACAAATAAACCACATATTTTGTGGAATGTCTTCGTGGCAGTTTTGCCACTTTATGGTACCATAAATCTGCTGCACATGTAGCATTGTTACTATTTATGGCATGATTAACATGTTAATTTCACGACAAGTATAATGTCAGGAGGATAAGAAAACACATGCTATTGAAAAAATTGCAGAAAGGCCTTCCAATCATGATAAAGGGCCCTGACATCAAAGGCCTGAAGAGAAAAATCTTCAGGTAGAGTACAGATCAGGAACAGAACCTAAATGGGGGGGCAGGTACCTCCAGAATAAATCTACAATGAGAAACAGGTTCTATCCAATGTCAATTCATGCATATTGTGATCCAGCTAAATTCATATTTGATTAAACTCTCATGCGGATCCTTAGATGATATCTGAGGGATCAAGGTAGGCCCCAAAAAATAAAATTGTCTAAAAGAATGATTATAAGAAAACTTTAATAAACTTATTTTGGAAGTATAGTAAATTATGGAACTTTTTATACAGAAGGTAGAGAGGCCAACTAGGTAAAATCTCTACTTGATTTACTGCTTAGAAACAAAGAGGATTGGTTGAATATGTGAAGATGGAGGGTAACTTGGGTGACAGTGATCATGAAATGATAGGCCTCAAGATCCTAATGGGAGAAAGGAAGAAAGAAAAGCAACAGAATAAGGACACTGGACTTTAGAAAAGCAAACGTAAGCTCAGTGGGCACTGGTGGGTAGGATCCTCTGTGAGGCAAGTCTGAGGTGAGGGGATCCTACCTACCAGGGGGTAGGATTGGGAGGAGCAGGGGACTCCAATACACCTGCTTCATCCTCCAGTGGGGACTGAAAAACCTCCAGACCGAACTCTCTCCACTTCCTTTTCCCTTCCCATTCTGGAAGCTTTGCAGGCTGGCAGGGAGGCAGATACAAGTTACAGAAGATGCGGTGTTTTGAAACATCTTCATCGGACCTCTCATGCAACGAGTGTTCAGATTTTCACTCATTCAGCCATTTTGAAACAGTCTGCAGCTGTGCACTTGTGTTTGGTCATGGGTATAAACTGCTTTCTGTGGCCAGATAGGGCAAACATTGTCACTTCTGTCTGTACTTCAAGTTCAGGTGTTTGAGTAAAGAGCTCTCAATGCTTGGGATACTTGGTCTCACAGTAAACCCACTACCATTAAAAATGTTAAGTAAGATTTTTATTTCAACGGCACCTCTTACACTCAGATGTCCTGGAGCTGTCAGTGCTGCTGCTATTATCGTAGCCTGATCCTGATTCTTTCAAAATGAAAAAAGACACACAGAGAAAAGGAGAGAAAAGAACAGCACAGAGAGATGCAACTTCTGTTCTGATGCTGACTCCTATTTCCAACTTCACAACTAGAGAGAAAGTGGCACAGAACATAGTTTTCCACACCAAGACCAAAAGGAAAGAGAGAGAGAGATTCCTTTAAGTATTCCAGAATAGTTAAAGCAGTACAATTGTCTAGGCTAGACAAAGACCAATTGTTCTCTGATTATGTCCTTGCAGATAGACAATTGGCTGCTGATTAATTGGCGGTGGCTACACGTATTTACAAAACTTTGTTTTTCATTTTATTTTATGGTAAGTATCCTGAGTGAAAAGATAAAGGGATCTACTCTAAAATGTCTTTCCAACTGCTTTACAAACATTAATAGCCCAATAACTGTGCTTAAACTTAAAGGGAAAACAGAAGATAAATCCTTGAACTAGATCGATAAGGTACCATAATACTGGTAGGACAGATGTTTCTCTGTTTACATATGCACTTCAACACTGTACCTCAGGGTTTTCCTGCCCAGGGGACTTAGCTGCACTTGACTTGCACACTGAAGTTTGTGGGCAAGTAGTGGAAACTGGATACCCTCCATGTCTGCAAATCACCAGCATGCCAGGAAGACCTGATAAGATTTTAAATGCTCCCTTGAATGAAGTTTTAAAACAAAGCTGCTGTTGTTATGTCCCACTCATTTTACTTTGGAGTTTGGCAACCAATGCCATTAGGGAACATTCAGTGTCAACAATGTCATGATGTTGCTCTCAGAGATGTGTCAAGTACCAGAGCATGATCTTGTTGCATTTAAAATTAACCACAGTAACAAAACTGTGCCAGTTTTGTGCATTAACTACAGAATCAAGCCAGCAAATTTGTCAGGTACTTAGAAAGGGTTTCAACAACATTTCACAGGAAAAATTCTTCTGCCCTCTTGTTCTTTCCTCTTCCCACCACATAACTATTTATAAAATAAATGTATTTGCTTTGCTCCTTGGGTACCCCAGCAGTTCACATGAGAAGTAACATGATGCAGTGGTGTTGTGGGGGGCTCTATTATTCTGCGCTCCCTGCTTTCCTGGATTGCGGAGATCTGAAGAAGGACACCAACATATTAGAGTAGATTTTGCTGTGCAGATTAGGTATCACATAGTTTCTAACTCTGTTTTAGTCAAGAAAGTTTAGGTTAGATATTAGGAAATTTTTTTCACTAGAAGGGTAGCAAAACACTAGAGCAAGTTACCCAGAGAGGCTGTGGACTCCCCATCTTTGGAGGTTTTTAAGACCCAGCTGGACAAAGCTTTGGTTGGGATGATCTAGTTGGGGCTGGCCCTGGTTTGAGCAGGGAGTTGGACTAGATGACCTCCTGAGGTCCCTTCCAACCCTAATTTTATATGATTCTAAGATCTGAGCAAATTGGTACTGGAGTCAGGCTATATGAAACATTGCTTTTCAAATCCTCACAGAAGTGTTGCAAAATATGCATTTTAGTTAAATCAGTGTCCTTCTAAGCAGAAAAAGGACAGAAATAGGCAACAGGGAAGATGATGGAAAAGGAAATGGAGACATGAGGTTCTAAGAGTAGGAACATGAGTCTCACTTTCCAGTTGCTGCTCAAGATTTAGCTAAAGCCACAAAGGGGTGGTAATATCAGTTGGTTCGCTCTCTTCACTTGGTCAGGACATCTTTCAAGATCATGGCCCAACAGTGTCATAATGGATCTCCAGGTCCCAGGAGATGGTGAGGATGGCAGCCACAATGGTGAATCCCATTCCTTTCAGTTTATCTGTCCTCCTGGGACCAAATTATGGCCTGCAAAGAGAGATGATGGATGGAATATTCCATCTATTATTTTGTCTAACAATTTTGATTATTTGCTTTCCTGTGTCAATCTCCTCTTATTTATTACATATGATCTTAACACAATTATTGGTTGGTATCAAGAGGCTGACCTACTCTTTCTATCCTTAACTTTCACTGTGTTATTCAAACTTATTCTTTTTCTGTGTGCTGTGATCTAAATCATTTCGGCACTGTTCAGAAATGAATGCAGAATAAAATATTAGTAGCCAATAGTCATTATAACTAGTCAATAGTGTGTATGTATGTATATTCATAATATTTTCATGTATCTGTATCCTATTTTTTATCTGTAGATCTGAAAGCTAGAAAGGACCACTGTATTCATCTACTCTGACCTTGTATAGATTTGTGGAGACTTTCAGCCAGGAATTCCTCCAAAAGCTCTCTCTCTCTCTCTCTCTCTCTCTTCCCCCCCCCCCC
>NW_017729004.1:47095246-47097685 GCF_001723915.1 Gavialis gangeticus | reverse complement strand
CTTCCCCCCCCCCCATCAGAATTCTTGTATTATGTGATAGTAATTTCACATCTTTCCTAGCCAGACTTTTTCCTGCTGTGGATTTCTTGGTGTGCAGTAGTTTCAAATGATTAAATATTATTTTGTTAGTTCTTTTTCATCTTTGAACTGAAAGCAATTATTTTAGTCTGGAAGACATTTTATTGGGTTTACCCTGGATGACCAGTATAACCTACTTAGTATGGGATCCCACAAGTGTGGGATTACAAGAGATTATAAGAAATATCTTGAAGAAAAACATAGCTTGTATCTGGGTTATATTAACTGGAGTATTGTTTGCAAATCAAGGGAAGTAATTCTTCTGCTTTACTTGGTACTGGTGAGGTCTCATTTGGAGTGTTGTGTCCAGTTTTGGGCCTCATACTTCAAGAAAAATGTAGACAGATTGCAAAGAGTCCAATGAAGACTGACAAAAATTATTAGAGGCCTGGGAAGCATAGTTCATATGGAATGGCTGAAAGAACTGGGATTATTTCATTTGAAGAAGAGAAGACTGAGGTGGGTATTTGATAATAGTCTTCAAATACCTGAAGGATAACTATAAAGAGGATGGAAATAGACTTTTCTGTATGGCTGTAGGGGACAAGACTAGGAATAATGGCCTCAAACTGCAGCAGAGGAAATTTAGGTTGGAGATTAGAAAGGGTGCATGCACTGGAACAGTCTACTCAGTCCCCTGACATACGTTAAAGTAAAGGCACAGCAAGGGATCTGATGTGTGATCCCAATAATTGTGCTTCCTGCCATGCCACACATGCATGGCAGGAGGCACAATTGTGGAATCCCACAGCAGATACCATTGTGCCATTTTGCTGATGCAGGGGAAAACCAATACTGGGCCCCTTCTGCACTGGCAAGCTTGGCACGCACCATGCACTTCCACAGCTGGGAGCTGAGCTGGCTCCCCCTGCACCAGCAATATAGTACAATGGGATCTAATACAGGATTCCACAAACGCACCTCCTGCCATTCATATGTGGTATTTCTTCTTACCATGTTGCTATGTAATGGGTCCTCATGATCTGTAAAGAGGTCCCTGACCTCTCAGGGACAGACATTCAGAAAGCCTAAGCCTGAATTAATTCAATCTTTGCAGGTTAATCTAACCTGGCTAGTCTGAACTGGTTTGAAATTGGACAGACATTCTCTCTGGACTGAGGAAATTCAGGTACATGCCTGCAGTGATCAGGCTAGAAGCCAGGGGTCGCTTCTTCAGGGAGCTGGGCTAAGTGGGGCATGGCCAGGTCCCGGCAGGACACTCTCATTGGGGAAGTCTGTCTGCATGGTTCCAGGCTTTTCCCCACTGGCTGCTCAAGAGGCAGGACTGTTGTCAGCCCCCAACCCTGGGCTAGCACCCTAAGGAAATGGAAGGGGGGAGGCGAAGGGTGGGTGGTGTGCAGTGCACTCATCTGTTTATGATACAGAGCTTTTCAGTCTCCCTCCCTGCTTCATCATACTGTCTGCAGCAAACTGACAGGCAAGCAACCCAGCTGGGACTGGGGTCTTTATCACCTGATTAGCAAAACAATAACCTCTCTCCATATTACTTACAACTTCTTAAACTGCTTACTGGCTGACCTGTTGATTAGCTCCAAAGCCCTAAGTGGTCACTATTCTGTCTGCCTATCCCAGTGAAACTGGGGAGACAGACACACACAGACACCTCTTACCATTAGCTAGCATACCACATGCTGGCTATGGTCTGTGCTGTGGCATAAAGGAGGAAGGGCTCACTACTTAAGAAGTGAGTGGTGAGGTGGGGGGAGAAGGGGGGTACGTGGAAGCTAGCAGACCCTGCTGTGCCTGCACATCTGTGCAGAGCTCCGGCCAGGGAGCAGAGGGGAAGCGCCAGCCCTGCTGTGGAGCAGAGACCTGGCCCAGCCCAGAGAGCATGCTAGGATTCCTGGGGACTCTGATTTAACTTAAACCAGCAAGCGGTCTGGAACAGGCATTGCATAAACTGGTTTGAGCCAGATCAGTTAAGTCTGATGCTACATTCAACCAGGTTTATCTCAAACCAGTTTCAACCATTTTCAAGCTGGTTTATGTGCACTGAAAGTCTGTTCTCTTACAGGTTTAAACCAGTTTCTGATCACTTAAACTGGTTTATGTGTAATGTCTGTCCCTAGCAAGGGCTAAAAGCTAGCTGTAGGCAATCACTCAATAATAGTCTGCCTGACTGGGAGGCTGAGAGCCATCTGGAGGTGATGACTAACTAATGAGGGTACAGCAATAAATAGGGAAGAGAGAGAAATAGCTGTGTTGGGGAGAAGCTGACTTCTTCTCCTAACATTTGGAATGGACAGAAGGGTTAGGTTTGGTCTGTTGTGAATTCAGGGTTGTATTGGTAAAAAATAAACTGGCCTGAGAACTGACTTGTCTGTCTACAACAGCAGAGTA
>NW_017729004.1:47083451-47090246 GCF_001723915.1 Gavialis gangeticus | reverse complement strand
AGGGCTAAAAGCTAGCTGTAGGCAATCACTCAATAATAGTCTGCCTGACTGGGAGGCTGAGAGCCATCTGGAGGTGATGACTAACTAATGAGGGTACAGCAATAAATAGGGAAGAGAGAGAAATAGCTGTGTTGGGGAGAAGCTGACTTCTTCTCCTAACATTTGGAATGGACAGAAGGGTTAGGTTTGGTCTGTTGTGAATTCAGGGTTGTATTGGTAAAAAATAAACTGGCCTGAGAACTGACTTGTCTGTCTACAACAGCAGAGTAAGAAATCAATTTACACTCATTTCAGCTGAAATCTGGTCAGAGCTCATGTCTGGTAGTTGGGAAAACATTGGAAAGAATTATTAAGTTCCCTGTCTCCTGTCCTTTCCCCACCACCATAAAAAGCAAGCTGTGAGTCATTTTGTAAGCCTACTTATTCTTATATATGTAATTCCTCCAGCAAATCACAACAATGTAATTAATCTAGTCTGCAGTATAATTGGCTAAGAAAATCTGATGTGGTGCCACAAGTGATTACACTTGAATCTTAGAAACTATCTATAAACTGTATTGCTCAAAACAAGATGATCACCTGGTGAAATTTAACCAGAGGAAAGAGCATATTCACTCCTTGCTGCCTTGACAACAGTGTCAACTGAGTCAGATACCTGACACTGGCTGAGTTGCTACTTATCTAAAGCTGTGAAATTGATAGAAAACATTTCAAAAGATAATGTTGTGCTTCATTCTGTTTCTCAGTATCAGCAATTTAAATCCACCAGGCTGGTTTAACAATAATTTAGCCGCCCTAATATGTATGGAAAACAAATATGCACCAAAAAAAAAAAGCATTCTTCTGTTTTCAGCCTACTGTATCATGACATAAAATAATGTTGTCCATCCTCCAAAGGAGGCATTTATTATCCAAAACAAATATACATTGCAGGCATAAACAAGCTACCTGTGCCAGTTTCAATCTGATCTGACTTTATATGTAAAGGACCACACCCCATCACAGCACACACTGGCACCTAGTGACTGAATAATATACTGCAAGCTCAATTATTTTCAGAAAATGACTTCTGGCTAATAACAGAAACAAAAATAAAAATCAAAGTTGTGTTTTTCCCATTGGTTAAAGTATGGAAACCAGTTCTATAACCCTGGTTTGGGACCAGCATAAAGTCCATAAAGAGGTCAAAGACCAGTTTTCCATTCAGTGGGGTAACATTTCCTGTGCATATTTTCTTAGCTTAGTATGTCAAATAAAGAAAGACTGTTTTTTTCCTGTTTAAAACTAGAATACTAAGCAAAGACAAAAATACTTAGCCATTTAATTAGTCAAAATAGAGTAGGCTAGCCATTTTTTAAACTCAAGGAACCCCTTGTTAGACTCAAGACACCTCTCAGAATATACCAGCTCTTAGTTTTCATTCATTTTTTGACTATAGAGAAATAATAGACTAATATTTCTGTTGCAAGATGCTCAGAAAGACCAGATTAGGATGTTTTCGACACTATAGATGTCCTATTTGAAATCTCTGGGTTTATTTGTGAAACATATGTAGGTGTTTGCACTCTGTGGCACCCTTAAAAAGATACCATGCCCCCCTAGGTTGCCACAACACCCTGATTGAGAATCACTGGTCTAGACTCTGAAAATCACCTTTTCTTAATTTGAGAAGAACGAAATGTAGTGTGTCAAGAAATGAGTTGGAGTTAATCCAGCCCCATAATTTGAGATGAAGAACAAAAGGGCTTCCTATTTGTCTGTATATGGTTAACTCATTCTCCTTTTATTTGCTTGATGAGGGTTAGCTTCTGCTCCCAGATGGTGTTGTGGGCTGTACTTCCTGAGAGCACTGTTGATTTCACTAATGTTTTCAGAAAGGCTGGTGTGAAATCAGATCAGAAGGTAGTAATAATAATAATAATTTTAAAAATGCTGTGTAGGGTATTTTCTTCTGCTCCCCTCTCCTCTGAGTTCACATATTCATTTATAAATATATCCCTAACAAGATCAGGATCATTTATAACTTAATCTTTTACTGTTTATTCCTTATGTACCAATCTTCCAGAACTGTCACTTTAACATCTCTCTTTTGGTTAAGTTAAATTGAACTGAGTGGCTGCTTGATATCTGGCATGCGTACAAAGGAAATATAGGACAGTGTTTCTCAACCTCTTGAGACACAAAGCACCCCTTGTTACACTCCAGGCACTCCTCTGAAAATGCTAGTTCTTAGCATTCACTTGTTTTTTGACTATGGAAAAATAATAGAGCATTTCTTTCTGTTGCAAAGAACGAAGATCACAACAGGTCACAAGGTTTTTAATACTATGGATTCCTACTTGAAATATCTAGGTTGATCCTGTGACTCATGTTTGCACACCTAACTGTGCTAAGAATGTGGCACCCTGCACCATCCATAAAAGGATCTCAAAGTACCTCAAAGAATGCTTCAGCAACCTTGTTGAGAATCACTTATACAGGATTCCATGCAAGACAGTGCCTTAAAAGTTGTCACTAGATTACTTTTCCTACCTCTTAAAATAGTAAATATACATACCCCAACATGCATTGTCAGTGGAAATAGTCCCTTGATATGAGGAAGATGGTCTTCCAGTAAATAGGGAAGTCATGAATGGGTATGCCTACACATGCAATTAATGCACCTGGATGTTCTTTGCAGAAAATTCAGACACATTAAACTGCCCCCATGTATGCGAACATGTGCCTGTTGGGAGCAATTTTGCTCCCAATGGAAGCAGTTTATTCCAGGGCTGCTCCTGCCCTACTCTGCCCCACTGCAGCAGCTAGGGGGAGCTCTGGGCTTCCCTGAGTGCCAGCTGGGGACTGGCAGGATGCATAGGAGCTGGTCTGGATCTCCCCAGAGTGGTGGGAGGGATGAGGTTGTCCTGGCAGCTGAGACTGCTGCATCCCAGCCACATGGAAATTGGGTTGGGACCCAATCCCCATGTGGTGGGCAGACAGCTGTCCCTGCAGCCAGCACAGCTCCTCCAGCCTCAGAGTTTTTCCAGGCAGCAGCAGGCCCTCTGCTGCCTGGGCTGGCAAGGAGCAAATTGCCAGGGGCTGTCTGGGCTGACTGGTCAGTGTCTACATGTATGCTACTGTACAGTAGCAAATGTGCCATTAATCTAGTACCTGTATTTCTTGATACTAGCAAATTGTGCATTAGCCTAATTTACTGTGCAGTAAGATGCTTGTGTAGATGCTGATGCTTTACTGTGCATTAGATTAGTCTAATGTGCAGCAAAGCATCTCATGTAGATGTGCCCACTAAGTCTATAGGTGACAGAGGTGGCTGATCCCAGATCCGCATGTTTGATTGTAGATGTGGCAAATAGTTCCAGGAGGAAGGAATAGATTCTGGTGATGTTGGATCACAGCTCTTTCCCTTTGTCTCTGTTGTCTATCAAAATCCATAATGAAGTGAATTCGCTTAAAATGATTCATGCTTTGTCATACATCATGGTGCCACTGGGGATGATTCTGTGCTTGAGTTTCCCAGGTATTAATGTTAATACTGCATTTCTTCAGAATGGCCTTCAAGGTGTCTTTGAGTCTTCTCTTCTGCTCACCTCTAGAGTGATAAATATCAGTGATTTGGGAGTATAGGACCTGTTTTGAGAGCCAGCTGTTGGGCATCCTTAAGACATGTCATGTCCACCAGAGCAGGTACTGTATTAAACATTGCTTCAATGCTGCTGGTGTTTGTTTGAGACAGAACACTGGCATTCATTCTTCTGTCCTTCCAGTTGACAAGGAAGATTTTCCATAAAAGCAAAAATGGAACATTTGCTTGGTAATATTGATGGTAATGTTCCAAAGCTGTCAAGTGTTTCTGATATGCCATCTCAGTTTCACACCCATGCAACAGGGTAAAGATAACAACAGCTTGGCAGACAAAAAGTTTGGTTTGGGTTCTGATATAATTAAGAACGTGGTTTTGGAGTGTCTAAAGCAGCACTGGGAGATGTTATTGTTATCTATGTCTACTTTTTGGGAAAGGTGGCTACCTAGATAGGGGAAATGCTTAACATTCTTCATGGATCGCCCTTTTATTGTAATATGTAGAGGAGAATCTGGTTGGTTTGGGTGGGTTGATAAAGGATTTTGGTTTTCATGAAATTGATGAAAGAAACTCATGCATTTCAGATGCTTTACAGAAGCAATCACGAGTGATCTGGAGTTCTTCAATTGAGTGAATGCACACAACCCAATTGTCAGCATATTGAAAATCATTAATGGAGGTGTTAGTTGTCTGGGATTTGGAAAGTAACCTGTTGATGTTAAAGACAGTCCCATCTCTGTGATACTGGATGCTGATTCCAGGTGGAAGTCTATCAGCAATGAGATGTAATATAGCTATGGTACAGATGGAAAAGTGTTAGTGCAATTATACATCCTTGCTTGACTCCAGTTCTAATAGGGATGCAATCTGTTTCCAAGCTATTGCTCAGGATCATTCCATCATGTTGTTGTGAAGAAGTTTGATAATGGTAAAAAAATTTGGTGAGCATCTAAATCTCATCTGGATCTTCCATATGGCTTCTCTATTGATTAAATCAAAGGCCTTGGGCCTTGGGTCAATGAAGGCCAAATAAAATCTCGATGTTCCTCAAAGCACTTCTCCTGCAACAAAAATCATATCTATTGTACCTCTGAGTGGTCTGAAACTATACTGGGACTTGGGTAAAATCTCCTCAGTGAGGAAAGTGAGTTTATTGATGAGGATGTGGGTGAAGATCTTCCCAGCTATGGACAGGAGTGCGATACCATGATGATTGCTGCAGTACAATCTATCTCCTTTCTTGAACATGATAATGATTTTGATATTTTTCAAGTCATTTGAAATAAGTTACCATTATGGTTGCCATTGTAATATAAAGCCAATCCCTACCCTCAGCATATAACATTTGAAATAAATGAACACAATAGAACGCACTGAAAGACCCAGAAGAAGGTACTAATTCAGAAAAGTTTTTGTTGGTGTCTCCTCTGACATTACTGTCTCCTTTATAACGTTGGGTTAACGGTAATGTTGAACAGGGATTAGTGACTGCACATTACAACATGGTCAAGTGAATTCTGACACTTCCTGAATATTCACTAAAGTAGAGTAAATTATTCTACTATACAAAATAAATATTTCTCTTTAGTAAATGTTTGAACAACTTGTAGCTAAAAACATATATATCTTGGCTATTAATTAAACCTTATATATGAGTCATTGGGATTAAAGTAATGATTTCTTGCTTCAGAAGCATAGATAACTCCCAGAGTAAACAAAAATATATTTTGTAGCTGTTAGTTGTATTAGAATTTATGCTTTATATAACCTAAACTAACTCTTAGCTTAATGATGAAATGATAATTGCAAACGTTTGAAAAATTCTGATTCCACGCAGCAGAGGGCAGTGGTACCAACTGCTAGCATGTTATAAGCAATAAAGAGTATAAAAACTTTATATTTTTAATCTTTACATTATATGTAAAAAAAAAATCTATATTTTTAAAGAACAGCATAATAAAATGTGTGAAAATGAAATCTAACAAATGCGACCAGATTGGAATCTTTTATTCTCAATTTAACTCTACAAGTCTTGTTGGTTCTGATTAAATTGGACACCATTTGCAAATTGCCCTTCATGTCAGGTTTGGTTTCACAACGTCTCACCAGTGAGGCTTTACAGAACCAGAATCGGCCTGTTTTTTCACATCATGGCCATGAGCCAAACTTACACCTTCTATGCCAATACTTCTATTTTTTATTAGTACTAATTTTGAAATACCTTTGGCTTTTCTTTCCTGAATAGAGATAGATTCCTGAGTCAGACTTTAAATGTTTATTTCCATTGTTAATATATAAAAAAGAAAAGGGAACCATGAAACTTTGTGAAAGGTTGCCCAGAAGAGGGTGATTATTAGTATATTGCCATTTTTACTTTTTTTATGGTGTATAAAGCTGTTGTAGAAGCTTTTTTCAAAAACAGTTAAAAAAAATTCTAAATTCTGAAACAATTTCTATATTGTCAAATGATTTCCTGAACCAGGCCTTAGACTATAGGCCTATGCCATGTCTCTGAAAAACCAAAGAACAAAACTCACAGGCAGTAGTGTAACTTGGGGAGACGAAGCAGGGCACCCGCTTAGCATGGGCACCACAGTGGCAGTCCCTAGGGAGCCCACACTGCAGCTGCCACCACTAAATCAGCCCATGGTCAGGGAGCTTGTGCTGAAAGAGCAGTGCACAACTGCAGCTGCCTCCTTCCCATACCACCCAGGGCACCAAATTTTAATTCATACCTCTCCTGTCAGGCAGGGAAAGGGAAGCCAAGGTGGCTTTCAGCCAGTGCCATGCACTACCAGCTCTGGGCTGTTCAGCATACATTTTATAGCCATGAGGCTGTATCAGTTTCCTAAATGCCCAGTGCGGGGGGAGTGTTGTCTGAAACCTTCCCAGTATTATGGACCAGTGCCAAACACATGGGCACAGAAAAGGGTGCATAGAAATGGATCATTCCTCATGCTTATATCTAGGTAATTCTTCTCCGTGAGTTACTTCTTAGTGGTGGCTAGGAGCAAGAACAGGAGTGAGGCTCACACTCTAGGCTTCCTTTAATGTCCTAGTAGAATTACTTTTATGTTTTTCTGCCTGTTAAAAAAGTATTCTAAACTTTATAGGATGTATTGCACACAAGTCTGCATTATAGTGGTTATAGTGCATTATAGGGGGCATACTAAGGGAGACGGGCACACAGGTGGTCTTCTCTTCCATCCTTC
>NW_017729004.1:47081465-47083440 GCF_001723915.1 Gavialis gangeticus | reverse complement strand
CAGGTCCCTTCCGACCCTAGAAACTATGAAACTATAAAGATATTTATTAATAAAAAAGCAGAATTTTAATTATACAGCTGAATAGTTATAGTTCCTAGAGCCCCTCAACAACTCACTGAAACAGAGTCCAGATCGTGGATCTTTTTCCTGCTACTCTGAGTCTTCAGCTATAATAAAATAAGCCTTTGCTTCTCAGAAATGTATTGAGTTAAGTGAATATCAACTCAAAAAGGCTTATAGTTACACAAAGCTAGTATTTTAAATGGAAGCCCTTCATTCATTACTAATAAAACCTTAGATGCTTGAAAAAGCAATATCATACATTTTGCTGTGAAAGCTGTTTGTTTACTTTCTGGGTTTTTCAAATGACTGAAATTCAGCTAGATTTGACTGTTTAACTCTGATTTTCTTGTGTAAGCAAATGTGGTTTTAGCTGTTCAATATAGTGAGGAGGGATTTCGTATTTTTTAAACAAAATAAAAGCCTGGGTCTCCACCATGGTGACTTGAGATCCTTTCAAGGTTGTCACGGGATGTCACATGATATTAGCACTGTTAGTTGTACAAACATAATTTTAAAAATATACCCAACGTTTTAAAATAAGAATCCATAGTGTTAAAAAAATCAGAGCTATTGCGTTTTTTCTGAGGTCTTCACTGTAGAAAAATGCTGTATATTTTTCCATAAGTTAAAAAAGTGGGGAAAATTAAAAGGTGGCAGTTTCTGAGGGGTGCCTTGAGCCTAAACAAAGTAAGAACCTCAGGTCTAAGCTAATTAAGAATGCCCTCATAATCTCTTAATATAGACAATACAGTAAATTATGTTATACATAACATTTAACACATTTTAAAGATAAACTGCCTTAACTCACTGTTAGTAGCTAAAACTTTTTGAACTTCAGCTTATGAAAGTATGTGCTATATGTCTACTTTGGTTAGTCTATAAGCTATACATTTACCACCACCATCCCCCCCTTTTATTAATATTTTGTGGATCATATACACCTGGAGTTTTGTTGCTAATAGACTTGTTGGAGTACTTATTGTCCCAGACATTTACTGGGATATAACTGATAGTTGTATCAATGAATATAGTAACAGCTATCTGAAACAGGGGGCCTATTACTTTAAGAGGGAAGAGCAGTAGCCTAGAGCTGAATTTTGATGGTTGCATCTGAGTTTAGATCAGCTACTAAGCAAGCAGCTCTGCCATGCAAACTGTAGCAAGGAGGAGCAGGCAGCTCCTTGAGCTAAAGGGGGACACCTGGGCATTGTAAGGCAGCTAAGGGGGACATGCGACCAGAAAAGGGAGAGGGAAAAGCCCAGCCCTGGACCAAGGCAGTCAGTTAATCCCTGCTCCCCAGATAGAGGAGAGCTCCTGACTGCATGGAAACTAGAAGTCAAGAGAGAGTGATGCATGAGACCCCAGCAGCATGCATGGAGGCAGTATGTAGAAACCCAAGGTACAGTACATACATATATATTAGAGAATGAGTTTATGTCTGCATTTTGTGTTTAAATTACCAGAGGACTGAGTTTTAGCTGTAGGATGGGGCTGTGCGAAACTTTGGTTGCTGATTTGATTCAGAGCAGATTCAGCCCAATTCAGCAGCCAAATCTTCTAATCGAATTTGGAAATCCATTAAAAGGTCCGAATTGAATCTGAAGCCTCCAAATTGTTTCAGAAAAGATTCAGAGAGATTTGGATTGGCCGGGGAGAGGCAGGTTCTCCTGTGGCTCCTCCAGCTGTGCCTGCCTCTCCCCGCTCAGGAGGAGCTGTGGGAGAAGCTCCCATGGATGCCCTGCCTGGCTCCATCTCCTGCCCAACCCCAGCCTAGTCCCGACACTTTAAAAAAAAAAAGCCCCACACTCACCAGCTGCAGCAGGGGCTGTGGGGGCTTTGGGGCCTCTTGGTAGAGCCCCCCCATGCAACCCCTGCTCCCTGGGTGCCCCACCCACCAGGCCCCACCGCTGAT
>NW_017729004.1:47080811-47081342 GCF_001723915.1 Gavialis gangeticus | reverse complement strand
GCATGGCCCCAGCAGTCTGGGAATCAAAAAAATAAATAAATAAAAACCCCTCACTTACCTGCTGCAGCAGGACCTATGGGAGCTCTGGGACCATGTGGCAGAGCCCTCACTGCACAGCCCCTTCTCCCCAATCTCCCCCACAACCCAGCCCAGTCCCCAATGTCTGTCCCACCTGGCCCCTGCATCCTGGCAATTACAAAAATAGAAAAAGCCCCACACTCACCAGCTCTGGCAGTGGGGATCAGGGCCTCTGGGCACTCATGGCAGAGCCCCCCCTGCACAGTGTGGGGCAGCTGCTGCATGGCTGCCAGGCAGGGGGGCAACTCCTACTGCCCCCCACTGCCCCATGCTGCATGGCAGGGCCTCTGCCACAAGCACCCAGAGGTCCCAATCACCACTGCCAAAGTGTGGGTTTTCATACTTTTTTTTCATTTCCGGACTGCTGGGGCCAGGTGGAGGGGACCATCAGGGAGTGGGAGCTACACAGCTCTGCCAGGAGGCCCTCTGCTACAAGCAGTGAGTGCAGGGCAG
>NW_017729004.1:47066488-47080618 GCF_001723915.1 Gavialis gangeticus | reverse complement strand
GCTGGGGCTGGGGCTGGGGCTGGGGCTGGGTGGGGGATGAGAACTTCTCCCATAGCTCCCCTCACCCAGGGAGAAGCAGGCACAGCTGGAGGAGCCACGGGGACTGACTTGTAGTAAGACCCATAAGGCATGAGGACAGTGATTTGAAACACCACATTGAATCACTGTCCTCCGAATCAGCCGAATCTGAATCGAATATTTCCTTATTCACACAGACCTACTCTAAGTGTAGTGTGGAGGCCACAGCAGAGTGTCTGAGGAGCCCTTTGTGTTTGGGCCCTGGAAGAACCAGGGACCCAGAGGGTAGAGAGCCAGATGGGGGCTTAGGCCTAGAGGGCTGATGCCCAAGCCAGATGGAGCTGAGGCCAAGAAGGCCAATGCCTGAACAGCTGGACTGATTTGAAGTAAGACCTATGAGGCATGGGTTTGGCTTTGAGGCAGACTGGAGGCCATGAGTAGAGCCCTTAAGGTGCAGTTAAGGGCCAAGTGGGCCATGATTAACCCTCCAAGGTGACAAGGCCTGGAGGGCCAGGATCACTGCCAAGAGGGAAATTTAGTGCCAGCAGGGTAAGAATAGGGTAAGGCAGCCAGTGAAGAAACTTTGGCAATAGATGGAGGGTTTGGCAGTGAGGAGGACCAAGGGTCCAACAAAGGAAGGGATGGGAACCTATGGTAGTGCCACCAGGATCACTCCAAGGCCCTAGAGCAACCTCCCTATGTGCTAAAAAAAGTTTCATCAAGGCATGGCAGATGAGACAGCACAAAGGAGTACACTAAAAATCTGGAGCAAGGGGCAGGATTAGTTTGGCCATTAGGGGGTGCCAACACCTCAGGTCTGTCCTGTTGTTGTATCCTTACGTTAAACCATTCTGTATGGCCACCGTTTTTCACTTAGAACTGGCCAATGCACATGGATGCACACACTCTTCCTGTCTTCTCACCTACTACCCAATGTATTAAACTACACTGCAAAAGGAGGGACCCTCTCTTCTCATACATAGCTGAATGGAGACTATTGATGGCATGATAAAATGAGTAATAAGCCACAAAGTTATTCCACAAAAATGTATAATTTTGTAGCTTGTTCCTGTCATGCCATTAATTGAACATGTGGCCAGAAGCTCTCCTGTGGCTGAGAGCCCTGTTACCAGACTGGGCTCACAAGCCCAGGAACACTCCATGCACTCCCACAGCTGGAGGCCCACATGTGATAGGGCTCACAGCTTTGGAAGCACCCCATATGCAGAAGTGTTATAGGGTGTTCCCAAAGGCTGTCTGGGTTCCCAGCCACAGGGGAGCACCTGGCCATATGTTCAATTAATGGTGTGATAGGAATGAGCTACAAAGTTATTACGCATTTTTTATGGAATAATAATGGCTGCTAGCAGACATTAAAGAACAAAATCAAA
The DNA here is from genome assembly GCF_001723915.1 of Gavialis gangeticus. Taxonomy (NCBI): domain Eukaryota; kingdom Metazoa; phylum Chordata; order Crocodylia; family Gavialidae; genus Gavialis; species Gavialis gangeticus. Next base: position 47,079,209 of record NW_017729004.1, on the reverse strand, counting down.
ACAAAAAAACCCAAAGCAAAACTGAAAAAAGTAATTTTGCTGAAAGAAACAGTGCATTAATTCAGCCCAGCTCTGTAGCATCTGTAAAGATCAAACACTTCAGTGGGGCTTTGGCACTTTTAGCTAAAGTTGATTCAATCAGCTATTAGATAAAAGTGCCAAAAGGCACCCAATCTTTACAGATGACATGTGAACAGGGTTAAAGTAATGCACTGCCTCTTCTGGGCATGTGCAGGGCTCAGCACAGGAATACACCGAATTTAAAGTAAAGCACCAAGATTTGGGGAGGGGGGCAGTACATCTTGGTGACTTATTCCTTCTTTTATCACACCATCAATTTTTTATCACACCATTAACTGATTGTACATGTGGCCAGGACACAACTTAAGGAATGCTTAACTTGTTAATCATGTCTTAAATGTAACATGTAGCAGGGGCCCTAGATCCAACAGTGATCCCATTATTAACACAGATCTCACAGGCCTAGAGTTGGAAGAGCATGTAAATGTATCCTTAGCATTTACAAATGTGCACAAGTTGCAATTATTTCAACGTCAATCATCCTACTCCCATGCACAGAGTTAATCATACTGTAGGAAACTGTTTTTCTGGATTAAGGCAGGATATGCAGTACCTTGCATGATTCAGACTTTTAATTCTTGACAAATATGTCTGAACTAAAGTAAGGAAGGTCCTAGAATTATAGCAATAGCTCTACTCAGTTTTTACTTATTCTATATGCAAACAAACCAACCATAAAATATTAGTGTAGAGATTTAAAGATTTGTTAATTTTAGGTTAACAGAAACAACACATAAGAAATTACTTAAGCTACCATGAGTGGGTACAGTAAATTTCAGTATCTCCTTATGTCCACTTTGCCTCAACATTGCAGAAAAATATAGTAGGACTGTCTTTCTGCCATGATCGCTCAAACTGGAATCAATCTGCAACTGGTCTGTGTAGTTTTGAGGCATTAGATATGTACTGAAATTATGGTTGGTGAGTGTTGCCTTTGAATTTGGACCTGGAACAGACTAGACTTGCTGCCCCAAAGCAACGTACCTCAGCTCTAGCCTCACTTCTATGCAGATCATATCTCATTTTTCAATTAAAATTCTGAGGAAAGGACTTACTTGATATAAATTAAATAAAAATTACCAAGTAGGCTGCTTGCAAACATTAAAAAAAACAACAAAAAATGTGCTTTGCTGGAAGTGGCAGTGCCTTAGTTGGACCCAGCTCCACAGCGTCTGTGTAGATCAGGCATTTCAGCGGGCCTTTTTGGTGCTTTCACTAAAGCTGATTCAATCAGCTATTAGATAAAAGTGCCCCAAAAGCCCCACTAAAATGCGCAATCTATACATACACTGCAGAGCTGAGTCTAGCTAAGGCACTGCCTCTTCTAGGCGTATGCTGGGCTTGGTGCAGGATGGTGCCGAATTTAAAGAAAAGTGCCCCCTTTTTTTTTAATGTTAGCAAGCAGCCTTAATACCTAATGCATTTATGGTTTTCTTTTAGGCTAATGAATGGCAGTTGATTTATTCTGCCTTCACTTGGCCACTTTCTATTTTACAGTTGATGGTTATACATTGTATTCAAGTGCATCTACTGCTTGTAAATATAAAAATAATGCTTATATAAGGAGGTTATTAAAGATGAGATTTACTTTGACATTTATAGCATTCCAAAATCTGGGAAGTATGGAGGAGGAGAGCTCTGTCTGCCCTTTTACAGGCTGTAGCAACCAGATCTGACTGCCAGAAAAGGGGGGCTTCTCAGTGATTATTGGTAGAGAGGGACTAATAGGGTCTCACAACCTTATTTTATTTTTAAATATGCAGAACTAGATAACTTACACTGGAGAAAATTAATACAATTGGCCTCAAAGCCCTGAACTATTAAGTTTGATTTTCTTTTTAAACAAAGCTTGAAACACTAGGGATTTCTAGAAAATTAAGAAAACCTAATGTGCCAATATTTCAAAAGGGTAAACAAGATGACCTGGTTAGCTAAAGGCCATTTCACCAGACATTAATCTTAGCCAATTCACAGGAAGTCATGTATTGAACTTAATCAGTAAAGAATTCGAGAATGGTAGTATATTAATGACAATCAGAGTTTTATGGGAAACAAACTTGCCCAACAAATTTGATATGAAGCTCACAAGTTTTATTGATAAGTGTTAACATAATATGCTTAGCCTTTCCTAAGGCATTTGACTTAATCCTGTATGAAATGCTGATGAACTATATCACTAAATAACTAAAGCCCATATTAAAGGAATTAAACACATGATAACTGAGGAGTTACCAAAAATGCTTGAAACTGGGGAGACAACAAGTGGGAAATCATGTTTCAGTGAGGCTATAGCTAGTGGGATCTCCAGGGATGTCACTTTGGTCCAATGCTATTTAATACATAAAAGAAAATATAAGAGCATTACCAGTAAAATTTAGAGATGACCCAGAAAGTGATAGTCATAACTGACTGAGAACAGGTCATTTATACAGACTGACCTGGATTGTTCAGTAAGATATGTTCATTTGAACAGCTTGTATTTTAATAGTCAAATGCAAGGTTATATATGTGGCAACAAAGAATGTGGGTCACAGAAGATGCAGGGACACCAATAGGATAAATAGGTAATCAATGAAATATGAGTTACAAGAGTAAGGCCAAAGTGATGAGTGTAATCCTTGGATATATAAACAAGGAAATATTAAGTAGGAGGAGGGTATTGATATCCCCTCTGTATGTGGCATTATTGTATATGCCATTTGTAGACGACACTTTTTAGTGGGTTTAAAGTGGGCTAAATGCCTTTTGCACCAGTTTAATGGCATTGCTGTTTGCACATTCTGCAGCATATTGTGCATTAATTCCAGTTGCTGTAGCACATTTGGTGGCGTAATACACTTTAAATGACTTTGGGGCGCTACAAAGTAAAACACCTCTGAGGAGTTTTAGTTTCCTACCCTACAGGCATGGAGGAAAGCACCAGCCCCACGGGGGTGCTGCTGCCACGGAGGGAGGCACCAGCCCCACCCTGCAGATCAGGGACTGCTCTTCCCATCAGCAGGTCGCTCTCCCCTCCCTGCTGCTGGAGAGGCAGGTAAGGATTGGGCTCAAATATGGGTGTACACGGCACGGGGGTTTACTTCACCCTAAATTGAAGTGGTGTTTTAAAAAAAACACCACTTCAATTTAGGGAGAATTAAGCCCCCATCCTGGCCAACCTGGAAGAGAACACACGCTTACTTTTAGGGGAAAAGTGGAGCCCATCCCATCCGAACATGTCTCTTGTCGTGATGTGTGGGTTGTTGTCAAGGAAGCATACTTGGAAGCAGACCAAGAAGTGGACCAGAAGCACTTCTGGTCCACTTCCAGGTCTCCTGGAGAGCGTGCTAGGGAGCCCCGCCCCCCACATCCCTCCCCAGCTCAGCAACTGGTGCCTCCTGGGTCTGGGGTGGGGCACCCAGGGTCCCCCTGCAGCCAATTGCCAAGCCAGGGGACTGTGGGAGAGCCCCCCAGTGTGTTCCCCAGTGGACCTAGAAGTGGACCAGAAATTCTTCTGTTCCACTTCTGGGTTCACCACCAAGCACATGGAGGTCCGTCCCCCCTCCTCCTGTGGGACGCTTCATGTGCCCCAGCAATAGTGTTCATGAGTCGCACTGGTACCTAGAGGTATGTAGAAAAAACATTTAAAGCTGTGTCTGTGTCCAAATCACTGATTCTCTGAATCAGCATTGAATCTTCAGATTTAGTTTCAGCTGAATTGAATCAGAGGCAGCAATCTGAATCAATTAATTGAATCACTGTCCTTGGTTCGGGCCAAATCCAAATCCAAATAAAATAGGGCCCACTTTGCACACCCCGACTGCCTGCCCCCTCTTCCCTCCATAAGCCAGCATTGGACCTGCTGCACTGCATGCACCCTCCCACATCCCTGAATCAGGCCCACGCCTCCCTGCACCCCCAACTCCTGCTCGCCACCAACTCTCCCCACAGCTCCTCACTTACCTGTAGCTCCCAGTGGAGCAAGCAAAAAATGAGAACCTACTCACTGCTGCTTCTCTCTGGGCTGGGCTGCACTCAGCCCAGAAAGCATCTGCAGTTTGGCAGCAGTGGCAGTGGTGGGCAGGTTCCCCTTCTCTGCTTGCTCTGGCAAGACAGTGCCAGGAGCTGCAGATGAGGCATGGGGCCAGAGGGAGAGATCTGGATCCCTGGGTGGCGGGAGGTGGTATACGGCCAGGGCTAACAGGGCTTAGCCCTGCCAAATTTTTTGTAGAAGCCAGTGACAGCAGCAGCACCACAGTACTGCCATCCCACAATGCCCAGTACTGCTCAGTGTGCAACCACTCCTGTGCCATCACCTATAGTACCAGCACATGCTGGCCCTGCAATGGCTGTGTAGGAGGGAGGGGCGGGGGTCAGGCAGGGCTCAGCCCCACCAAAATAATATTTTCCCCCACCACTTATGACAGGGGATGGGGAAACCCAAGGAGTAGGGGGGATGGGGAGAGTCCCAAGGGGCAGGGGAGGCAAATCAGGGGAGCACCAGGTTTGGATGACCCAAGAATAGGAGGGGAAATTCTTACTTGCAGGTGCTCCCTCAGATGCCTCCACTGTTACTGTGGAGGAAGATAGAGCAGTTGCGAACAGTGCCTTTTGGGATGCTGGAGGACCACTCCCAATTCATTTTGGGGCCTGTGCACACATGACTGCAACATGAGGTGCCTAAAACCAATTAGAAATAATCCTCAATGGAAGATGATTATCTCTAACATGCCCACAGGGCCCTTAGCACATTTCCTTCCATAATGTGTGGACACTCCTGTTTTAAGGGCTCTTAACACATATTCAGATTAACATGTAACAACACTCTGTTACACCGCATAGAGACACAGCAAGGTAAAGCAAGGACAAAAATAGCCAGGTATATGAAAGGTAATTTTTTTACTTGATGATCTTTAATCATAGTCTGTTTGAAAAGATAGCATGATGTTGATTTTTCCTATCTTAAAACATTCTAGAGCCTTATCAAAAGTTTCAGATGAGCTTTTCATTGGAGAATATTTATTCACTGACAACAAAATATTTCAGATGAAAATGTTGATTTCAACCAAATATGTTTAAAATAAAAATATTTTTAATATTTATAACAATGTAACATTATTTTACATAAAATTGTTTCATTTTATAAATTATAAAATAAAAGGTCACCATCTATATAAAACATCTTAACGGACCTAAAAACAAAAACCGTTCTAAAAAAATTACTTTTGCAGATATCATGCTTTGTTGACTTGATCTAGAATGGAAACAAATTTGAAATCACAGAGTTTCCTATTAAATGGAATTCCAATTCCTGTAAATCTATACATTTTATACCGTATATGTTTCTACTAATGTAATTATAGTTCAATTTGGTTTTCAATACCCTTAGTTTTTTCCCCTTTTTTCACATTAATCAGATCATGTTAAATGTTAATCTTTGAAGGAGTCTTGGAAGGGTAGATTTTAGGTAGCAAAAGGCCCCTGCTGAAAATTTAGCGAAGAAAAATATGTCAGTGCTATGCTAAAAAGTTTTATTTAGGTACTATACTTTTTGAATTGCATGAACATTTTAAATGTAATATTGCAGAATATTACATTTTATTTAATATATGTAACATTTGTGCTCAATTCATGGACTTCATGAACTATTGCAGTGCAGGCCCTCATTACTGTTACAGGCTGATTATAATGTGAGTATATGTTCCAGTGACTGAAAGAAGCCTGGTCAGTATTCCTGTGAGGAAAACAGATTTTCTGGGGAAGAACCAGAGAGAGAAAGATCAATGCTCAAAAATATGAAAAAGAGATCAAATAGACTATACAAGCAACTGCTTTAATTTTCCTCTTTTTTTGGACAGTAGGCTGTTGTGAAATGAGGTAGTCTCTAATATAACATTTAACTATGATTTGATATTTTCTTTAACCTATTCATCTTCCTTGAAACTGAAAGTACCTGGAAAAAGACATTCAGTGACTATAGACTGAAAAGGTCTTTATTAGTAGCAGCCTCCCCTGGTAATGGCCATTTTAGTTTGGTAATTAAATCAGAACTGAAATGGTCAGTTGATTCCCTTCATGATTAACAGCACAGTGTAGGATGCTGCCACAAACTCCTGTGGCTGGTAACTTGTTATGCAAGAACTGCCATGCTAAACAGGAAAGGCAGAATCCATCTCGTTCTATATCCTGTCCCCGACAGTGCTACCCCAAGTCACTCCAGAGGAAGGTACAAGAAACTTCATGTCAGGGAGACCTGGAATAATCTACTCCCACATTTGTTTTTCTCATAATAAAGCCTGGTTTCAACCCTGAAGCATGACATTTACTGCATTCTCTAAGACTTGTCAGTATTTTAATTATTATTTCCTTCTGTTTGGAGATCTATAGATAGCTTATTATTAATACCACATTGCAATGACTTTGTCATACCCACACTGATTTAACAAAGTTAGTTATGGTACAATCACGTTATTCTGAGAAGGACAGCTTCTTAAAGAAGCATATTGACATCACACTGCTGATTACTCAGAGTTTCTGGTACTGTTACACCTAAATTACAATACAATAAATAAATTACACAAGTACATCCATACTGTCACTAATGCAGGGAAATATCTACCATCCATGGAAATGAAATTCCCTCTTCATTATCATTTGAGGGTGCAGATGAAGAATTACATCTGTACCTGTTACTCTATTGCTTTATTGCCATGGAGTCACTGATAGTAGTACATAATCATTTTATGCTTTGATTTTTGGTTACTAAAGTTGTTTGTTAGGTTTTTTTAATTTCATCCCCCATAGCACCCTTTATTTCTTACACAGATGGAAGATCAAGTTCAACTCATCCTCCCTCAACCCCCAGCCTCCCCAAAGAACAACAGCAGGTCTTTTAAAGGAACGTTTGCTTCCTTTTCATTCTTTTCACTAATTAGTGTTGTTAGAAAGCAGAAATAGCATTTGATAATTCTGACCCTATCAATAAAGACAAAGCTGAAAATCTTCCAAGAGCTGATATTTAGTGTCTCATCCATGGGATAGTAGAATCAGGTATCTAGATTATGCTTCACAAGAACATAACTCCAGTTCTTAAGGAAGTGCAATGACCGAACCATGTACAGATAGCTTATTTTCAGGCTTAAGTAACAGTAACATCAGGATATCCACATGAATTTATCTAAATGGCATCAAAACAGCCAGACCTTTTGCATTTTTGTATGTAACTTCATGCCACTTTAGCTGCTACATGTGGTAAAAAAATACATGGTCAGTGAAGAGGTAAGTGTAGCTCCTTTATATGCCCAGATTTGAAATCTGAATTATGAAGTAATGTATGGTCAGTGTCCAGTGAATTGGACAAATTGGATAAAACTAGTAGAAAGCAGGAAAACCATACACTTGAGAATAGAGCCTCAGAGAAGCAATTTTTGCTGGAGGACATTCTTAAAGACAGAGAAGTGTTGAGAGAGTTATAACTGAAAATTTTTATACAAGTACATTTATATTTTGTGTCTAATTTTTTGGATTGGAATTGAATACAGTTTCAGACTTGGCTAATAGTTCCTGTATTTGTACTAATTTCTAGCTAATTTTTCCAGAAGACTATATGAAACTATCTCCGCACCCAGAAACTAACAGTCTGAATATTGTGTAATGTGATTAATTGAAAATGTAACTTTTTGTCAGTACTTTGATAGTTTCCTTGTATACAAATATAAAGCTTTTGTCACACTTTACATATCTGTTCGTTTCACTTATTAAATACACATATGATATGAGCAAAAGACTGTTTCTGTTGATTTTACTGAAGGGGAACTAACTGAGCAGTCGCCACAGGAACAAATAGGGTGATTTTCTTTCTTTAATAAAATTACTATTTTTTCAGACAAAATGCAGAAAACATCTGATATAGTGCCAAATGAGAGTTATTTTTTAAACTGGGGAAGATTGGTAAGAATTGTAAGCTGGGTAAGAAATTGATAAAAGGGACATAAAATACATACAAAGGTTGTGTTGAAAGAGAAAATATCAGGCGGGAAGGTGGTTACTAGTAGAATTCACTGAGGATCAGTCTTGGAACTCATCTTGTTTAATTTTTTCACTAATATTCTTGAGACACAAAGTAGGTGTGTATTCATGAAATGTGCTGATGATACAACATTGGGAGTCATTTTCAATGCAGAGAAGAATAACAATATAATCCAGGAAGAATTGGATGAACTTGAGGGATGGAGTAATAGAGGTAAAATTAAAATCAATAATACAAAATGTAAAGGAACTTAGGTATTAATAAGAAATTCTGCACTAATCTGAGAGCTTGTAAACTCAAAACAATATAGGAAAAGGAAGACTGATGCATACTAATCAATCCCAGGGTACCTATAAGCCACCAGTAATGTGCAGTGGTGAAAAAGACAAATGTGATCCTAAGCTGTACCAGGCTAGGCATGTCCAGTAGAGACAGGAACTAGTGGTGTGAGAAGCGGGACCTATTCAATTCAGATTTGGATTCGGCCCAAATCAGGGACAGTGATTCAATTAATTGATTCCGATCACCGTCCCTCATTCGATTCAGCCAAATCCAAATCTGAAAATTCAATGCTGATTTGGAGAATCAGCAATTCAGACACAGATACAGCTACCTAGAGGTATGTAGAAAAAAAATGTAAAGCTGTATCTATGTCCGAATCTTCAAATCTTTCTGAATCTCTCCAAATTGACTTGGAGGATTCCAGTTTGATTTGGAGAGATTAAAGGGTCCTCTGATTCGATTCGGAGTCAGAGCTTCAGCCACTGAATCAGGCCGAATCTCTGCCAAACCAAATCAGAGACCAAAGCTTCACACAGCCTTAATAGGAACCTGTTAATGCCATTATACCCGGCATTGATGAGCCTTCATATGGAATACTGTGTACTGTTATGGTCACACATGTTCAAGAGACAGGTTCAAGGGAGGATATGTCTACATTATACCAGCAGAGAGCTCTGGCCATGACAGCCCTGAGCACAACCTACCCACCCACACCCCACATTTGCAAATGCTTCAGTGAGGCTGCTCCAGAGTCATCCCCAGTGGCCACTCCCAAGCCAGTGACACCTCTAGAGACTAAGGTCTCAAGAATCACTGCAGAAAGAGACCCAAGCATCTTATCATTAGTTTCTAGATTTCCAGCATGTAAATGGGAGGCAGTAGGTGTGGCATGCTTAGGAAAGGCTGGTCAGGACACATTGCTGCTGTATTACAAACATGTCCCACAGACATTTTCACTCTAGGAAAACCAGCACTTAAAATTGGATACAAGTGCCATCTATAAGTAAATCATGGAGATAAACACCAGGGAGTAGGGGTGGAGAGATCTGTACAAACTAAAGGACAGCTCCCACAGGAAGTTTTCTAAATGCAATTTTCTAAATGTAGACCTTGGATCTCATTTTAAATCAAGATTAGTTTTAGTCATGCTGCTTCATATTTCCTTTTATATGTTGTCCTTTTTTGTAAAAGGCCTCCATGGACAGAGAGCACACAGGCATAGTAAATGGCTTCTAAATTTAAGATTAGAGAGATGTCTCTTCTTTGTTGAATATTCACAGTCTCTCATGCTCTTGAGGAACTACTTTGAACTAATTGCAGGAAAGAAAAAGAATGAATTTCACTTAGAACAGCAGAGACAATATAGTGAGAGCCAGAAAGAAGACACACAAATAATTTCAATCACAGCATAAGATAGACACAGATATTCACAGGAGAACAAGACAGACAGATATACAAAAGGATTCACACACACACAGAGACCTTTTGCAGCACAGGAAAGGTCAATATGAAGCGTGCTGGAAAGGCAGGTGCCAGGTCTTCTGGCAGGGGAGGGAGAGGGGGTAAGAAGAGAACTAGAGCTGCAAGCCCCCCCGTCCCAAATACAGATGCATTCTATTCCCGAGCAGCCATGACATCGGTGCTGCCCGTGAAAGCCAGGCGGTGGGAGCAGTGTCTGCACCTAAAGTTCCTGCACCTGCACCACCTCCACTCAATTCAGAAGTGGGCACCAGCAGTGGAATCACTGCCTCTTCCACCCCAATTTCAGCTCTCAGTGTGAGCTTTCCACTGCCAGAGGAGAAGCTGGAACTGGAACCAGGGATGCTGAGTGCGCTGGCTCAGGCAATTCTGGGAACTGAGGGAGAATCAGAGTTAGTGCTCCACACCCCTCATGTTTCCCCTAGACCCAGGTTTTCTTCCAGAAAGCAGCATCTTGGAGGAGGCTGAGGTTGTGGAGGCAAGTGACTCAGCTGAGGCAGCTCCTCCTGCTGTTCAGCCTCAGCCTGCTGAGAAGGGGAGAAAGGCAGGATCCTCGCCCTCAACCCAGAAGCAGGGGAGTAATGTAGTGTGGGATCATTTTGAGGTGGCAGATGATCCCAGATTTGCCATCTGCCAGCACTGCTGAAGGCACGTGAGCCATGGCAAGGAAGTGAGACACTTCACCACGGCCATGCTGCTGCATCTGAGGAGGCACCACTCCCTTGCCCTTCTTCCTGCTGCTCTGCCTGGTACCAGTGCAAGTGTGCTGAAAGGGAAGTCCCCTACTCACTCCAAAGCCCCCTTACTCCCAAAGCAGAGGCAGGCCACCCTGGACCAGTGGAGAAAATGTGGACAGAAAGCACGGTGCATTCCCAAGGCACACAAGAGCACCCAGAGCACTGGGGAGATGCTTGCTCTGGATAGCCAGCCCTTCTCCCTAGTTGAGTGACCAGGGTTCAGGTGGTTCATAACACTTCTCCCCTCATTTTACAAAGTGCCTGCATGCACCACTTTTAGCAGGTCAGTGGTGCCCTCCCTGTATCAGGCTTGCAGGGAGTACTTGAGGGAGGAGCGGCACAAGGCAGGGCCGCAGGTAGCCTTGCACTTCACCTCCAACATCTGGAGCAGCCGTGGTGGTGATCACGCCTACCTCTCCCCCACCGGGCGCTGGTGAGATCAGTCTGGCCATCGGCGGGCTCTACTGCAAGCTGAGGTGCTGGATGAGTCCCACACGACAAGGGAGATCATGGGGGCCATGAATTGCATGGTGCAGGGGTGGGCAGGCCGAGCTCACCTGCAGGTTCATGGTCACCAACAACAGGGCCAATATGGTGAAGGCTGTCTGTGATGCCAACTTTGTTGGCATCCGCTGTGTGGCACACAGGCTGCACCTAATAGTGAGGGATGCCTTGGAGGGGGACGGGGTTGCCAGTGACTGCGCCACCGCCAGTACTGCTCAAGCCAGCTGATTTCAAAATGCAGGAAGGTGGCGGGCTACTTCCACCACAGCACCAAGGGGGGCAACATGCTGCTGGAGAAACAGGCAGAGCTCAGCATCCCGCAGCACAGAATCATGCAGGATGTGGAGACTCGGTGGAACTCCACATACCTGATGCTTAAGAAGCTGGTGAAGCAACAGAAGGCCATCTATGAGATGGCCTTGCTTGGGGAGATTGAGATCAGCACCCCCCTGAACAGAGCTGAGTAGGGTACCATCTCCCAGATGTTGGTGGTCCTCAAACCTTTCCTCAAGGCCACGGAGACCCTTAGCACTGGTGATGCCCTCCTTATCCTGGTGATCCCCCTAGTGAGGGAACTGGAGAACCAAATGGAGAAGTTCCAGGGGATCAATGTTCCTGGCTGGGGCAGGCCGCTGTCACCAGATGTGCAGGCACTGGTGAGGCGGCTGAAGGAGGACATCAGGTGACAGCTGGATCCCTTGCGGTCCAGTACAGTCCACATGATGGCAGGCATGTGTGACCCGAGGGTGAAGGGGAGCATGTGCACTGGCAGCCCCAAAACTCTTGATCGCTGGACACAGGTGCTGGTGAACAAAGTCAGGGAGGCTGAAGTGCAGAGGCAAGGGGATGTGGAAGAGAGGGATCCACTTTCCTGTGCTAGCACTCCCAGCACCAGCATCAGTGCCAGCACCAGCACCAGCCAGTCTCCTCCATGCCAGCCACTGCCAATGTGGGCCATGGGCATGACTTCAATGCTGGGGTTCGAACGTACCAGACCCCAGCCTCAGGCAGGTAGCACTGAGGCTTTGGTGGCTACCTATCTCGCTGAGGCTGTGAAGCCACTGGACTGTGACCCCTTGGCCTACTGGAATAGTAAAGAAGCCAGGGGCTGGCCTGGCATGCAAAGAAAGCCAGTCAGTGAAAATGGTGGCAAGATCACTTTATTTAAAGCATATAGAACAACCTTTAGTTAAAGTGCACCTACTGCCATTTTGAAGTGCAGGGATGCTGACACACTAGATGCAGGAGGCTGCTGGAGCACGGTAATTGTTTACTCCAATGCACTGGAATTACAAGTTGGAGTAGCCTCCTTGCTCGTGTATAGGTACCCTCCAGTGTGAAGTACTAAAGAAATGCGTGTTAGATTGAATGCACATGGTTTTTAAGTGATGCTTAATGTGCAGTAGCTTATTTTACGGTGCAAAAGGGTAATCACGCAGGTTTTTTACATGATGCCTTAGGTTACTGCACGTTAAAGCACATGTGTAGATGGACCCTTAGGGCTCATCCACACACACAAGCATGTGCACTTGCAGCAGCTCAAATAGAAGTGGTGCAAATTTGAGCCAGGGCTTTTTGCCTCAGCTAACATGCTTGGACATGCACTTTGTTGTGAAGCAAATTGTGCCAC
>NW_017729004.1:47061264-47061488 GCF_001723915.1 Gavialis gangeticus | reverse complement strand
ATAACCCTGCCTGGCTCCTCCCAGATCTGCAGCCAGGGGGAGCTAGAGCCTGGGGCCAGCACCTGTGCTGTCCCCAGCAGTATAAAAAGCCATCCTGGCAAGTAGCTCGGGGCTACTAGCTCTCAGGATCTTCTGGGGCCCCGCCAATTGGTACCTGGGGACACTACCCTTTGTGCAAGCTAGAATGCTGAAGCAGCCCTGAGAGTTCCCTGCACCCTCTACCC
>NW_017729004.1:47055643-47061253 GCF_001723915.1 Gavialis gangeticus | reverse complement strand
CCCCACCTGGCCCCATCCCCCACCAGCTGCTGCAGCTGCCCCAATGGCTGCCCTACCCAGCCCCACCCCCCACACATTTCAGCACCAGGGTGAGGGGCCAGCCATGGAGACGCTCTGGTAGCCAGAGCATCTCTTTGGAGGAGCCAGCCTCCGGTTGCCTCCGCATGGTCCAGGATCATGCCCTGCTCTGCTTTTTTTAGTTTCATTTTTTTTAGACCCCTGGAAAAGTAGCCCTTAGTGTATTCATATACATGTTTAACCTGTGAGAAGGTTTTTGGTTGTAGCTGTGTTGGTCTAAGAACATAGGCAGGCAAGGTTCTTTGAGCAGATGTGATATCCTTTATTAGACCAATTGAGTAATTGAAAAAAGTGGGAGTCTGTGCTATTCACTGTGAACTGCACCCAAAAGCTTGCTACAAACTTTTTTCCAACTACTCAGTTGGTCTAATAAAACACATAAACATCTACTCAAAGAATCTTGCCTGCCCATAACCTGTGAGAATTTATGTGCAAGCTTTCAGGTGGAAGGGTGTGTGTAGACAAAACGGGGGCCCTAAATTGAAGTGGTGGTTTTTTAAAATCACTGCTTCAATTTAGGGCTGATTAAACCCCTGTGTCATGCACACACCCAACTTACCTGCCTTTCCCATGGCAGGAAGAGGAGGGCGAGCTTCCCTTGGTGGGTAGTGGGTGGAGCAGTCCCTGGGCTGCAGGGTGGGGCTGGTGCTTCAGATGATGCAGAATAGGCTGAAGTATTTAATTATTTTTTTATTCCAGGCTTCTCAAATAAGGCCAGCTACTAGATGGTGATTGTAGTTGGTAGCAAAGGCAGCAATGGAGATAAACAACCTAGAGTGGTAGAGTAGTTAAACAGCATACAGAAGCTAGATGCTTTCAAACTGACAGGGCCAGATAGGATGCACCATAGGGTACTGAAGAAATTGGCTGAGGTAATTTCAGAGGCACTAGCTATCCTCTTTGAGAACTTGTGGAGGCTGGGTGAGGTCCTAAATAACTGAAAAAGGAAATATATATGCAGACCTAGAAGAGAATAAAGTGATCAGGAACAGCCAGCATGGATTCACCAAGAGAAATTCATGCCTGACTAACCTAAGTTCCTTTTATGATGAGGTGGCAGGCTGTGTGGATATGGGGAGAATAGGGAATGTGATATACCTTGAGATGAGCCAGACTTTTGACACAGTATCTCATGACATTCTCATTAACAAGATAAGGAACTATAGACAAAGTACAGACCAGGCAAAAATAGTGACATGGATACATAATTGGTTGGATAATCATACTCAAAAATAAGTCATCAATGGCTCAGTCTCTAGTTAGGAAGATATATTTTTATTAATCATTTGGAAGACGGGATTGAATGCACACTTAGAGATTTGTGGATGAATCCAAATTGAGTGAAGTTGCAGATGTTCCAAAGGGTACAGCTAACCTGGATAGACTGGAGAAATGGTCCCTAATCAATCGGATGAGATTCAACAAGGACAAGTGCAAAGTCCTGCACTTGGGACAAAATAACTACACGCACAAATGCAGACTGGGGAATGAGTGGCTAGGTTGCAATACTACAGAGATGGACATGGGGGGTTATAGTAGACCATAAGATGAATAAAATCCAACTCTGTCCTCTTGTTGCAAAAAAAGCCAATAGTACACTGGGTTATATTAGCAAAAGTGTTATTTGTAAATCAAGGGAAGTGATTCCTGTGCTATAGTCAACACTGGTGGCCCAGTTCCTACCTTCCATGCTCTTTACTATATGGGTGGCCCTTCTTTGTACACCTTTATGCTTACCCATATCCTTCTTGAAGTGCAGTGCCCAGAACTGGATACAGTACTCTAGCTGAGGCCTCACCAACACCAAATAGGGGGAAGAGCACCTCCCTGGATCTATCAGCCACGCATTGGCTGATGCACGCCAGAATTCTATTTGCCTTTCTGGCAACCTCATTGCATGGTTGGCTCATGTTCATTTCCCAGTCAATCGTGACCCTCAGGCCTTGTTCAGATGCTGTGCCAGCCAGCAGCCCACCACCCACTGTGTAGTTATTATGAGGGTTCTGCCTTTCCAGATAAAGGACTTTGCACTTCTCTCTGTTAAACCTCATCTAATTCTGTTCTGTCTGTGAATCCTGTCTGCCAAAGTCATCCTTGATCTTTACCCTATCCTCTGTTGTGCCCGCATTTCCCCACAGCTTAGTATCATCTGTGAATGTGATCATTGAGCTTTCCACCCCCTAGTCCAGGTCAGTAATAAATATACTAAAGAGTATGGGCTGCCCCTGAGCATTCAGTAGGGGTCCCACAGTAGATCCCAATTTTTTTTTCTTGCTCTCTATGTATCTATAGAAGGACTTTTTGTTGTCTTTTATGCTGGTTGCCAGCTTGGTTTCCATGCCTGCCTTAGCTTTCTGTGTCCTGTATCTGCAGGTCCTGGTGATACAGGTGTATTCCTCTCTGGTTGCTGATATATTCTTCCATTGCTTATATGCTTCTTTTTTCTTTTCAATAGTTCCCTAATATCCCTGTTAAGCTAAGTGGATCTCTTGGTTCCTTTTCTGGTTTTGTCCACATGTGCATTGTCTGTTTTTAAGCTGTGAGAATTGCCTCCTTAAGGAAGCACCACCATTCCTGGACTCCCAAATCTTCCAGTTGCTGGTCATAAAAGGTCTCTCCAACTAGCCTCGTGAGTTTGCCAAAATCTGCCTTCCTGAAATCGAGGGCTTCTGTTCTGCTGACTGATTTCCCAGTCTTACAGTGGATGGTGAACCTTATCAGGTCATAATCGCTGTTGCCCAGAGTACCACCAATCCTCAGGTCACCTATGATGTTCTCATCCTTGGTCTGCACTAAATCCAGTGTGACCTTACCCCTAGTAGGCCCTTCCACAACCTGTGTCAGAAACAGATGGTCTATTGTTGCCAAAATGTTGGCTGACCTGCTAGAGGTGGCCAAGTGGTCCTCCCAACAGATGTCAGGGTATTTGAAGTCACCCATGACAATTATGTGTCTAGTGCTAGATGCCTCAATCAGGTCTCTGGAGAATGCCTGCTCATACTCCTCATATTGGGAGGGAGGCCTGTAGTAGATTCCTACCATCAGGTCTCCCTCTCCTGATTCCCCTTGTATCCTGAACCAGAGGATCTCAAGGGACCTTTCCCTGCTGTCAAACATGACCTGCAGGGAGGGATACCTCTCTTTCACATAAAGGGCCACACCTCCTCCCTTCTTCCTGACTCAATCCTTCCTGTAAAGCCTACAGCCCTCAATATTCACTGCCCAATTGTGTGTGTCATCCCACCAGGTCTCTGTCAACCCAATCAGATGGAATTCCCCATCATCCAGAAGGAGTGCCAGTTCCCCCTGTTTATTTCCCATGCTTTTGGCATTACCGTAAAGACACCCGAGTTTGCCCCTAGTTGCCTCAGGTTTTCTGTCAAGCTGCCTGTGTCTCAAGATGTTAGTACTTATCTGGACCTTCATTGCTTGAACACCCTCCCATGTATCATTGTGGCTAGAGGATTCATGCACAATGGTAAAACCCTTTCCCCAGCCCCCAGACATGCCTAGTTTAAAGCCCTCCTCAACAAGTTGGCAACTCTCATAGCGAAGAGTTTCTTCCCCTTGTCTGTGAAATGAATACCATTCCTTGCATGTAGACTGCTGTAGTTAAACTGCGTAGCAAGGCTGAAGTATCCAAAGCCCACAGAGTGACACCATCTCCTAAACCTTGCTTGGCCTCCTCGATGCACTCCTCCCTCTGATAGCCATGGCCTCAGACTAGAAGGATTGAGGACAAGACCACTTGTGCTTCTAGGTCCTTGAGCTTCTCCCCCATGGTCTTATAGTCTCTCATGGTCCTCTCAGGGCTACTTCTCACTGTGTCATTGGTGCCCACATGGACAATGATCATGGGGTAGTGGTCAGTAGGGCAGACCAGTTTAGGGATCTTTGCCATAACATCTCTAATCCTGGCTCCTAGAAGGCAGCAGACCTCCTGAGCAAAGGGGTCTAGATGACAGATAGGTCTTTCTGTGCCTCACAGCAGGGAGTCTCCTACAAGTATCATCCTACGTTGTTTCCTTGCTGGGGTTGGCTGATCCCATATGGATGCATTGACCATCAATGATGTGAGGGTTTTGCAGCTGTTCTGGGACAACTGTTGTTGTGGAACTGTGCTCTTTGATAACAAAACAAGAAGGGCAATGTTTTTGTTCTTCTCCTGTCTTCTATGCTATTTTGGGTGAAGGAAAAATTACTTTGCAATGAAGCATATAATAGTGGTTGGCTTCCTGTGTGGCCTCATGCAAATCATTTGTTTCCAGTAAGGCTTAGTTCTCCATCTTAATTTACTTAGATTGTAAATTTATTGGGACAGACATTGTCCTTTATTATCTGCATGGGCAGTCAGCATCCACAGGAGAACTCTGAAATCAACTAGGCATGGCTACAGTACAAATACATAAGAACAGTTACAACCACCTCCTGACAAGTGAAAGGAACACTATCATAACCAGAAAGAAGGTTTCTTTAAATACATGCAGCAATTCAGGACTTATTTCTTTTTTTGCATTAATATAAGTGGCTTTCCACTAAACCTGGGTAGTCCTTAGTTTGAAACTCATCACCTGTTGACTAGTACAGGGCGTGCTTCAGAGCTATAGACTAATATGTAATGTCTACAGCAAGGGTAGCCAACCTGTGGCATATGTGTCACAAGTGTCTTGGGTAACCTCTGGGGGTGTGGCATGCAAAAAGACTGAGGGGACAGGAAGCACAGAGTATGATAGGAAGAAATCAGAGCAGGGGATCAGGGAGATAGCACAGGGGAGGATGGAGAAAGCAGAGCAGTAGATTAGGAAGGGGAAGGGATTGGAGTAGCACTTGTGGAGGGTCCAGGACTAATTTGTGGCACTCCTGCCAAAAAGGTTTCCCCCCTCACCCTCACTGTCCTAGAGAATGTATTTCAGTAATATTTCATAGATTTCATAGACATTAGGGCTGGAAGGGACCTTGGAAGATCATTGAGTCCAGCCCCCTGCCCCAGGGGCAGGAAGTCAGCTGGGGTCATAGGAGCTCAGCAAGATAAACATCCAAATTTGTCTCAAAGGAATTCAAAGTAGGTGCTTGAACCACCTCTGTTGGCAGGCTATTCCAGACCTTGGGGGCTCAGACAGTAAAGAAATTCTTCCTTATGTCCAGCTTGGAATGATCTTGCAGGAAATGGTCTTGCAGTTAGACCTTGTCATCCCTTGGGCTGCTCTGGTGAACAAACTTTCCCCCAGATCCTGGTGGACACCTCTTATGAACTTATAGATTGCCCCTGAGCCTGTGCTTTTCCAGAAGAGTCCCATAACTCTCAGCCTGTCGTTGTAAGGTCTGTTTTCCTGACCTGTGATGATGCATGTGGCTCTTCTCTGGACTCTCTCAAGCTTCTCCACATCCTTTTTGAATTGTGGGGGCCAAAACTGGATGCAATACTCCAGCTGCAGCCTCACCAAGGCTGAGTAAAATGGGAGAGTCACATCCTGGGATTTGCTTGAGGAGCATCTATGGATGCAAGCCAGCATTTTGCTAGCTTTACTAGCC
>NW_017729004.1:47025883-47050643 GCF_001723915.1 Gavialis gangeticus | reverse complement strand
TCAACCACCACCCTCTGGGTCTGACCACAGAGCCAATTCCCAAGCCAGTGGATCATGGTGGACCCAAGGCCACAGTTGGCCAGTTTTGCCAAGAGGTGATCATGGGATACCAGATCAAAGGCTTTATTAAAATCAAGATATATGATGTCAATCTCTTTCCCCCTGTCCAGGTGATAGGTCACCTGGTCATAAAAGGAAATGAGATTGGTCAAGCAAGACCTACCCGCAACAAACCCGTGCTGGGTATTCCTCAGGATATTGCTGTCAGCTGTCCTGTATAGGATGGCCTCTTTCATAATCTTTTCTAAGACGTTCCCCAGGACAGAGGTCAGGCGTATGGGCCTGTAGTTTGCCGGATCCACTTTCCTCCCTTTCTTGAAGATAGACACTACATTGGCCTTCTTCCAATCTTCGGGCACTTCATCAGAGCACCAGGAGTTCTCAGAGATCCATGCCAGGGGCTGAGCTGTGATGCTCACCAGCTCCTTGAGTACTCTGGAGTGTAGATTGTCAGGGTCAGCTGACTTGAAGGTGTCTAGTCTCTCAAGGTGTTCCTTTATGAGGTCAGCATTGATGGAGGGCAAGGAACCTTCCTCACTTGGGCTTCCCTGTCTTGTGATGGGCAGAGGTATTCCATGGGACTGGTGAAAGACTGACGTAAAGTACCCATTTAGTAGGTTGGCTTTTTCCTGGGCATCGGTCATCAGTTGTCCCATCTGGTTTAGCAGGGGTCCAGTGTTGCCCTTGCTTTTCCTCTGGCTCCCCACATATCTAAAAAAGGACTTTTTATTATCCTTGATACTTGTAGCCAATTGGAGTCCCGTCACAGCCTTGGCTTTCCTAGTTCACTCCCTGCAGGTCTGGACCAATGCAGAATATTCCTTCTTGCAGGTGGATCCCATCCTCCATTCTTTGTAGGTCTTTCTTTTTAGGTGCAGGAGGTCCACTAGTTCTCTGGAGAGCCAAAAAGGCTGCTGTGCCCTCTTGCTGCCTGCCTTTCCTCTGAAATGGAATCGAATTAGCTTGTGCATTGAGGATCGCTCCCTTGAGGAGCAACCGCTTTTCCTGAACTCCCCTTCCTTTGGGGCCGTGGTCCCTTAGGGCCTCACCAACAAGCCTTCCGAGCTTGTCAGAGTCAGCTTTTCTGAAGTCTAGGACTTCTGTATTGCTGATTGATTTGCCAGCTTTACGGTGGATGGTGAAGGTGATCAGCTCATGGTCACTGTCACCCAGCTTCCCTTCGATCATTAGGTCACTGGCTAGGTTGTCCCTGGTTGGCAGTACCAGGTCGAGCAGTGCTTTACCTCTCATTGGCCCGTAGACTTCTTGTGTCAGATAGAGGTCATCCACGCATAAGAGGAAGCTTTGCGACCACTCGGATTTGGCTGAGCACTCTTCCCACAAGATGTCTGGGTAGTTGAAGTCTCCCATCACAACCATGGACCGGGAGCATGTGGCCTCTGCCAATTACCTGGTGAACTCCTGGTCAAGCTCTTGAATTTGGGTAGGAGGTCTGTAGTAGATTCCCACCATTGTGCCCCCTGTGCCATGTTCCTCATGGATTTTAACCCAAAGGGTCTCCAATTGTCTACCGTGGTTGCCAATGTTGGCTTCCAGGGACACATAGCTCTCCTTGACATAGAGAGCTACACCCCTGCCCCTTTTGTCCACCACTCAAATTCTCCTGTACAGGGTATAGATAGGTATCTATATCCGTGGTCCAGTCATGGGTGGAGTCCTACCAGGTTTCCGTTATCCCTATGACATCCTAATTATTTATGTTAAGTAGGAGGATGAGTTCCTCCTGTTTATTCCCCAAGCTCCTGGAATTTGTGTACAGGCAGGCAAGTGCCCCCTTGGGGGCCCTTGCCTTGCCTACAGATTGTTCCATGGCTGGGGGAGGGGTGGGCTCCCTTAAGTGCCTTGGCCTGCTGGCTTTGCAAGGGTTGCTTAGTGGGTCAGTAGGGGTGGTAGTCCCCCCATCCCCTGGTGGGCTTAGTTTAAAGCCCAGTGGAGCAGGTCAGCCAGTCTAGCTGAGAAGAGCCTCCTGCCCAGCGGAGAGAGGTGGAGGCCATCTCTTCCCAGCAGCTCACTGCCTCTCTCACCAAAGAGTGGACTGTGGTCATGGAAGCCAAAGCCTTCCCGATGAAACCAGCACCTCAGTCTTTGGACTGAAATCCTCCTCTCCCTCCTCAGCCCATAGTCTGTGACTGGGAGGATTGAAGAAAACACCACCTGCACCCCCCAGACCCTTTAGACCTGCTCCCAAATCCCTGTAGTGCTTCATGACCCAGCTGGGAGCACTCTGAGCCGTGTCATTGGTGCCCACATGAAAAAGGAGCATAGGGTAGTGGTCAGTGGGCTGGAGGAGCTTAAGGATATTCTCCACAATGTCTCAAATATGGGCTCCCGCGAAGCAGCAAACTTTCCAGGCTAAGGGGTCAGGGCGGCAGATTGCCCCCTCAGTCCCTCACAGGATGGAGTCTCCCATGACAAACACTTTGCATTTTGTCTTGGGGAGAGCAGGGGCAAGAGCCTGTGTTGCCTGTGGGAGCTGGCAACTTAGCAGGCTCTACTGGGCCTGCAAGAGGTTCGTACCTGTTGCAAAACTCCAGTGGGGCAGGGACCTTGGTGCAGCAGGCCTTGGGGCCCTTGACCACCTTGGTCCAAGCCCTTGGCTGGACAAGAATGGGAGGTCCCCAAGTCCTCCCTTGTCCTGGAGGGAGACCCTCCATCTCCCGGGGCAGAAGGGCCTGGCAGTAGGAGACGATCTCCTGCTCATAGTCCCTGATGGCACGCAGTCTCTGGACTGTGGCCTGGAGCTTCTCCAGCTGGCATGCCAGAGACCCCAAAATTATTAATTCATTTTAACTCATTAGGCACCCATGCACATGCAGCGAAGCTGCTCTGACATGCTGTAATTACAGTGTGTTGGAGCAGACTCAATTGAGTCTACTGGAGCATGGTAATTACTGTGCTCCAGCAGACTCCAGTATCACCTGTATCACTGTCCCCATGCTGAAAAATGGCAGGGGAGGTGCTTTAACTAAAGTTCGTTCCCCATTTTTCAGCACAGGGATGCTGATACATGCAATGCTCTTGGTGCTTTACTTAGAACAGCTCTTGGAGCCGCTCTAATTAAAGTGCCTCTCCCCCCACTCACAGAGTACATATATAAACACCATTTATAATTCTAAAAATATAACATATTGGTAAGACTGACAAGACAGGCCAATGAAGCTGAGCATCTTGTGGAGGTCTTAAAGTGCTGAAATTATGTATGGCAATTAATTTATTCGCATTAATGTTATATATTACTTGAATTGTGTAGGGAATGAAATCTTTTCATATTACAATACACTCCCTTTGGATCTAATTACATCAGACCTGCACACATCACACTGATAATGTATAAGAAATTTGCAGTACCACAGGGTTTTTTTCTTTATCTGCTGTAACTGCTATGATTAATCTGAGGGCTCATAGCTCATTGGCTTAGTTCATCAAAATAACTTAGTATTTAAGGAATGAGAGTTCAGTATCACTAGCGATGTTCCTCAGCAAGCTACAAACTACCAAGGGGCTGTTGCTAAGCTGATGCATCTGTTGTCTCCCACTTTGCCTTACAAATAAAATGAAGATGTTTGCCAAGGTGGTGGGGTTCATAGCAATGTTTTTGTTACCAAAGAGCACAGTTCCATAAAGAGTTTTACTATTCTCACATCACTTAATCATTGATATTTTGAAAAACAGCAAATTGCAGAGTGCCACTATTCATGGCATTTGTGAATGGTTGACCTGCTTTTGTTCTCCCAACAGCTGTGTAGGTGGAAGAAACAGTGAGATAAGTTGCAGTAAATTCTTATGAGCTCACTTAAGAAAAATGAGCATTCTCCTCTTCCCCAACCAAAACCATGCCCAAATCCTTAAATAGAAGAAGATAGCTGCATATGAATTTGCCATATTCCTTATAGTGACATTTTATATAACTGCTGTCTCTAACATTCATTAAAAATTGAAGTTCTGAACTTATTTTCTGAAGCCAAAATAGATTGGCCTGAGAACCATTTTTAACTCTCTACTGATGAAATTGGATATGAATTTCAGGGCACTCCAGTTAGAAACATAGGACTGAAGTGGGCCTTCTGGGTCATTGAGTCTAGTCCTCTGAATCTGCATGCAAATATTTAGCAAAGGTAAGGATTGCCCAAAACCAGCACTTGAAATCTTGCTCACAACTACTAATCACAAAACAGAAGCCGTAAGAATATCCTCCAACGTTATCTACTGCAATGACAGAAAGGTAATGGGTTAGTATATGCTCAGAGGACCCTAAGAGAAAGCCAATATGACCTAGGAGAAAATTTCCCTAAGTGTTCAGTACCACTCTAACTGGAATCGCAAGACCCTCTTCTAAGGACCCTCAGAGTTTTCTGAGTCTGGCCAGAACACCAGCATACCTTGGTCAAAACTCACCAGCCTTAGCTGGAGCTAATATTTTGCTGCTTCAGAGAAAGGTGAAAACAAGAGTAACTCAAAAGAATACAAACCAAAACAAACTACTTCCTATTTGCTCCCATAGTTGAGCTATTCCTTTTTTCCATTTCCAATGATTCCTGTTTCTTTGCCATCCTTAAATCTTTGGCAAACATCACCAAACTGGGTCCAAACAATTCACACAGAATCTCGCTGTCACCCCCTTTCTCAGCCTGTGTTTAGCATGGCCCCACCCTCCATGAAGATGCCTTGCACCTCATTTGCATAATCATTTTGGACAATCCCAAGATTCATGACAAGAACACCTCTTTACGGTAGGCATGAGTGGGGGGGATAATTAACACATGGATCCTTTGTGTGGGGTAGGTATCTGGAGTACACAAACATACTAAGCAGTGCTCAGTTATGGGGTCACCAGAGCTTGAAATGTTGTTGACCCTGGCAGGGCCCAGCCCAAAGAACTGCAGTAAATGATGAGCTTTTCAGCTTTGGATTAATATCATACATAGTTTATACTACATGTAAGTGGGTATGTATACATGTGAAATTAATATGATGCAATAAACTCTGGTGCAGTTCATGCTGGAGTTTATTTTTCCCAGGCACATGGTATTATACCATTCCCGGGGCAGCAGTAGCAGAGTGCAGAGTGTAAATTTGCACAGCATGTAAATAGGTGGAAATAGAGGTTAAAGAAGGGAAAGGAGGGGTGAAACAAGGGGGAAATAATGCCGAAGGTAAATAAGGGAGACTCTACTGTAGCTGAGTTCTCTAAGGTAGAAAAGAGGTGGGCAAAAGAGGAGACTCAAGGCATTGAGTCTATTTAAGAAGTGCAGTCACTCAGTTTTGGGACAGAGCAAAGACAAGGATAAGAGTGAGACCTAAGTATCAGTGGTGCAGTAGCATCTGTAGAGCAGTGTGAGTGGGTAGGAAGAATGCTTTTTCCCTCCTGCTCTCCATTTTCTGTAGCAATCCCATTTGTTCAAATTTGGTTCAGGCATGACATTGGAGTGGGGAGAGGGTTGAAACTCTTGTTCTGTTTTTTTTAAAGTGCATTCATGGTCTGTTCTACATGAGCAATATCCCTTTAAAAATGGGAGTTCTCTACAGATGTGCAAGATAATTTTTCTGATTTGATTTCATATATGCAACCAGAACAAACATTTCAGTGAAAACAGAAAGACATGAGATATAGAATTATGCACAGCTTGCAATAAGATCATGAAACTACTGTAGAGTGCTTATGTGAACTATTCACCACAGGGGGATATATTGTTCAGTAGACATTATGCATCCTGCCATCTGCTGATGTTATTTAGGGAATATTTACATAAAATGATAAGTACTAAAATAATTAGCTAATTCATTTAATAATGTGATGCCTAAAACCTGCCAAAAAGAACATGTACTAATTCCTATCCACCTCCATTGTTACCTTAAGAGTGGTTCTCTCCATAGCAACTGAAAACTTTTCAAGGCTGCAATAAACTAATCCTCTCCAGCTTCCAGAGCACCATCAAGGAATTTTAAAAACATCGGGCATTCCAGCAGCTAAATACTTTTGGGGATTCAAAACGCCACAAAACTAGAGATATTCAGTCATTCCTTTTTTTTTCTCCAGAAGGTAAGAAAATAATGTTAAAAATGGTTGTGCCCCTATAATCGTAATGCTTTCTAACCTCTTTCTAACTGCTTAGTTGAAACCAAAATTGTTTTTTAAACATCAAAGCCTTTCTTTATATCTACTCCACAGCCAACTATTCTCTGATTGAATGCCAGTTTGTAATTCAGCAAAATTGTTAGTGCAATCTACTTGACACTCTGTTAGAATAACCTTATTATTTCTAAAAGTAATCAGACCTGTATTATTTTACAGTTAAGAGAAGATAATATTGTGTATGGCTATTTAACCTTTGTAGTTTATTGTTAACAAATATATGTATAGTACCTAAGAACTGCTCACCAGCAAAGAGAAAATTCATGGCTGGAAAACATAAGTTAAAAAACTCTTTCACCATTGCCATGCTTCTCTAGCAGGATGAATTAGAGTTAAACGAAATCTGACAGTGAGGTAGCATATGGGCAGGATGGTAGTCACTGTGGCTATTTGGAATGCTCTCTTTGCAGCTGGGATTTTTAAAGTGAGAATTAGTTGCCTTTTGTGTAGTTTAATTTTTTACAAGCTGTTTGAACAACAGTATGATGTCCAACTTGTAACTTTCCTCTAATAATAAAGCACTATAAATTCTGGTTAACATATGATTTTTCTTTTTGTTTACAGCTCATGTTTGCTAATGCTTGTAATGTGTTTTGAAGATGCAGACCGCTATATATCATTACTAAATATCATCGTTACTGTACATTCTTATCAGAGTTATTTCATCAAGTTTTATTTGTACTTAGTGTACATGAATGTCGTCAGTCCTTGGGAATCTTTGTAATGGAGTAAAAGTAAAAGTAATGGTATTTTCTTATACTTACTAAAAAAGATTATTGTCAAATACAGTAGCATAACACTGAAATGAAAAATGACCATTTAGAAGTTTTGTGGTGGGGGAAGGGTAGTCTGATTCACCTTCTTATCCATAATTCTACAGAATTTTTAAGGCCACACTTATCTTAGTTTCCTGTTATTTCAGGCTGTAAAGTTTCTACAGACCCCCTGTTGTTCAGAAACAGCTTGTCACTGCAAATCAGCTTAGCCAACCAATTAATAAATCCTTTCAAACATATTGCAGTCACTCTAATTAAAGGGGGTTTTTTTCCTTTGCCATAGAAATTCCTCCGGTTCCAAGTCTAACTTGTGAAGTGCATACCACATTTCAGCACTCAGCACAGACTTGCGCTACAGAAAGAAGAGAAAATGTGCTTTCTGACCAAGCATCCAAATTTTTGGGTGCTATATTCAGTTTTCATATTCAGCACAATTACTGCAGAAGCACAGCCTGGGAAAGAGCATGATCAGGATGGCAGCTCTGCTCTGATGGAAGTTTTACGTGTTCTTTCAGCTGACAACAGCACTGAGTTCCACAAGAACCATTCACGGGAACTGATCAAAATATTGCTGGAGAGAATTGAATGTCCACAGCAGACTAATGGGATACAGGAGGACTGTAATCTGGTTAGTGCCTCAGTTAATGAAAGAAACATTTAAATGAGTTCTAAAATCATTATGTTAGGATGAAGCCACCTTGAATCTTGGCCCTGTAAGAAGTTCAGTGTTAAACAGAAATGAACTTCTGAAATGCTTTAATTGCAAATTATTTATATGACTGATCTAGTCTTGTAAAAAGAAACTCCAAATATCAAGCATACTTAAAGACTTAAAGTGTCATTTACTTCTCACATATCAGTAATAATTTTTGCCATATAATTTTCAGATACTTTTAAAACTCTTCAGTCTACAGTGAAAGCACTAGGTTGAATTTGCAATGTCAAAGGCTGTCCGTGGTAGGTAGAGATAAATGAACACAATGGGAATGGCTTTGTAAAGTTTTATCATTATTGTTTTCACTTGGCCCAATGCAAGGCTAGTTCATATCCATAGGCCATTTCCTCCATGCCTCTAAGGATTGGGTGAGGTCTTGATAAAACTGACAAGTTAATGGAGACCAAGAGCAATGAAACTACAAAGCTTTCCAGGCTCTGGAAATGGGAAAAAAAAATGAGTATCAACATTTTAGAACTGCAGCTTTAGAGAGAACTTAGTCTCAGTTTACCAGGCAACTAAGGACTGGGGGCACCTATACACATGTTGGATGTCTTCTCTGACACATGCTAATTAGGGAATGGAGACACTGCAGCAAGCTGTGCTCGGGCAGACAGATAGGCAGCCCAGAAACAAAGAACTGCAAACAGATGAGCTATACTGCAACAGAAGAAAGCAAGTTGTTCATCAGGGCCAAAATCGGAAATCCTGTGTCTGGCTGTAGAATTACCTGACAGGAAGTGGCAGGGCATGGAAGGCACATAAATCCAGTGCCTGAGGCCAGTCAGTCAGTCCGGACTTGCAGGTAGAAAGGGGAAGAGCTGCTGAGCAAAAGGGCTACAAAAGACTGACCCACTGGGCACAGAAGCAAAGAAGGCTTACTTTGGGACCCTGGGGCAGCCTCCCTTTTTGTAATCCAATTTTTCCAATGAAGGTGTGACAGATAGGAAAAGAGGGAGGGTACCCAGGAAGTCTGAGTGGGCAGGAGCTGTATGGCCACTTGGGCTGGGGACAGACATTACATATAAACTGGTTTAAGTGATCAGAACCTAGTTTAAACCTGTAACAGAACAGATGTTCAGTGCACATAAACCAGTCTGAAAATGGCTGAAACCAGTTTGAGCTAAACCAGGTTGAATGTAGTAAGTATCAGATTTAACTGATTTGGCTCAAACCAGTTTATGCCATGTCTGTCCCATACCCCTTGCTGGTTTAAGACAAACCAGACTCCCCCAGCATCCAGACATGCTCTCTGGGCTAGGTGTTCCCACAGCAGGGCTGGCCCCTCTCCCTGCTCCCTGGCTGCAGCTCTGACACAGGCTGTGGCCTACTCTCCCCATTCCCCTCACCACTTGTGGCTAAGCAGGAATTCCCCGCTCTCCTGTGCCTTGTGGAGAAGTGCCTGTATTTTAGCTAGCACACCACATGCTGGCTACAGTCCCTGCTGAATCATCAGGTAGAATCAACAGGCAGAATCAACAGATAACTGGTAATATCCCTCTGTTGTTTTCTTAATGGGGTAATAAACACCAAGTTAGGAGTGATAAACACTGTTCTCAGTTCCCTGCTGAGCTAATTAGAGCACCCTGCTGAGGTCTGGCCATGCTTCCCTTCAGCTCAGTGCTATGGAAGGGAAGGGAGGGCTGCTCTAGCACCCCCCAGCTTCTAGCTTTATCCACTGCAAACCTGTCCCTACATATCTGGGCTGTCTGTGCAGTTACAAACGAGTTCAGCCTAGCCATGTTAGACTAACCTGCAAAGATTGAATCAATTTAAGCTCAGGCTTTTTGAATGTCTGACCCTAGCTCTGGGAGCATCATGACTACTCTTGCAACCTCAGGCCCATCACACCTGCCCATATAGCAGTACAGAAGCAGCTACGCTTCTCCCTGGTTAAGAAGCCCCAAACAGCACAGCATTCTGGAGGATGCTGCTACCAGGTTACTGTGTAACTATGGCCTATGTTTGCTTCTGCCTATATTTCACATTGGTATATTTGAAAGGATGGGTTGGGTTAACAATAAGCTCTACATTCTCTTCTGCCTTTCAAAAGGGAGATATCCTGCTGGGATCCAGCTCACTGATAGAGGAGAAATCTACCTGAACCTAAACTAGGTGTCTAACTAATAAGACAGGGTTGAAAGAAAATGGGGAGCAAGTATTAGCCAGTTTTTATCCAGCACATTTTCAACTTCTTAATGAAGTGCCCTAATTAGCAGGCATTGGGCTAAACAGGGCTGACAGCTCCAGTGCTCCTGCTAATAATTTTCAGAAATGGAATTTTTTTTCTGGAATTCTCTTATCCATAGTTCTTCAGTCTGCCAGAGTTTCTTGGTCTTCCAAGCCTTTCAGTTTACAATGAACTTTGCCTAAGGTGACAGTGAAAGGGGCATAACTATGGGAATAAATGGAGTCTTGCAGAGGTATTTGGTAATATTGCTGTTTTAACATATTCTGCCTTCCCTGAAAGTGTAAGCCATGCCATGCAGAGAACCTGTATAAGGCATATGCACTATTTCACTCTTTCTCAAAACCTGTTTTGAGGACTTAATCAGTCTGTAGGCCTTTTCCTGGTTCACTGCACAGGAGTGAATATTATGTAACTACCAAATGTTCTAATCGGAACAATTCATAAATGTTTTTAAAAATCCATAAAAATACAGCCCTAATTCTGCTGTCTTACAGTGATACAAAAACAGAGTAATCCTGGTTCCTTTCACTGTTATTCTGATGTAACTGAGTCACAAATTTGGCTCTTTGTAGACTTAATTCTAAAAGCTTAATGAATGTATGAGCAGAGGTTGTGCAGAAATTAAAGAACTGTTTGGTGCTAGTGACAGTTGTCTGCAGTGTGGGCCAGAAAGCTTGTTTAAGTCCATGGGGATCCTTCAGCTGGCTCCAGTGGCTATTGGATCAGCCTTAAATGGGGATAAGGCTTTAGGCACTGGTCCCGTTACTCCCAGGCAGGGAGGGTTATAGAATAGAATAGAATATGGCAGGTGGGTAGCTGCTTCTAATATTGCACAATTTTACTTTTTTGCCTACTGATCATCATTTTACCACACAGTTCTGCATTGGTGCAATCTAAAGACTAGACCTTTAATAATAAACTGAGCTCCCCTCTTCTCTAATCCTAGGTATAGGAGATTAATAATGATATTTAAACCTAATTTCCGTTTCTTTTAATAATTCACAGTGCCTTGAACCAGATGCTTTGTTATTAATAGCTGGAGGAGATTTAGAGGACCATCTCAGTGAAGAAGTGTTCCAGAGAATTTGTCTCATTCTTCTCTACTATATTATTCATCAAAGAGATATCTGTTCTTCCAAGATCAGTCTGAGTAACAAAGATTATAAATTTTACCTGCACAGCTTGCTCAGTTTAAGGCATGATGAAGACTGCTATTATTTTTCACGGAATGAAACTGAAGATATTTTGGTTGCAATAAGGCAACATTTTAAAGCTTCTGAAAGCCAGGTAACAAAATATCCAATAGTTATAAACAACAAAATACTTGACAAAGATAAAATGGCTGTGTGCTAGATCTGCCATAAGGATGCACTTGACTAAAGTGTTCTCTAAAAGACTACACCCAATTGGCACAGTTAAGGCAACTTCCAAGTCAATCAAACCCAAATCAGAATCTGGTCACTGTATCCAGTTTCCTGCTAGTCCCTCTCTGTCCCCCTTCTCCCCACAGCTGGATGTAACAGGGAAATCACCCAAAGATGTGGCTGTCTCCTGCCATTGACAACTATATTTGAAGCTAATTTTACCTAACATGGTAAGCGCCTCCTGGTGGAAAGAGTTATGCAAAAAAGACTAAATTCACATTTGGAAAGGCAAATAAAACATTCATTTATTTAACTATAAACATCCTTTTAAAATAATGAAAAAGGTGTTGCTTACTTGTTGTTTATTGTTGTTTGTTTATGTTGGAGCCTGTGGACTAAATAGGAACAGGGTCCTGTAGTGGCTGGAATTGTACAAACAAAGAATAATAAATAATCCTGCCCAAGTAATTTACAATCTAAGTAATCTACTCTCACAATTTAAAGTAATAAAACATATTTACTAGATCTTCAAAGTAGCCAAATATTATGACACTTGGTCTCCAGCCTGTGACCTGGGGGCAGAGGCTCTCCAACATTACTCATGGTCAGAAGATACAAGATTTCAGGTTTGCAGGGAGAAAAAAAATAAGAGGTTTTCCTCAGCATGTCACTTGTTCTTTATTGTTGCCCATGGACTGAGAAATTCTGAGAACAATTCATGTAAGAGATCCATTGACCTGTGTGAAAAGTTTATCAGATCCTTTCATGTCACACAACCTTAGTTTGTAATAAACCTGAAATTAACTTTTTTCCCCATCTCCCTGCTTCTTAATTTAGACTGTACTCTAGTAGCAGTAGTGAGAGCGAACAGGTTAGATGCCCTTGACTAGGCAGCCTGAGCAGAGGGCCTGCAATTCCTTTTTCCATTAGTGTCCTTTGTGTAATCATTTCCCATCATAAATTATTTATTGACTAGGATGTTTGGTTCTAAGTCACAGTGAAAGTGCTGATTTCCAGGAACTTGAGCAGTATCTGAGCAATTACAAAGAGGCATTGGTGACTATTTGGCATGTCAAGATTGAGTAACAGTCTATCTAGTGCTTTACTGTGTGGTCTGTTTATTTACAGTGGCAGTGCAATCAGAAAGCCTGTTTGGTAACTGTGACTTAATCATGTAGTAAGATGAGGACAGAGAGGAACTTTATCTAAGATGCTGAAGAACTCTGCAGCACATCTAATGCCTTTAATCATAGAACCCAGGGTTAGGGGAAGAGAAGAGAAAGATCTTCAGGTTGTATGGTGAGATACTGACTGTAGATCAGACTTTTTATGATGTGTACAGTATGAGATGTGTGCGGGCTTAATAGATATTTACTGCACATATGGCTTTTTAAACTCAGTCCAGTTAACTTGACTAAGACCCTATTAACCTGTATAATTTTGTCCTTATTGCTGTTTACAAAAACAATTAGCAGTATGCCATTAGCCAAGGCAAGGTCACTATGACTAGCTGAATCTTTTGTTTCCAGAAAACAGACAAGCAAGTTGGAATAGTATAATTAGGCAGCTACACCACCTTAGGGACAAAACGAAAATATGATTCTAAATGTTTCTCATGAGAGTTGATCAAGGAGATTCAAGTTTCAGACCAAAAGTTCAAACCCATTTGTAAAAGTATGTTTGGGTATTATATGTACTGTAATGAGGTTTGGTAACTGTAATTTCATGCTCAGTGTACTTCCACTCTTATTGTTATGATAACTCTATATGTAGTTGTACTAAACGCATGTAGGCATTCATTCGCAAAATATCCTTTTCTTTACATTTGTCTCATACATTTCCTCCTCTCTCTTTGGCTCTCCTAGAGACTTCAGCTGTGATCAGGGCTTCATTGTACTAGGCACTACAAACATGGCACTACAAACATGTACTATGAAAAACACAGCCCCAGGGTGCTTGCAATATAGACAAAAGAGACAAAGGGTAAGGAGAAAGTGAGCATTTTTCACACCCATTTTATAGATGAGCAATAGAAGTAATTAAAGCTGTCACCCAAGACTGAATCTGAAGTCTGTGGCAGAGGTAGAAACTTCATCTAGATCTTCTGAGTCTCACTCCCCTTAGTCAAAACATCCCTTCCTCTCTTTGCTCTTCTGCCCATTTTAGGGGTTTTACTAGCTGTGCTGCTGGAAGCAAAATTCTTAAAAGACATGAAATGATATGAAAAATAACTTGACCATAACACTTTTAACTGTTGCCTCAAGTTCCTTTCCTTCTTCCCAGGCCTAGGTCCTTCCCCTTATGTGACTGAAAGGAATCTCACATAATCTTCCTTTTTAGAAATCAATCTTGGGTCCTGTAGGCTGTCCCCATCCTTGAGCCCTCTGTTCCTTTCAACGCTGTCAATTATGCCCTGCATCATAACATCAATGTTGGGCTTCTGCCTAAACATCAGGCTTCTGTACTCTCCAGCTTCTTCTCCTTCCTCCTGATTATGTTAACTAATGTAACCAAGAATGTCTTAATTCAATTATTTCCTGGTTTCAGTGCATTGATGTAAGTGTTCTGGAGAAAAAAGCTGATATATTGGACAATGAAGGTGCTGATGAAAATACGCTTCCTCGCCTGGCTGCTACAGTCATTACTTTGGCTCTCCAAGGAGTCTGCATGGGGAAATCAAACTTACCTGCCCCAGAGTTCTTTATAAAATATATTTTCAGTTCTCTAAACAGCACTAATGAACTCCAAGTAGCAGGTAAGGCTGCGTATTTCAAGTTGCCTTCTGTGTCAGTTTGTATGTAGTACTTACCGGAAATGGCAAAAACATTTTATGCATTTTGCTAAAGAGAATTTGAACTTCCTCTTCATCTTAGATTTATTACATAGATTTCTTCTAAGTGCAAGAAGAATGCTGGGAGGCAAGTTCACTTTTAGTTTGAAAACCCTTTTCAGTTGCATAAAACATATCTCTATATTTCCACTATTAATTAAAGTGATATTAGTTACGAGATCTGGTGACTGCCCAAAGTAGCCTGTCTCGGAGAGTGTGCTAGACACAGCTGTAGAGTGAGGTAAGGGAAGCTTCTGAGAGAAGGTACTGTAGGCATTAGCCATCTTGTCTTGACTGGATACGTTATCATCTCTACCTGTTCCAAAAGTTTGCGCTTTTCCCCCTACCCACTTTCTAACGTTACTCACATTCAGGGAGTTTAGACCATATAGGCCATTTCTACATGGTAAATTACTGTGCTCCAGAGCAGTGTATGTGAGGCACAGCTACCATGCTTCAGGTTTAGAAAGCAGCTCTCCCAGAGGAACACATGAGCTTGAGGACACTGCTCTTGGGAGCAGTTAGTATACCATGTAAACATGGCCATAAAGTCCATTTGAAACACTACAGTTTTGTCAGCTATTTTTTTGGATGCAGCCTAACTTAATTATGAATATGTACACCCTAGAATTTTTAAAATGGACAAAGGAATAAGGAATCTAAACAAGGGACCTAATTTTCTAAGTGTTGAACACCAACAGCTCTCATTAATTTCAGTAAGAGATGCTGGAGGCTCAGCACTTGGAAAATTAAGCTAATTTAGATGCCCAATACCAGTAAGAGCTAAAGTTAAGGCAGATAATGTTTTTTTTCTTGTGGTTCATTGGCTAATGATAGTACTTTATGAGAAACTCAAAATACTAATTAGTCTGCATGATGCACTACTGAGAAAAGAAAATATTGTCAGTCCCATTACATTATATTGAGTCAGAGGGGCAAGCTGATAATTATGATTGCAGAGCAAATAAGTTGAAGTACAGAGGAACTGAAGTCTCTTAACTCCCAGTCCCACTTTCTAATTCCAAGACAACATTACTTCAATTAAACCTGGGTATTTAATAAACACCTTCCTCTTAAAAATTGTGAACGTAGCACTCATAACGCAGCAGTGGATACAGCCGATCATGGTGCAGCTGTGCTGTATGTGATTACATACAAAACTAGGTTCCCCTGAAGTCCAAAGCAAGATTCCCACTGTGGTCTCTGGATGCCACTCCTAGAATCCAGAGGATATTCTAAACAATTTTTACAGTGTTTATATGTTTTAAGCCTATATTGATTATTATAGTCATCTGTCATTTTAAATGCATTAAAATTGCAATTGCAAATGTTGGAAAAAAAATAAAGCTGACTACAGTTACTTTGCTAGTTTTTGTAACAGACAAAATTGAAACACTGATAGGAGCTAAATGTTCTAAATAACACGGGTTATAAAATTATGTGGGGCTGCATACACTTTTAATCTGTTTACTAGTTAAACAGCCCTTTGAAAAAAATTGCCACCAATTCATTGCCATTAGCTTAATGGACAAGTCTCTAGTTCACAAAAATAATTTTGGCCGTTACTTTGCAAATTATTCCATGCAAGCCCAGGGTCCTTCACCACTAAATATTTTGCAGCCAGTTCAAATCAATAATTACAACAGAAGATTGCATGACATAAAGGATGAGTTGCCTTCTCTCTTTCTTGGAGATGTTCAAGAGGAAAACATGTTAATGTTGCAGTGTGAAAAAATATCTGCCAGTTTATGGATGACTTTAGACTGCCAAGCTGTCTAACTTTTTTCTTTTATATAGTCTTTTATCTCCAAATTTACTAGAGGAAAAAATTGGTTATTAGTTAAATTAGTGTACTGTATTACATTTTAAGTTGGTAACAGGTGATACCATGAAATATTTCTTTTGTGTTTATAACAAAGTGACATCATATTTTCTAATAAATTCCTAGAAGTAGACAAACTCCTAAGCAAGCTGAGGTCTGGAGGAACCTGCAATACAAATGGACAAATCCATAGTCACAGAAGAAGGCAACATAGTATGACAACCCGAGATACTGGGAACATAAATATTCCTTTTACTTCAGAGCATAAGAATGGAGAATATATGACTGCTTATTATGAAGATAATGAAAATAATGCTGACAGGGATCAGGTTAATTCATTTTTACTTTTGTCATTGTCACCTGGTGTAGTTAGTAAATTGTAAAAGTGCAAGTTAAATTGAAAAAAAAGATAGCACAAAGAATAAATAACTTCAGCAAATGAAATGTATTAATTTCACGCATGCACAGCCCCCATATATGTGTGTTAAAAATAGGTAAAGTTAAGACAGTGGCAAGTGTCAGTAGAAACAACTATACACACATGGACTTTTAAACTATGCATTTGCTTAAATAGTATTGCCTGTGGAACTTGACCCTGTCCTTTAGCCAGTAGCACTTGTATATAATGCACTAAACTGGGCTGGCACATAGATTGTTGTGAGATGGGATCAAGTATTGGTTCATAACAAAGGATTTCAGTCACACTTTAGGTCTGTATAAGGTTGCCTTAGAATTATTCTTTCTTCTGTTCCAAGGCCTGTTGGGTCTCATTTAGGCCATCAGGAATCTTTAAGGGTTGAGGGAGCCCCAAGGGCTATTCAGACCCAGGAAGAAAATACATATGTAAAGAAAAGAATATTTAATGAAAACATATAGGCTAACTACAGAC
This sequence comes from Gavialis gangeticus, assembly GCF_001723915.1. Taxonomy (NCBI): domain Eukaryota; kingdom Metazoa; phylum Chordata; order Crocodylia; family Gavialidae; genus Gavialis; species Gavialis gangeticus. Next base: position 47,033,842 of record NW_017729004.1, on the reverse strand, counting down.
AGTCAAAGAGCCCATGGCTGAATGGATTCAGTCTGTGCGGGTTACTCTAAAATGCAGAGATTAAACTGAGAAACAAACGGATAGGTATTCGCTTTTGATTCAGGAAATGAAGCCACATACCTGCAGTGGCTCAGGCCATAGGTCAGGGGGCTCTAGAGCATAGGTCTCTGACATATAGCCAGCATAGGCTATGTGTTCACTTCCTCTTCCTGTTACCCCCGAGGTCTCTGGGATTGGCAGTCCAGAATCACAACAGCAGGACTCTGCAGGGTTGCTCATCACTTCCTCTTCCTGCTTCCAGGTACCTCTTTGATTTGTAGTCCATAGTCACAGCCAGCAGTATGTTTTTAGCAAGGCAAGGAAGCTCTGTACTCAGGGGAAGGGAAGTTTAACCCTGCTCCCTGGCCCCAGACCCTAGCTGGGGTTTTCCTGGGGGCAGGGGCAGTCCCTGCCTCCCCCACAACCCTAACCCTTCTCTGCTGCAGCCGACAGCACAGAACAGCCCAGGGCTGGAAAGCATCCTGGGATACTTAGGGACTGTGATTTAACTTGAACCAGGAAGGGGTCTGGGGCAGAAGTTTCATAAACCAGTTTCACCCAGATCAGTTAAGTCGGATACTACATTCAACCAGGTTTATCTTAAACCAGTTTCAGCCATTTTGAAACTGGTTTTTGCGCACTGAACTTCTGTTCTGTTACAGGTTTAACTCAGTTTCTGATCACTTAAAATGGTTTATGTGTAACTTCTGTCCCTAGCCATACGGTGACAGATATGTGCTTTTAAAAGGTTTCATATGAACGCCATGGAGGCCAAAAGCTCCCACTATAAAATGTATAGAAAACTGTAAGCAGGGCCCTTGTATGCCCTCTGAGAAAGTCAAAACACTCTGGACCACATCCAGTTCTGAGCATCTAGTATTTACATATCATTATATCCCACCCTGCTCAGGCCCCCTGCTTAGTATAAGTTTTAAAGAGTTGAAACCTAGATGATGGCATGTAACAAAAGTAGGCATGTTAATGATTTTACAGAGACTTGACATGGAATAGAATCACAGTCAGGTGCCTTACAGTTGAAATAGGATCTGACACAAAGACTGATGTGGGTGCTTTTTAAGCTGAAGTCAGTTACATACATCTTTTTCCCATACAATGAAAAAATAAAAAGATGTTGTTGATGAAAGTGACTAAGCTGGCAGCTGACCGTTCTCATTTAGACTGAGGACAAACAGCTGGGACACTTCTAATAAAGTAGGCTTTTTTTTTTTTTTACATTTAGGTTGATTCAAAGTCAGTGTTTTTACTCTTGTGTGTGGGATAAGAGATGTTCTTTGACTTTCTTTTAGTGTACAATTGAGACAACTGCTGAGATGAATGCTGTTCTGATAAACTGACTTGGGCAAACTATTGCATTTTGAATTCATATCCCAACTTCATAAATCATTTCTATTTCTGTTGACTTCAGAAGAAGGTCTTGCCCAGCAAATGTTTCAAGCAAATATGGCCCCAAAATAGAATAAGTGCAGGTTGGAGGCTGTGATTGGAGTATCGCTACCGGTGTCCTTTTATTGGTGACTCCACTCTCCTGTTGTGGGCCAACCGCCTGCTTCCTTGCGTGCCATGCCTTGATCTTAATTGATTAAGCAAATGATGTAATTAGTGGGAGGTTGCCCACTTTATGCGCCCCGGTGCCAGGGGGCGCTACCTGCGGCTCCTTTACCTCCCTTACACTGCAGCTCAAGCCTCGCAGATGGTACTGACATGGTTTCAACCTGAGCCCAGCTGTGCCTTGGCCCTCTCCTTGACTTCCCTGGGGCTGCTCATTGGCCACTCGCTCTGGGGCTTCTCGCGGCCCCCCTTGCTCTGGGGCTTCTCACTCCTCATCGCCCTCTCTCTGGGGCTTCTCACTACCCCCCTTTACTCTGGGGCTTCTCACTCCTAGCAGCCCTCTCTGGGGCTGAGTTAAGTGCACCCCAAAATGCCATGCCCTCCCTGAAGCCAGGGTCCCCACGCTACTATGGAACCCCTATGAGGCCTCCTCCAACCCCTAATTGCCTTACCCAGTCCTCCGGTCAAAACAGCAAACACAAAAACACAAAGCCCCTGGGCTATAACATAAAAAGCTAAACCGTCTGGCCAAACAACATTCAATCCCTACCAGGAAATATTCCAACCCATAGCAGCAATCAGGGGATGCTCATGCAGTCGGGCTTCTCCCCTCTGTCTGCATGGGCCAACCTCCTCCTCCCTTGGTCGCCTGAGAGGAACTGCCTTCCTGGCCTCATGCTTGGGGCTTAAGAAGGGCCAGGCCCTGCCCCTTCTTGTCAGCTCCCCAGCGGTTGTCCTAGCAGCCAGCACCTGTGACTCTGGCTGCCCTGGTAACTGGCAGCTGAGCCTCCCCCTTCTTGCCACTAGGGGTCTCTCCCAAGCTGTTTCTGCTCAGGCTCAGGGCACCTGAGTGCTCCATGACACACTTCCCCCCCTTTAACTCCAGACTCACCAAGCCGAGTTTTCATTCTCACCCAGGTGCTGCATCCATCTGGGGCTCTCCTCTCAGCCCTTTCCCAGGCATCTGGCAATTCAAGTACAGGAGGCAGGGGTTTTCAGGTGCCTTTTACCCAAGGTGCACCGTGTGGGATTTGTTGGGAGTTACCCGCCACTGGTAGTCCCCCCACACTAGCCAACCTTGGTAGGGTGCCGCTTAGGCCTGGTTTCTTTCTACATTTTAAGTGTTCGGGTGGGTGGTTCTGGGCATGGCGTACCCCTCTGACGGAGGCGGCAGGTGCATCACTGCAGTTGTTGGGAGTCTGCTTCCCTCTCCCCTCTCAATGTTTGTCCCTTATCTGGCATCCCCTGTTCTTCCTGGCCCCACTTCTTCCTCGTATTGTCTCAAGAAGAAATCAGCGTTTATGTTTTGGGCTCCATGGCGATGCTTTACCTCAAAACAATACGGCTGCAGACAAAGGGCCTACCTCATCAGCCTTGTGTTATCCGTCTTCATGCTCTGCAGCCAGCGCAGGGGCACATGGTCAGTGACCAAGGTGAACCGCCACCCTAACAAGTAATATCTTGTGTCTCAATAGCCCACTTAATTGCCAGACACTCCTTCTCCACCGTGGTGTAACTCTGTTCCACTGGGTGTAATTTCCTACTTATGTAGGCTATAGGGTGTTCTTCTTCTCCTTTCTGTAGCAACACGACTCTGATAGCCACCTCTGATGCATCGGTCTGCACCAGGAAAGGTTTATTGAAATCCAGAGTATACAAGAGTGGTTGTAGGCACAGCACATACTTCACCACTCGGAATGCCTTTTCTGCCTCCGGCGTCCATTCCACCTTGGTTGGCGCCCCTGCTTTTATCATGTCCGTCAACAGTACCACTACATCTGCGAAGCGAGGTATAAACTTTCTATAATAACCAGCCAGCCCCAAGAAAGCCCTCATTTGCTTTTTAGTACGAGGTGCTTGATATCTCCACAATGCCTCCACTTTACTCAACAAAGGTCTCACTTTCCCGCTTCCTACTAGGAACCCCAGGTATTGCGTTTCCTTTTTCCCTACTGTACATTTCTTTGGGTTGGCTGTCAGCCTGGCCCTTCTTAAATCTCGTAGTACTGCTCTCAGTGCAGTGAAGTGTTCAGCCCAGCCCTCAGTGTATATGACAATGTTATCAATGTACACTGCAGCATAACCCCCATGGGGAGCCAAGACTCTATTCATTAACTGCTGGAATGTGGCTGCAGCTCCATGCAACCCAAACGGCATTCGCCAAAATTGAAAAAGACCCCATGTAGTGGCAAATGCTGTCTTTTCCTGATCTTCGGGGGCCACTGGGACCTGCCAGTAACCTTTGGTCAGGTCTAACATGGAAATGTAGTGAACTTGCCTGATGCTCTCCACCAGTTTATCCACTCGGGGCATGAGATAGGCGTCAAACTTAGCCACTGCATTCACCTTCCAGTAATCGATATAGAGGCAGATTTTCCCCATCAGGCTTAGGTACCGCCATGATGGGGTTCCACCAGTCGCTGTGAGATTCACAAATAATACCCTTCTCTAGCATCATTGTAATCTCCGCTCTTATCAGGTCTTGGAGTCACTGGGGAATCCTTCTCCAATTTGCGTGTATTACCTGGCCCAGAGGAGTTTTTATCTGGTGTCCCATGCCCCGGGCTTCCCCAGGGGTTCCCTGGAATACATCTTCATACTCCTTGACTAACTTGGCAGCCTGTCTTCTCTGTTCTTCCAACAGTCACAGGGCCAGTTCTACATCCCCCGGCCCACTTCCCTCCATTAATGTAGGTCCCAGTTCCAACTCCTCAGGATGAGGGGCTACATACATACACTCCCGGTCTTCCCACCTCTTCAACATATTGATATGGTATACTTGCTTCTTTTTCTTCTTATTTATCTGGTACACCTCTTAGTCCATGGGCCCCACTTGGCGTACGACTTCGTAGGGTCCCTGCCACTGGGCAAGTAGGTTGCTCTCACTGTCTGGCAGTAGAACCAACATGCGGTCCCACACATCAAATCTCCTTTCCTGGGTGCCTCGTTTGTAATGCCTCGCTTGTCATTGCTGGGCCTCTCTGAGATTTTCCACCACCATGTTCCAGGCCACTTCAAGGCATTCCCGCAGTTGGATCATGTATTGGATGACGTTCTGGTCTCCATTTTGCTGTTCCTCCCAACTCCCCTTAATTAGGTCCAGGATCCCCCTTGGTTGCCGGCTGTACAATAACTCAAAAGGAGAAAACCCAGTCAAGGCCTGGGGTGCCTCCCTTACTGCAAACAACAACGGTGGTATTGTTTTGTCCCAATTCTGCAGGCTGTCCACCATGAACTTTTTTAGCTTCTGCTTCAACATCTGATTGAAGCGTTCCACAAACCCGTGCATTTGGGGATGATATACAGTTGTCTTCAGATGTTTGATCCCCAAAACTTTACTTACTCCTTTGAACACACGTGATGTAAAGTTCGTCCCTTGATCAGTCAGTAGTTCCTTATGGAGTCCTACTTGGGAGAATATGTTCAACAGTTCCTTCGCCACCTTTGGCGCGGGCACTGTCTGCATCGGTACCACTTCTGGGTACCTAGTTGCGTAATCTAATAGAACTAATATATACTGGTTCCCAGTGCTACTCCAGGGAAGTGGCCCCACGATGTCCACTGCTACCCTCTCAAAGGGAACCTCTACCAGAGGCATCGGAATTAAAGGAGACTTTGGGGGTGGCCTTGGGTTTACTTTTTGGCAGACGGGACACGAAGCGCAATATCTTGTGACTTCCCGCATCTGTCCTGGCCAATAAAACCTTGCCCGAATGCATGCTTCTGTTTTGTCCTGGCCCAGGTGCCCGCCCATGGGGAGCTCATGAGCCACCTTCAATAAGGCCCATCAATACCACTGAGGGACCAGTAGCTGAGCGACCTCCCCTCCTTCTGGTTTCCCTTGCTCAATCCGGTATAAGAGGCCATTTCGTACCTCGAACCTCGGGGTTGTCCTCATCAGTTCCGGTCTCACTACCTCATCATTTCTTCGCACAAGGTGTTCCTGCAGTACCCACCAAAAGTCCGTCTCCTGACTCTGCTCCAGCTGAAAATGCTCGTCTTCCCATAAATGGGCAACATCCACCCTTTGTTCAGCTTCCTCTTCAGGGGGAGACTGCTCAATTTCACCCACGAAACCCTCTGCAGTCTCCTCACCCCTCACGTCAACTATCTCCTTTAGCAACTCGGGCCAGTCACAGCCCAGTACTACTGGGTAGGGTAAATGTCCTGCGACCCCCACCCTATCAAAAGTGAGGGCGTTCCCACACCAACACTGCACCCTCCCATGATCTACTATTTCCCACTCCCTTGTCAGTAGCACGTCACTCCACACCGCTGTCTGCCGTGAGCCCGAGTCCAGTGCAGCTACTACTTTTTTCCCCTCTATTGTTACTTCCGCTAACAGTGCGGGTGGCTCATCTCCCACCTCGGGGTTGACTCAGGCTCCATAGCTGCACAATCCAACCTGCATCGCTGGCCGGGGTTGGGTGCTTTTGACCACGGAGGCTAACAGGGTCTGTTGCCTTACGGCTTGGCCCAGTAGGCCTTGCACCGTTCAATGTAGCTGATCCAAAGCTCGTTCTCCTGACTCCAGGCCATGGATTAGCATCTGTTCTCATACCTTTCTCTACATGGACCCAAGGGCTCTCTTCTTTATACGGGCAAACCAGCGTCTTATGATGCATGCTGCCATATAAAGCTTTCCTGGCCAATGCACCACTGTGACAGGAGTATTGCTACTGGAGCCCTTCTATTGGTGACTCCACCCTCCTGTTGTGGGCCAACTGCCAGCTTACTCTTCTGCCACGCCTTGATCTTAATTGATTAAGTAATTGATGTAATTAGCGGGAGGCTGCCCACTTTATATGCCCCCATGCCAGGGGGTGCTATCTGCAGCACCTTTTCCTTCCCTACACTGCAACCCAAGCCTCGCAGATGGTACTGACATGGTTTTAACCTGGCCCCAGCTGTGCCTTGGCCCTCTTCTCGACTTCCCTGGGGCTGCTCATTGCCCCCTCACTCTGGGGCTTCTCACTCCTTGTGGTCCTCTCTCCGGGCCTTCTCACTGCCCCCCTTGCTCTGGGGCTTCTCACTCCTCGCAGCCCTCTCTCTGGGGCTTCTCACTGCCCCCTTGCTCTGGGGCTTCTCACTCCTCATGGCCCTCTCTCTCTGGGGCTGGGGTCAGTGCACCCCAAAATGCCATGCCCTCCCCGGTGCCAGGGTCTCCCTGCTACCGTGGAGCCCCTATGAGGCCTCCTCCAACCCCTAATAGCCTCATCCTGTCCTCCAGTCAAAACAGCGAACACAAAAAACACAAAGCCCCTGGGCTATAACATAAAAAGCTAAACCGTCTGGCAAAACAACATTCAATCCCTACCAGGAAATATTCCAACCCATAGCAGCAATCAGGGGATGCTCATGCAGTTGGGCTTCTCCCCTCTGTCTGCACAGGCCAAGCTCCTCCTCCCTTGGCTGCTAGAGGGGAACTGCCCTCCTGGACTCATGCCTGGGGCTTAAGAAGGGCCAGGCCCGGCTGCTTCCTGTCAGCTGGCTCCCCAGTTGTTGTCCTAGCAACCAGCACCTGTGACTCTGGCTGCCCTGGTAACTGGCAGCTAAGCCTCCCCCTTCTTGCCACTAGGGGTCTCTCCCGAGCTGTTTCTGCTCTCAGGCACAGGGCACCTAAGTGATCTGTGACAGAGGCCAAGAGCAATGCTAACAGTATAGAAAGCAGAATTTCCCCAGGTAGAAGCAAATTTATAAAAATGAGCACTTTTTTAGAGGGTTGTATTTTTTTTACTCAGACTTCTAAGTGTTTCTTTGAATCAAAGGAGTTGAATATAGGAGTTTTTCAGAGTGGGAAGTCAAATTGAAAGCCAAAGCATTTTTGTGTAGCTTTTGTAAGATTGTAAAAATACACCTGGAGAGAAGAGATTTATCATTCCTTTCTGATCTCTAACTTCTATATTTAACTCCATATCACTTCCAATCAGCCATATATGTTTTCATTGCTAGATCATTTCTTTGGAAGAGTTTGTGTTCTAGGGTTGTAGCTAATTTTATCTTTTGTTTTCTGATGTGTCTTAGATACCCATTGTATTTCATCAATAGCAGATGCTGTTACCTGTGAGAGACAGACTGGTATACGGCTTACTTCTGCCACTTTAAATAACACTTGTAATTTATTTTTTCAGGTAATAGTTTCCTATGCAGAAACATAACACCAGAAAAATAGGTCATTGCTTTTTTTTTAAATCCTATTTTTTCTAATGATTTTGAAATGTACATAAAACTTAAGTTAATACAGTGATCTAACTAAGGCAATAACATTTAGTCATATTAAACTATATAAATCATATCTATAATGTTAATTTATACTTTCTCATTAGATAAATTTATGTGCGGGGAAGGAAA
>NW_017729004.1:46992085-47020883 GCF_001723915.1 Gavialis gangeticus | reverse complement strand
TCCTGTTGTGGGCCAACTGCCAGCTTACTCTTCTGCCACGCCTTGATCTTAATTGATTAAGTAATTGATGTAATTAGCGGGAGGCTGCCCACTTTATATGCCCCCATGCCAGGGGGTGCTATCTGCAGCACCTTTTCCTTCCCTACACTGCAACCCAAGCCTCGCAGATGGTACTGACATGGTTTTAACCTGGCCCCAGCTGTGCCTTGGCCCTCTTCTCGACTTCCCTGGGGCTGCTCATTGCCCCCTCACTCTGGGGCTTCTCACTCCTTGTGGTCCTCTCTCCGGGCCTTCTCACTGCCCCCCTTGCTCTGGGGCTTCTCACTCCTCGCAGCCCTCTCTCTGGGGCTTCTCACTGCCCCCTTGCTCTGGGGCTTCTCACTCCTCATGGCCCTCTCTCTCTGGGGCTGGGGTCAGTGCACCCCAAAATGCCATGCCCTCCCCGGTGCCAGGGTCTCCCTGCTACCGTGGAGCCCCTATGAGGCCTCCTCCAACCCCTAATAGCCTCATCCTGTCCTCCAGTCAAAACAGCGAACACAAAAAACACAAAGCCCCTGGGCTATAACATAAAAAGCTAAACCGTCTGGCAAAACAACATTCAATCCCTACCAGGAAATATTCCAACCCATAGCAGCAATCAGGGGATGCTCATGCAGTTGGGCTTCTCCCCTCTGTCTGCACAGGCCAAGCTCCTCCTCCCTTGGCTGCTAGAGGGGAACTGCCCTCCTGGACTCATGCCTGGGGCTTAAGAAGGGCCAGGCCCGGCTGCTTCCTGTCAGCTGGCTCCCCAGTTGTTGTCCTAGCAACCAGCACCTGTGACTCTGGCTGCCCTGGTAACTGGCAGCTAAGCCTCCCCCTTCTTGCCACTAGGGGTCTCTCCCGAGCTGTTTCTGCTCTCAGGCACAGGGCACCTAAGTGATCTGTGACAGAGGCCAAGAGCAATGCTAACAGTATAGAAAGCAGAATTTCCCCAGGTAGAAGCAAATTTATAAAAATGAGCACTTTTTTAGAGGGTTGTATTTTTTTTACTCAGACTTCTAAGTGTTTCTTTGAATCAAAGGAGTTGAATATAGGAGTTTTTCAGAGTGGGAAGTCAAATTGAAAGCCAAAGCATTTTTGTGTAGCTTTTGTAAGATTGTAAAAATACACCTGGAGAGAAGAGATTTATCATTCCTTTCTGATCTCTAACTTCTATATTTAACTCCATATCACTTCCAATCAGCCATATATGTTTTCATTGCTAGATCATTTCTTTGGAAGAGTTTGTGTTCTAGGGTTGTAGCTAATTTTATCTTTTGTTTTCTGATGTGTCTTAGATACCCATTGTATTTCATCAATAGCAGATGCTGTTACCTGTGAGAGACAGACTGGTATACGGCTTACTTCTGCCACTTTAAATAACACTTGTAATTTATTTTTTCAGGTAATAGTTTCCTATGCAGAAACATAACACCAGAAAAATAGGTCATTGCTTTTTTTTTAAATCCTATTTTTTCTAATGATTTTGAAATGTACATAAAACTTAAGTTAATACAGTGATCTAACTAAGGCAATAACATTTAGTCATATTAAACTATATAAATCATATCTATAATGTTAATTTATACTTTCTCATTAGATAAATTTATGTGCGGGGAAGGAAAGTTATCCATCACTCTGGTTTATTGTCAGGGAAACTGTAATTTTTTTTATTATTCCCCATCAAGAGTGCATAGACTTTTTTTTCTTCAGTAATAAAGGCCCATATCCTTCCATTCTCATGTTAAATGGGCCATAAGGCCAAGACTTCTAGGGAGATGTTAAAGTCCTAATATGTTATGTTTATGTGAAAGGGGTACAAACCCTCATGCCTCACTTCAGAGTATAAGATAACTTTTAATTTGCCCATGAACAGATTTTACAGTGATTTACTACTTCTGCTGAAGCAGCTGATACTGGCCTCTGTCAGTCAGGATATCAAACTAAATGGACAATTTTTGTCCTTTCCTGGAGGACAATATACAATATCCTTTGAGCTAGGATTGATTGATTGATTCACAAAATTATTTTTAATATATACAATTAATTTATTTATTTTTAATCATAAAAATATTTATTTTTGCCCTTTACTCATGCAAACTCCCACTGTAGTAGAATACGGGTTCTAATCTTAATGTTAGGTGAACAAAGACTGGAAGATTTCATCCATTATTGATATTATTTAAGAGTAAATACAAGCTACAAATTTCTTTCATTTACGCAGTACGAATCCTCCTAAAGAAGTCAATCGATTTTGTAAACTTAAGTATGAACAAATTATGTGCAGGAATTACTTAATCATTAGCAAAATACGGATGGCAGGTGGGGCAAGAACTAAGGTTAACTTTTACTCTGTTCCATGCATGAATGACATGTGCCCCTGGTGGCTGGGGGGGCACAGTGGTAGCAGAAGCGTGGTGGCAGTAAGCTGGGAGCTCCCTTAGGTTGCTATGGTGCTGTCGTTGGGGGGAAGGGCGGGAGGCGAGCGCCAACCAGGGGTTAACGACTACCTGCAGATGCGGCCGGCAGCCAGCGCCAATCGCTGACTGCCCACAGATGCCACCAGCAGTGTCAGCAGTGGGGGTGGTGAGTGGCGACCACCCACAGGTACCTCTGACAGGGTCGGCAGCACCTTTTCATAGGGGGTAACTGCCACACTCAGGGGGTGCATGTGCACCCCCTACATGTTGCCAGTGATTCAATGCTTAGTACATTTATATTCAAAGAACACAATTTCTTGAGCAAGAACTTTGTGACTAAGAGGTTCCTATGAAAAATACTATGAAAATGTAATAATAATAACAACAAGAATAAATATAAGTAGTCAGCACTAGAGCTGAATGAGAAACTGTTTCCCATCCCATGATTTTTTTAAATTTATTTTTTTATTTCTCATTTAGCAGTAGGACAAAACCAAGACTTTTAGCGGGGTTTCGCAGAAAGGTCCACTCCAGGCTAGCCAATAACCTGTTTGGTCAGGGAATTTATTTTAGAAGACTGGTTCAGAGCAGGGATCTGAGCCTGGGTCACCTAAATGAATGCCCTGACCATTAAGTTATTTTGCAGTTTTCACCATAAAAACAAGGAGGATGAGGGGAAAGTATCCCATGGAGCTTTGCAAAACTGATATATTCATGAGAAAAGGTTTCATTTTTGTGGCCAGCAAGCAGCTGGAAATTCCCATCTAGCTCTAGTCAAAGCTTCCATTTCATAACTGAACTAGAAAATGGTATTGTTTTCCTAACACAGTATTGGGTAATTGCTTCAGTGCTGATATAAAAGAGAGAGCAACACCAAACTTATTGAAGTATCTTGTTCTCCCTCCCTGTCTTAAAGGATCAATCCATCCTGAGTCAGTTAGCAATATGAAAAACAGGAAAGGAAAGGAAAACATCAAACCATGTTGTGTATCACTATCACTGCCATTACTTTTACTGAGCATGATAAAGCAAAACCTTTAGTCCAGTGATTCCAGCGTGCCAAGAGAGTGATGGAAGGGTGCCACAAGATCCTGTTAAGGATGAATGTTCTTCTTCCCTGTCCAGCACCCTGCACCTGCCCCAGCTATTCCAGTGATGCCTGAGGCTTCTCCTTTGGGGACTGCTCTCATTGCTGCTACCTTCCCCTGCCATTCCCAGCCCCCCAGGCAGGCCCTGTGTTGGTCCCCTGAATGCTCCCAACAGCATGATCTGCTATGAGTGGGTAGGTGGATGGACAGATGCACAGACGGAACTGTGCTTTGCAACCTTTCTTGGCCCCTCCACTCCTCCCACACTCCCAAACCCAGCAGGAGAAGCTACAGGGATGGTCACCAGCATGTGATAACATGTCGGAACAGCCTGAGCATCAGGAGCTGCCCTGAGGTACAGACCAGAGATCAGACAGTAGAAAGAGTGGGGCAAGGCCCTGCTCCCCCTGCCCTTTGCACCTCTCCCCACCTTTAAGTGGCACCAGCTAAATAAGTGATTCTCTACTTTTAGTCTTAAAGCCACCCCCCTCCACCCCCTCACCCCCACATATCTTTTCTGAATTCAGATCTGACTCAGTGATTTTTCAACCAGCATGCCACAAAATTCAAAAAAGTGTGCTGCCAATTTTAATCCAGAAAAAAAAGGTGTGCCCCAGGTATCAAAAGTTTGGGAAACAGTGCTTTAGGAATTGCACTAAAAAAGGATTCCAAAAGACAATTGCATACCTAAGCTATATTATCTCACTTTTTCTGCTCTAAAAGTAATAAGCACCATAGGGATCTTAGCATACCCTTATTATGGTTCAACCCAATAAACTTTTATAACTTCCATTTGCTCTCTGTATTATGAAGGACATAGATATGCAGCACAAATACAGACTTAATTGCAGTACCACCACAAATGCTCTGCCTGCAAACCTCCTAACTTTTTGTGCTTTTAAAGGTAGCTCAAGTAATTTTAAACTACATGTTAGCTCCTCTTTGGTAGTAAAAATAGTCTTGATTAAGAAATATGTTATACATATATTTTAAACCCTCAGATGATGTAAAATGACTTCAGTGGTAGCCATCCTGTCTCATAAATGAAGATCAGGTCCACCAAAATGAATTAATAATGAGTCAGAAAGATGATCATTTTAAATGATGTAACCAGGACAGAACAGACGGAAAACTAGATTTTTCTTCAGGGTTTACTTTTCAAGTCCACGATTGTATATTATTTGAAGAGTCCTTTGAATTCACCATTGACCTAAATATTAAACTCAGGTTCTTTATTTTAGTAATCATATATAATTTTCTATATAGGCTTGCTTCTCTGCCAAAGAGCTTGTGAAGATAGTTTTACAAAATAATCCTTTATCCATTTCTGAAGAGCACTTCAAGCAAATCAGTCCAGCAATCATTCAGCAACTACTAAGTTGCTCTTGTCAGCTTACAGAATTCAAGCAAACAAAGTCTCCACCAACAATCCTGGAAAGTGAGTTATGTTGCCATTGTTGGCCTTGCTTTGTAGAGGGATTTCATTCATTAGTTTTGAACCAAAAGAAGAGTCAGAGCCTGAGAGAATTTCATAGTGTTTGTGCCACATAGCATTATTATAGCATTATTATAGTGAGAAAAGATGGGATCCAAGTCCAAGCAGGGCTTAATTTACATATTTGAGGGGAATCTCATTTAAGTGTACCTTCCGCAGTGATCGTCAGAGATGGCAGTGGGAGATATAATGCCTGTGGGCTATGGCAGGCCCTCTGTGTAGCTGAGACCAGTGTTCTGCTTAGCCACAGTGTTCCTCTGGGTTTATCCTAATATAACATCTTTGGTTTCAGTTCAGGGTAACTCACAGTGGTGGATCAGGCCTGAGTGCTGTATCCCCTGATATGCTGTGTCATGATGTGCTGAATTACTGTTGTTAATGTGTTCTACAGAAAATTACTGCATATGATCTTGCAGATTTTCATTTTGTGAATTTTTCTTAGCAAAAGTAAATCATCTTGTGAAAGGATAAAGGTGTGAAAGGAAAGCACGTTTTCAGCTGCAGGTATCTATGCCCAGCAAAGTAACTATATGAGCTTCAAGATTTGTTTAACTTGGCCTGGAGAAGAAAGTCAATTTGACACACTTGTATGGCTACAACTCAGTCCACTGAGTACTTTCATCTGTTGTGAAGTATTTTATTCATCTATTAGTTTCACATCACTGATATGCTGATATGGGTGGTAGGCTTCCCAAGCATCCTTCCAGCCAATCATCTATCTAGGACTGCCGGAGCCTTTAGACCCTTGAATTTAAATTATTGCTTAAACAAGATTAATTAGGATGCTGCTGGGAATGAACTGGATCACAATTCCCTGTTGTATACATGAATGTGAATGGTCACCGTATAGTAAATAATATGGTAGATTATGGAATGGAAAGAGGCCTGTGGACATAATGTTAGAATTAAGAGGAAAAAGAAGTGTTGACACTCACCAGAAAAAGGTCTCTTTTTCTTCAAGTCCCTATTATTACCATATTTTCCAAGCACTTCACAAGTTTTAAGGTATTATCCTCATGACACCACTGTCAAATAGGGAAGTGCTACTGTCCATCTTTTACAGATGGGGAACCAAGGCAAAGAGTGGCTAAGAGCGGGGGTTATGCAAGAAATCTACAGCAGAAATGGGAATTGAGCAAGGTTCCAGGTTCCTAGTGACTTAACCACTCCCTTAATGATGATCTCATATGGACAAAATATTTTTTGTGCGTGAAAATCCAAAATATTCATTAAAAATGAACTATTAAACCTCCCATTTTTCTGAGTCTAAACAGGAATGCATGTGTGTAGGTTAATCCCCAAATAAAGCTCAGTATCTATAATCCATGGTGTAAGACAAAGGCCTTTATGACCATCAGAATGTCTCTGCAGGTTTAAAGCCTAAGCTGGGGATGTTTCCAAAAGGAATAAAAAGAAAAGCCAAGGTCCTGATGTAAGGCATATGTAACCTGAGCCTAGGACTAGGCGTTTCAGTGCCAGTTTTTAGGTGACTTGCTGTGTGGTCTTTGGCAAGTCACTGAGGGCTAAGCTGTCAAAAGTATCTACTAATTTAGGATTCTTGCGTGTTGGGCAGTATAACCTGAGTTACCTGGACCCAGATTGTGTTTTAATTTATGTGCCTAAATTCCAATCCTCACCCCTCCAGATACACTGCTAGGTGGAGGGCTGTGCCAGCCTGGTTCCTAGGTTCTAGACAGGAGATGCACAGAGCTATAACTGCTGTGGCAAAAACTACTGATGGGAGGGAACCATATTGGCATCCTTTTAAATTGACACCCCAGGCTGATGTCCCATGTGTCCTTCCCTAATTATGCTACTGGCCAGAAGTAAAAGAGAAGGAGAGGACACATGCCTTCCTTTTAGTTCAATAGCCTAGTGGTTAGGGCACTTGCCCAGAGAAGCAAAAGAACTGGATTCCAATCCCCCTCTCTCACCTTCCCATCCCCAACAGGCTATGTCTCAGGCTTCCCAACAAAGTCCACTAACTGCCATGCCACAGGCCAGACCCATTTCCAGCCTCCCTTTTGTGCTGTCCCACTGCACGTTCCATGTAATATTCTGAATAAAATGGATAATGTTCCTTCCCCGTTGTGAGCCAAGAACCAGGCTACATACCACCCTCTTCTTTCTAGAGCAGAAACCATCTCATCAAGCCATTCTTCCTCTGCTTTGTTTTCCCCATCCCAGCTTCACAAAGCTCCCTCTTGTGGTTACCTAGTGGGCCAGCTTCAAAAAGAAGGGTAAAGAGTGGTCCTTTTCTGAGGAATAAAAGATACAAGTTCAATCTCCCTTATGGTGAGGGGGACCTTGTGCCTGGATCAACCACTATTTGGACAAGTGCCCTAATGACTAGGCAACTGGGCTAAAAGGTGGAAGGTTTCTGCTATGCCTCCTCCTTTGGTGTATAACACTCAGTAATCCTAGTTTTTGCCCAACTAAAATTTAAAGACTTATCCATTATACTTTTCCAGGCAGCTGCCTAGCTGAAGCATAGTTCTAACAGGCATGTTCAGTAGAACTGAACAGGCAATACTCAAACAGACCCTTGCCTAGATGCCAAAGTCTGCATTTACACACCTATATACAGTCCATAGGCAACTGGTAGGGGGAGCATGGGGGTGCACATGCCCCCCTAATGGGGCTGGTGCCCCCCGATGGCCAAAACTGATGTTCTTGGTAGGGCTGGTGCCCCCCTTGACAGGTCCGCCACCAGTGACAGTTTCTGCAGGTTTGCCCCCCAGATTCAGTAGGCACCAGTCACTCATGATACAGTCCATTTAGGCATATAAAGTGAAATACACTCAACCCCTAAGGCCAGCCCCTAATGCCTCTTCATTTTGTCACAGTCATCACTGATTTAAAAAGACGGATGTACCCCAAATTAGTAAATACTTCAAAATATTCTGGCTTAAACGTAGTTGTGCTTGTTTCTCACCTAGCTCATAAACCTGGAGTAAAGATTAATTAATTCCTGTTGTAAAGTATAAAGATGTAAGCTGTTCATAAATTATAAGTATTATTTTTTCAGTCTTCCAAACACCCTATTAAACTAGGAAAACACCCTGACTCAATCCCTAAAAGAAGCCAGTACACAGCAAAAACAGACATAATTTAGAACAAGAAGCTTGGGCCCAGATCCTCAAACTTATTTATGCATATCATTCCCATGGCAATTAGGTGTCTGGGTATTAGGCATCTACATATGTTGGAGACTCTGGGCCTTTGTCTGTTCATTGTTTCATAGTTTCATAGTTGGTAGGGTCAGAAGGGACCTGAGCAGATCATCAAGTCCAACCCCCTACCATGGGCAGGAAAGACTACTGGGGTCAAACAACCCTGGCAAGGTGTTCATCTAACCTCCTTTTGAAGACCCCCCAGAGTAGGAGCCAGCACCACTTCACTTGGAAGTTGGTTCCAGATGCTAGCCACCCTTACTGTGAAGTAGTTCTTCCTGATGTCTAGTCTAAATCTACCCTCTGCCAGCTTGTGACTGTTATTTGTAGTCACTCCTGGTAGTGGTCGGGGGAACAGGGACTCCCCCAATGCCTGCTGGTCCCCCCTGACTAGTTTGTAAATGGCCACTAGATCCCCCCTCAGCCTTCTCTTGTGGAGGCTAAACAGGTTCAGGTCCCGTAGCCTCTCTTCGTAGGGCCTGCCCTGCTGCCCCCTGATCATGTGAATGGCTCACCTCTGGACCCTCTCCATGTTGTCCGCATCCCTCTTTAAATGTGGCGCCCAGAACTGGACGCAGTACTCCAGCTGCGGCCTGACCAGTGTCGCATAGAGGGGGAGGATCACCTCCTTGGACCTGCTTGAGATGCATCTGTGGATGCATGACGAGGTACGGTTGGCCTTCCTGACTGCATCCCCACATTGTCAGCCCACATTCATTTTGGGATCAATAATGACTCCAAGATCCTTTTCTGCCTCTGCACTGACGAGAAGGGAGTTCCCCAGCCTGTAGGTATGCTGCTGGTTCTTCCTCCCCAGGTGTAGCACCTTGCACTTGTCAATGTTGAACCCCATCCTGTTCTCACCTGCCCATCCCTGTAACCTGTCTAGGTCTGATTGCAGCCTATTCCTCCCTTCTAGCATGCCCACTTCCCCCAACATCTTAGTGTCATCAAATTTGAACAGGGTGCTTTTTACCCCCTCGTCCAAGTCACTGATGAAGATGTTGAACAGCACGGGCCCAAGAACCTAGCCCTGTGGAACCCCACTGCCCACATCCCTCCAGGTCGAAAATGACCCATCCACTACCACTCTCTAGGTGCGGCCCTCCAGCCAGTTAGTGACCCATTTGACTGTGTAGGTGTCGACGCCACAGTCCCCTAGTTTTTTAGTGAGAATGGGGTGAGAGACAGTGTTGAAGGCCTTCCTAAAGTCCAGAAAGACTACGTCCACTGCTACACCTGCGTCTGAGGATTTTGTGACCTGGTCATAGAAGGCCACCAGGTTGGTCTGACAGGTTCTTCCCCCCACCCCCAGGTGTACACACACTGTTAAGCTAATAAGGTAGTATTAGCTGTGAATATTTATAAGGACCAGTCACAGTGACCAAGTGAATTAAAAGTCAGTGCAAACAGAAAAGAGAGACAATCTTGCCTCCCCACAAGTAAGGTATTCTGAATTTCAGTCATCTCCACAGTAGAAGCATATCTGTCTTTTATGGCCTGGTATTCTGGGGTGGGGTTGTTCCTCTTCAAGTCATTGTAAAATGAATTCTTTGTAGGTCTTGACCCTTCCCTTATGCATCTAAAAGAAAAATGTAGTACTGCTCACACTTTTCCTACTGGTGTGCTTCAAATAATTAAATAATGAATGATTAAAGGTGCCATTGGTTTTATTTGTTTCCTTTTCCCCATAGAGTATGGCTACAGCACTGTTGCAGTTTTGCTTATTACTATCGGATCTATGTTTGGTACAACCCTCATTTTGTTCAACTCGTGTCAAGAAATCTATACACTCATTTTGCAGCTGTTTGTAGGTTTAGCTGTTGGGACCCTTTCTGGAGATGCCCTGCTGCATCTAATTCCACAGGTAACATGCATGATTCCTATATGTAAAGAAATGCTTACTTTATGATGCTGCCTTCTTTCCATTCTTCTCCACAATGATATCCAGAAAATCTTGTATCTTCAACCTAGCCAATGTTCATGTGCTCTTATTTTTATAAAATAAAGTTTCCCATGTGGTTTAAAAGTCATAGATCTAGCCCTCCCATTGCACTATCCACTTTGCAAAATCAGAGAAAGGTTGAAGAGTGAGAAGCAGAAGGCAACAGATGATTAACTCAGAAGAAACATGGGTCCTGTTTTCACACAAAGGTTCTCATTAATAAAATATAATGGAAGAAAAAGATCTGAGAGAAATATCTTGCAAACCAGTAGAGATAGCTATAGATTTTGTGTCCTGTGTGAAGCCAAGGAAGGAGTCAAACATATTACACTAACCCTGTGTCTTGTTGTTGGATTGGGAAAAATCAAGAAGAAGCTGGTAGATAGCTGTCTAATAATCACCTATCTGTGTCAGGTACAGGTAGTTTTCTATGTTGGAAGGGCCTGGAAGGCAGGACTAGAAAATACCAAAAAACTTAGGGAAATAAGTGTCATTAAAAGTCATTGGAACATGTACTTCTAAATCCCTCAGGTATTTAACACCCCTTAACTTTTACAGTGATGTATCCAACATGTATCACTTTTAAAGTGCCATCTTTTAGATACAAAGCAGTGTTAGAGGGTTGCTGTAGCCATAATGGTCCACAATTTTTTGCAAGAAGTAATTTTGTAAGAAGTAAGAATTGGGGGGGCAGGCAATGTCCTTCATTGGATTAATTGTAAAGTTAAATAAGCTTTCAAATGCAAAGTAATCTTCTTCAGGTTTGAGGAGGAGAGCAAGTACAGCAGTTTTTAAGAACAGAGAATACAGCTGTTAAATTGGAAAAGGGAAAAATTCCCAGGGGTAGCAGACAAACAATTAGCAGAAGAAAAAAAGATGATTACTGGGACATCAAGACCTATCAAAAGAGAGGCCAGTCATTATTATTGGACACATTTCAAAGCATTTTAAAGGAATGCTACTATGTTCTCCATCCTCAATCTGCCATTTTCTCTATGAATTTAGTATCTGAGGATGACCCAAACAACTTTTTAGACTGTAATGATCAAACTACTCCAGAAGTACAAAAAAGGAAACAGGCCTCTGGAAATAACAATGCTCTTAGCAACAAGGGTTGATGGAAACATAATGGAAGCCATTACTCATTTAATTTCATCCATCTACACAGGTGTCCACCAGACACCTTAAAACACATTATTATAATTCTAGCAGTGATAGTGAAGCAAAACTTTAAGCATACAGTTACCCTATTATGGACAAATAGCAAAAGCCAAATGATTTTTTTTTAATTCTTTTTACTTCACCGCTTTTTCCAGATTCTTGGGTTACATAAACATGAAGCACAAGAGTTGGAACACATCTACAATGGGAAAGAATATGTTTGGAAACTTTTAGGAACGATTGGAGGAATTCATGGGTTTTTTCTGATAGAAAAATGTTTCTTTCTTTTGGTATCACCAAGTGTCCAGGTAGAACTTTATTTTTTATCTCTTTTTAAATCACTAATTTTGAAATTATAAACTGCATGAATGAGGTAAGACAAACTATAAAGTGCTGCTTCCCAAACTACTCCCACCAGACTTGCCTTCAATTTCTACTTTGTTCCATAGGTTTTATGTATTTAACTCTAAAAAGGGCTAGTTAATTTAATTATTGTATTCTATAAGCAAACTTTCCTAGCTAGCATGGGAGCAGGTGAAAAGTGTGCCTCTATACAGAAGTTGTTTCATATTGGCTCTGTCTGGAGAGCTGAAAGAAAAATGTAAACAAAGTGCTTTTAAAGGCACTTTGAAAAATTACACTTTAAAATTTACCAAATTGCTCACAATTTGCTGTCCCAATGGATTTTTTTAAATTAATATAGATGTTGAACTTCAAATCTAGTATTATATTAGTATTGTCTCATAGTTGGATACCATGCATTCAGTAATTCTATTATTTTATCTCAGCATGCCTGGTGTTTGAAAATGTCATTACCCACAAGGATATCATGTAGTACATAACATGATGCTTCATTTATTCTCTCAGGATGGGAGGTCATCTTAACTTTGCTTCAGACAGCTTAACTTTTGCTGCTGCTGTTTTGCATAGGATGCTTAACCACTGGCCTGACCAGAAATCTATTCCTCATGCATCCAAACCCCCTCCCCACCACCACCTTTAATGAATGCAGGATTGAAACACAAGAACACCACGTAACCTAAATGGAATGAGAATAGCATGAAAATTGTAACGTTAGGATTTTACATGTGAGATTTTAAGAATGAAGTAATTCAACTTATAAATAAAACATAATGACTTTGTGTTTACTCAACCAAAGAGAGAGAGAGAGACTATTTTTCTCCAGGTCTTTAAATGAACACTAAGCATTACATTCTTTATTACTCTCAGCTGGGAACCCCAAACCTTAGTTTTTAAAACAAAATAATTTCTTATAAATGTTTTGAAGTTCCCTATAAAACACTAAACTTTTTTTCAGATTCAGTTTTCTGAACTGAAAAGGCATTAGAAAATGTTTAGCACAGCTTGCAGTCTTTTCAACTGTTCTTATTTTCAAGCTAAGATCTCTCATAGGTCATGTAAATGCTAAATCTGAACATGAAACTGACAAAGACTGCACCTGTATCCATCTGGCTTCAGAACTAATTGCAAAGCATCTTCATCCAGCAGAGCCTTTCATTAGTTAATGGGCACTTGGGGCATTCCC
The DNA here is from genome assembly GCF_001723915.1 of Gavialis gangeticus. NCBI lineage: Eukaryota > Metazoa > Chordata > Crocodylia > Gavialidae > Gavialis > Gavialis gangeticus. The sequence continues at coordinate 47,008,037 of NW_017729004.1, read as the reverse complement.
ATGACCTCCCAGTGGATTCTGAATTAAATGACCATTCAGGCAGAGACAAATCTACTTCAACCATACAGTTGGTAGGTTCCTGATATGAAATGCTTTACTGACTTGATTTCCTTCTTTCTCTGTATCTCAAAGAATAAACCCAATTAATATCATAAGTTAATAATATTTTTCAGTGTTTATTAATTTTCTCATTCTGTGGCCTGAGAAAGGATGCATTGTTAAGTATCTGTAGATTTCTCAGTACATAATACATCTTGTCAGGCAGATTTTAATCATAAATCTTTATAAAGAGCATCTACAAATACAAAACAGAAAGATGGAATTCCTTTTGCCCTGAATATTTTCAAAAAATTGCCATCTTCCTTTTTTCCAAAAGTAAATCACATGCAAGGATATAACTACCAAGCAGTCCAGTTTGATAAGGACAGTTCTGGGTTGAGAAAGTTCTCCCAAAGCAATTTAAAATATGCATGATTTTTGTCCTGATTTAAATTTTTTGTCCTAGGAAAATGTATATTTTATTTATGAATAACCTGTACCAGATGGTGCTCTACTGTCACATAGCATACCCATTTCCTTGAAGCTCCTGGCCAAACTCCTTTCAAACTTTAAGTTAGAGTATGTATTGAAAGATTGTGTCCAAAAAAATTACAGTATATAATTAGTTAACAGCTGAAATCTCAGCCTACATGTTTCCATTTATTTGAATATGTACATAAAACCAGACAATTGAAAATACCTAATTACTAAAAAAATTCCAGTTATATCTATGGAGGAGTGCTCAGCATGGGTTGCTACATTTTAACACTTTTTTTCTTTTTTCCAAGGGCAGTCTCTCCTTCAGATTGTCTGTAGTTTCAGGATATGTAGCTGCAGTCTAATTTAAATTGGTGGGTCTCAAATATTTCTATGGACCACTTTTTATAGAAAAGTGGTTATCAAGAAATGACCCATGGGCCACTGTTGATCCACAGACCACAGTTGGGAAATTGTTGCCTGAATGCATGTAAGCAAACTAGTGAAGAGAGAACATACTAAATTTCAAGTTGCATGATTACTTCCTGTTTACATTAATGACCAAAACCATCCTAAAGCTATTCATGGATAATAGGAACTAATGTGACTGAGTCAGTCTGGATGAGAGCTGCCCATGTTTTTCAGAACCTTGTGCATAATTATTAGACAAACATTGGTCGACTACAAAAAACTAATAAATCTTTCAGGTCAATGATCAGTCTTGGATTTTTGACACAGAGTTCAAAGAGATGCCATGTGAATAAATACTATGAGAAAACTTGGAATAAATGCTGGAATTCATATGACTGGCTAAACTCATGGAAAGCAAAGTTGTTGTTTTCTTAAATGTAGAAATAAAAGACTTTTTTTAGTCTGTGCCTCAGAGGCACACAACCCCTTTTTTACTTCATCGCCACAATAATTCGTAGTAAAAGAGAACCACACAAGACACTGCAGCCAGCATGCATTGTTGTTCTGTTCTTTGGAGCAGTGAGTGCTGACTCGCACAAAGTATCCTCTTTGTGAGCTCTGTATAGGCAGCTATGGCAGTTTTAATACCTTGGTTCCCCAACTAAGCAGAGATTAAGACTGGAAATCTAGCTGGTTCTCTATTTCTTTGCCAAAAGCCCTCCATTTCCCAGAATGGGGAATACATAGTGAGATTAAGGCCTTGCCCCAGTTCTAAAAGTTGATAGGCAAATCAGGTACATGAGTTCAAACCTCTAGTGTCATGGGCAAAGCTATTTGTTACACCAGAGGAACTTACTACAGCCTGAAATGAGGGTGAACTCTTGTGGTGCCAAATACCACCTCTACCCTTCTACAGTAGGGTTCAACAACAGTTCAACAACATTGTTGCCCAGCTACTAATGATTGCAACTGGTTGCAATCCTCAGTTTAGACAGACTAAGGGGTTGAGGTGGTGCACCACAGTGAAGGAAATTTGGGGCCCAGTTCTGTTCCAGCTGGTAGGCACCATGCATGAAAAACAGTTAACACAAAAAGAGGATGGTTCCTCTGCTGTTTTTATGACTCACTCCTAAAACTAAGATGAGGGCGTGTTACAAAAGTAGACATATTAATATTTCAAAACTCAGGCAGTCCAGTACCTTAATATTTGTTTGCTATCTCCAAATGATATTTCTTGTCATCTCCATCAGGATCTTGCAGTTTCAAAGTGGCTAATAAGATCATGGACTCCATGAGTCCGTATAAATTCCAGTCTACTATTTTTCCTTAAAAATGCTTTCACACTACCCATGATTATGATACATCAAAGCTTGCTGACTCATAACAAAAACTGTACAATTCCCTGAATTGTAACACAGTCCTCTTCAACTCTGAATTTTAGGCCTCAATTTTAGGTTCAACAATGAACCATGATTTTCTCAAGAGACCACAATGGTACCAAAATGATTTATTTATGTCTGAGTTAGATTAAGAGTTCCTTGTGGAAAGAATAGCCACGCGATCAGTGTTCAATTAGTAACTCCGGTGATGATAATGGCATAGATGTAGATGACAACAGCTAATGTTTCCTTCAAAAATCAGTGAAGCTATTTGACTTTTTACTGTTTAATAACAACAGGTTGAAACAGCCCCTATAACCAATCCATTCTCTCTCCTCTTAATTAGAAAAGTCCGGAAGATTCTGAGGCTGCTGCAGTTCCTACAGACAATGAGGCAACCAGCAGAAAACGTTAGTATTGATAAAAAGACTAAACAGGCAACACAAAATCCCAAGATTTAGGATGGGGTGTGAAACTGGCTCAGCTCTGTTTTCTGTGTGTTACATCATCACATCCGTTGCTGCCTGGCTACATAATTAAATCTGTTTTAAGAAATGTTTCCAGCTAGCCAGCCCTATAATTGTGAAGTTCATTAATCTTAGATGGTCCTCACTTCAATGTTTGCTTACCCGCCATTGTGAACTATTTTTCCAAAACCCTTCACTTACAGGGAAAAACTCACTTGTTTACTGTGAAGCAAAAGCAGAAGCACACCTTATCAGCTGAATCAGAGATGCATGAGTTTTTGTGAGCCACAGCTCACTTCATCAGATACTATGACTGGACATGCATTGAGCAAAATTTTATAGTCCTGGTCTCTGTATGTCCTTTCATCCATCTCTGATTCAGTTAGTCTATAAAATGCACCTCCACCTTGCCTTCTGCCTGACTGCAGATTAACATAGCTAACTACCTGTCTATAATTTACTGTCATCGCTCTTCATTTCCTGACTCACCACACTAAAAACAATTCCTCCCTTACTCCTTCTGTCTCCTTCATGTTAATGAAATAGGTTTATTAAAATCTGCAGGGATTTATTCTTCATATGGAGCTTTGGACTCATTATATTATTCAAGATATTTTTTGACCAACCAATTCCCTTATTGTCTGATTAAGTGAGTTAAGAAATCCTTCTCATTGTCTCTGCTTGGCTTTTCTTTATGAAAAAACGAGACACTGTAGTACAGACCTAAGTCTGCTCTTGAATATGTATATAACCTCTTTACATTCATATATGTTAGGGTTGGAAGGGACCTCAGTAGATCATTTAGTCCATTTAATATCATAGCAGGGATAAGACTGAAAGAACCCTATATTACCTAAAATCTGTGTACTTACTATATTCTTTTCCCTTTTGTCTAGTGACAATAAGGTTTCAGGACCTGACCCAAAATGCTTTGGTAGTCTCATAAGGCTCTGCTAGCTTCTTTGTACTCTTCTCTGGGTATTATAGGCTTTGTTTCCATTTTGTCATGGATTTTACTTCTTGAAAACTGGATTCTGGTTGCTTGATTCTGACCTTTCCTTCAGTATATCATCAAGTACCCGTTTCACTGCTACTATCTACTTCATCTCTAGATTTTGCGATCCTGTTTAGTCATCACTATCTACTAAACATCAGAGAAATTCCAGGCAGTGTCAAGGTTACCTGCTCCAAATATAGTATGTTTCTTTTTGAGATAATTTTCCAAGTATCTCTTCATTAAAAATTCCCTGCTCCATTTCATTTTTTGGGGTCATAACTCAGTCCTCTTGCTGCATTGGAAAACTAGGCATAATATTGTACAAAAATATTTTGAGAAATAACAAACTTTCAAAGACTTTATTTTGATACTTGATACATTTTTTGACTAAGGCCTAAATCAGCCAAGGGATTTAGGCATTGGATTGCTGATGTAATCTTTCAGGCACATGACGTAAGCCCTTGAGCTCCTCGAACAATGGATGGGAAAAGTGAGGTAGCTCAGAATAGGATTTGCAACAGACAGCAGACTGAGAAAGATGCCACCCACAGTAGCTAATAAGAAACACAGAACACAGGGTATGTCTTAAATTTCATCTCTCTGGGCTTACATACCTAACCCTGAGTGTTGGGGACACAACTCCCTCTCCTTGCATTTCACAGCCATGAAACTACACCTGGAAATAGATGCCTAAGAGAAAACAGAGAGACGAAATCACACATCTCTTTTAAAGATATCTGGAAGAGGTACCAAAACCACGCTTTTTTATACTTTGCCTCTGGTTGAAGCATTCACCCAGGGAGTGGGAGACCAGGTTACAGGCTGTTCTCCTCCTGAGGGGTTAAAGTCCACATCTTTCAGCTCCCTGGATATGGCCATCCATAGATCACACTACATCTAGTGGAGGTCAACTCTTTCGATGTGCATGCCACAAATTAGCCACGCACCTTCCCTGAGCACCACTCTGATCCCTTTCTCTTAACCAATTTTCTGCTCAGCTTTCTGTTCCCTGCCCTATTCTATCTCCTGCTCTGCTTTCTGCTTCCTGCTCTATCTACCACTGTGCTACCTGTCCCCTTCCCAATCTTCTGCATGCCACATAGAGGCTTCCTGTGCCACTTATGGCACCTGGACAGGCCACCGCTGTCCTTGGCAACATGAATATCTCCTGAGGCCAGGGGCATTGAATTCAGGGTGTCTACATCCACTTTGCTATTGCATAAAAAGGGGTGTGTGATTGACGGGAGAGGCATTGTCTAGCTGTAGTTCTTGGACATATGTGGCCACTGCGGCTGTATTTTATGTGAAGCCAAGTCCTGTTGGTGTGCAGAGTAGGCCTAAGATAAACACCCAGATGCTAAGCCCTGACAAAATGGAAGCAGTTCTGGACATGCACAGAATCAGAGTTTTAGGTGCTTGGGGAATTTTCCAGCCATCAATGAGTCAGGCAGAGGGATTTACTTTTGCACTTGCATGTCTTAAATTCCAGTTAGATCTCCATTTAGGTAGCTAAGTCCTTTTTATGTTTCTCACTGTAAGATCCCTTCTGTCTTTATCTCAGCAAACAATATTAGCATTTTGTATTTGCATTTTCTGATTCATATTAGATTTATCAGAAATGCTTTTGTGAGGAGCATATGGTATTAACCATGAAAACTTTGAACTAAAAGCTTTATGCTTATGGGCAAAGGTTGATCAAATTAAACCCTGTAAATGTGAAATCATGTGGTAAAAATCCAACCTAAGCTAGCTCTAGAAAAATTAAGAAGCAGAATCTGCTATGGGCCCCATTTCCTGGTTTATTCAAAGAATGCACCAACATTTACAAATGTAATGCAGGTTATTCAAAGATGTATTTAAATTAAAATGCTTATTTTCATAGGAAATTGTAGAGTAGAGCAGTAAAGTGTATTCACATGTTTGTTAAGAACATTATTGTTATTTAAAATGGAATGAAGAAAAATGAGGAAAAGCCTTCAGGGTTTTTCATGCATGGATTTTCTTCGATGTTGGTCCAGTATGTTCACAAAGGCTACATTTGCAAAAGCTTTAAAATGTTTCACACACCATAAAGTTACTCTGACCCCCATTTTATATTATTGATGATAATATGTTGGATGGAGTTCCAGTAATTACACTATTCCTCTTTCCACAACTGTTATTTAAATAAAACAGACTGAATATCTTATGGTGAACTACAGTTTCATTCTAGCCAATACTTATGACAAATCACAAACTTACTGTAGTGCAGCAATATATTATTTCTATGCAACTCTTGTCCTGTACTATTGATTATAAAGTGCCCAAAGTGTTTAGAAAGAGCTGTGTGATCTGGGGACATCCACATTTGGCTCTGTAAGCTGGCAAGAAAATCTAACAAGCCTGCCAATGTTACTGAACCTATAGGGCTCCCAGGCAACTGGGGAGGATTTTCTGAATACAGATGTTAGGCTTTTATGCTGTGTTTTTTTGTTTGTTTGTTTTTTGGGGGGGAGGGGGGTTAATAACAGTTTGAAGGCTTTGGCTTTAGCCAGTTTACGTAAGAAAATCATCCCCCACAACTCTGTAAAACAGTCTTCTCTCTCTGGAAAAAAGGTATTGCAATAAAACCTTGTAATAACAATATCCACCTTATATTCACCTGCGAAATACCACCTTACAACCCAGGGTAGTCATGTTGTATCTATGAGGTGGTAGAGGGTAGTTAGGAAAGCTGATCCTGACCCTGCTTGTATAGTCAGGGTGAAGTTACACGTTATACTTAGATCATACTAAAACCATGGAGTGTTAAGTGGTGTTAAAGTTAGCACATGCTGTGAACAGTTGTGAGCTAAGGGTTAATATTGTTTCTTGCCTGCAGGGCTCTTACTTACCACTAGAGGGCTGGTGAGTAGGGGTTTGGCTAGGAGACAGCGAACCTGGGTTCTATCCCTACATGGGATGGTGGGGAGTGCATCCTGGGATACTGAAGGACTGCAAATTGCTCATTTTATCTCTATGAAGGAGACTGGAGTTACCCTAACCCAAACTAGGTAGCCCAGCCCAGAGTTAACCCTTGCCTGAAGTGGTGTAACTTTGAGACATGCAGAGGGTATTTAGCACTACTTAACGAGTTTTACCATGAAGACACTCGTGTTTTAAGTATCTTTATTGTAATCTAAGTGTAACTTCACCCTCAGACAGGTATGCCTTAGCAGTGGGACAGAACCACTGCTGTTCTACTATGCACGCAGGATACATAGGCATTGGGCAGGCTTTCTGGGAGATATGTAATGTGTGATGCATATGTGGTTATGAGTGTGGATAGAATGAATTGTCCCAGGACCAAAAATGGTTCAGGAATTTGGCACCAGCTATAAACCTGCTCTAATTATTGAACTCTATGGCCCCTAGCTATAGCCTACAGCTTCTCTATAGCTGGGAGAAAAATGTATTTCCCCTGTGTATGAGTTCATGCAACCCAGCTGTCTGGTCCAGGTAGTGAGCAGAAGATTTATCCTAAAACACTTAGGCTAAGGACAGACATTGCACATAAACCAGTTTAAGTGATCAGAAATTAGTTTAAATCTGTAACAGAACAGCTGTTCAGTGCACATAAACCAGTTTGAAAATGGCTAAAACCAGTTTGAGATAAACCTGGTTGAATGCAGTATCAGACTTAACTGATTTGGCTCAAACCAGTTTAAGCAATGTTTGTCCCAGACCCCTTGCTGGTTTAAGATAAACCAGACTCCCCCAGCATTCTGGCATGCTCTCTGGGATGGGTGGAGCTCCCTGCTGCACAGCAGAGCTGGCCCCTCCCCTCTGCTCCGTGGCTGCAGCTCCAGAAGAGACTGCAGGTACAGCAGGGTGTGCCTGGCTTCCCCCTGCCCTACCACCTTCACTGCTTGCTGGACAAGCAGGAATCCCCCACCCCCCTCCCTCCCATCTCTCACAGAACAAACCCCACCACCATGGACCCTAGGCATGTAGTAATCTAGCTAATGCTGACAGTTGTCTGTGTGTGTGTTTCTCCAATTTCACTGGCACAAGCAGACAGAACAGTGACCACATAGGCCTTTTTGGAGCTAATCAACATGTCACCTGATAAGCTGTTTAAGAAGCATTTGAACTAATGGAGAGAGGCTATTTTTTTTTGATGGGGTGATCAACACTGTTATCAGCTCCCTGATGGCTTTCTCCCCTGTCAGTCTGCTGCAGACAGTATAAAGAAGCAGGGAACAGATGAATGCACTGCACACCCTCCTCACCCACCCCTTTGCCTCAGGGTCCTAGGAGAGGGCTGCGATCTGGCAATACTCCCACTCTTTGAGCAGCCAGCAGGGAATAGGGAAATGCCTGCATTGTCTCAGTCCAGAGAGAATGTTTGTCCTGTTACAAACCAGTTCAGCCTAGGCAGATTAGACTAACCTGCAAAGGTTGAATCAATTCAGGCTCAGGCTTTTTGAATGTCGGTCCCTAGCCTTAATGTTTTTCACTATGCATGTGGTTAGTAGTCTTCCCAATGCTGAATGCTAGAACACAAATAACATAATGTTCAGTAAGGGTGTGCAAAGCTTTGGTCACTGATTTGATTCAGATGATTCAGCTTGATTCGGAGGCGGAATCACCGAATCTGAATGGAATTGGGAGACCAAAAAAAACACCTCTGAATCAATTTGAAAAAAAAGATTTGGAGATTCAGAAGGCAGTCTTTCAGGGGAACAGAAACTGAAAAGAGGGAGTGGGAGTTGGGGGGAAAGACTAACATCTGTAACTGGCCAGTGACTGTGATCTTTCCCTGAGTCCCCTTCCAATTACGGTGCTCTGTGGGAGGGATGTAGAAACAGCATATAAGCCTCTGTCTGCAGCCTTTCTGTTCCTTTTGTGAGCTGTTTCTGCCTGAGCAAAAGAGAAACAGGTGGGCTGGCAAAGATCTAACAGGTGGGCGGGCAGAGATATAACCAGCACTGGTAAGGCCACCTGTTACAGTTTACCATCCCTGCTGTTTTCATCCAAATCTGCCTTAACACACACAAGTGACATGGAGTTTTGCTTTCAGCAATTTGAGGTACAGTTTCCCAGAAACCCCTGCATCTATCTCCTTGATGGGACTACCAACTCTGCTGTTTTCATCCAAATCTGCCAATCTATGGCCAAATCACCGAATCTCTCCAAATCAGCACCGAATTTTCCGAAGCCGATTTGGCCAAATCGATTTGGGACAGCAATCTGAATCTCCAGATCAAATCACTGACCTCTGAATTGGCCGAATCTGAATCCAAACCAACTATTTCCCTATTTGCACAGGCCTGATGTTCAGTGCTAAAGTCAAGTCATGGAAAAGAGGTGAAAGAAAAACAGCCACCTCTATTGTTGATGCTAGAGACAGGAGTGGTATGCATGATCACAGTGTTCATTAAATGACTGGAACAAAGGTCAGAACTAATATGCTATGACACTGTACTAATGATGGTGTTTTAAGGTGTTTTGCCTTTTGAATCCTTTCTCCTAATGTAATATCTGCCTAAAGATGAGGCTGTGAAAACATTAATTTTGTCCTACTCACACTGTTTAAAGTACCATTTACATGAGGCTAAATTCTTCCCTTCATTACAGCTGTACACCTCTCTGACCCAATTTGGATAAACTCCTCCTTTTAAGGAAAAACAGTTTGAGATGGGGGGGGGGGAAGCAAACATGAGCCTGAGCACCCTAGGGTGAAGTTAATGAGAAATCCTTGCAGTAAATCACTCAGCGGTGCTCAGACCAAATCTAAACTTTTTGTCAAAATAGTCTACCTACTTTAAAAAAAAAGAGAGACAAAAATAGGCTATTGCCTGGTATTTGCAGTTCTGAAATATATTATTGGCTGTTTTTTCATGCTAAATTCTTGAAACCAGTACAATAAGAACTGTCATCTTTTAGTTGTCTTGGCTTTTCACAACACAAAGTTTGGGTTCAATTAATAGAACTGGTTTGCAGATAGGTAGAAGTATGTGATACATTTTTGGTTTTACTTTTGATTTTGTTCCCTAGGCAAAGGAATTAGTTTGTTAGCAATAATGGTTTTGTTGGGTGACAGCCTTCACAATTTTGCTGATGGCCTGGTAATAGGAGCAGCATTTTCATCCTCAACAGAAACGGGTGTGACAACTACTACTGCTATCTTATGCCATGAAATTCCCCATGAAATGGGTAAGCAAACATCATTGCTCATTTTTCCTAACCAGTTTCATGGTCTTGGGTAACAATGCCATTTTACTGGATCCTGCCTTGGTACACTGGATGGATCAGGTGAAGAGGGCACAGCCCTCCTTTTATCCCATCTTCTGCATAAGTAGTAGGGGTGAATCGTTCCCTAGTGCCTTGCTGCCACTGCACACAATATCCTCAAGAGGATGCATCAGCCAGTGAGGGTTGGGCCGGTGAGGGTTGGGCCGCTGTGTCCAACCCCACATCAATTTGTGCATATGTTGTAATGTATCATACAGATCTCACTGCAGATCTTTTTTGATCCCACTTGAAGGTCTGTTTTGATCATGCTGTTCCCTCTACTTAGAAGCATAGCTCTCTAATTAGGGATAGGCTGTTGCTCTTAACTAATACTTGTATTTACTTCAGTGTAGTCCAAAGGAAGAGAAGCAATGAATCTATGTAGTACAAGTCCTGATCTGTTAAGTCAACATTTCCCAAACCTTGTGGGTTCATATCTAACGCTGGTAGCAATTGGCAGCAGGGGTGATCAGCACTAATCTGTGGTGAGGGGAGGCAAGGGTAGTGGAAGTTGCAGGGGCAGATGAGGTAGGAGGGTGCAAGAGTGTCCAGCTTCACTAGAGGTTACTACAGATTGCTTCAATAATTTGTATGTGCTCCATCCCAGAAAAGAACCTTTTATACTTCCTTGGGAGAGGGCACTCCCTATGGTTTGGGAAATGCTGCAACGATCCCGCGTTCAAGCACAGACTTAGATTTGGCACACAGGTATAAGCTTTCCCATTGAGCAGAAGCCTCACCTCATTCCTTATTGTCAGGCACCCAGGAGCAAACAAAGTGATGAGCTGTGGTTATGGCTGAGGAAACATGGAATTCATTGAGGTCCTCACCATGCAGTCAAGGCACTAAGAAGTCCACACCCCACATTGGGTTTAGTCTTGCTGCTAGTTATAAGAAATGCTGTGGATACACAGCACTGCTTTCAGTAATACAAGTGGATCTGCTAGCACTGCTTTTCCTATTCATTATTTTTAGCCCTACACATATACATAGATCCCTCCAACTCTGCACTGTGGAGAAGCAACTTCTCAGTGTACTGGTTCCAGAGACTACAAACACTTTTGCTAACTGATAGGCCAGAATGATAAAATGTTAATTACAGCCAAACTGGTGTGGGTAACAAGACAATGCAATTAACTTTCCTCCAAAATACTTGTGCTATGTGACTTTCATGTATATAATAGAAGGGGAACATTTTAATGGGTAATTGTGATATAACTTATCACAGGGCTAACTGGGAGTACCTTCACTGAAAGCAATGAAATTACCCTCCCAAGTTCAAAATCAAACCCAGCATTTTTTCTGACATACAGCACCTGTAAGTAAAGACTCAAAGGCCAAGTTACAGATATAATCACAAGGTTTCTGCTGGCAAGTTCCCAATTAAGAAAGATTTAGAAACTCTGGGAAAGCATGTGATTTCATGTTTGAATGTATCCAAGCTGGAAATGTCACAGATGCCCCGAAACTATTACCCAATACATTGTGTTTGTGTATATCTTAATTATTGTGTGATTTACTATCAGATGATTTTGAAAATGTTTTATCAGCTGTGTAATAAATTGTCTTCCTCTTATTTTTTCTATGCAGGAGATTTTGCTGTGCTGTTAAGTACAGGGCTCTCCACAAAAATTGCAATTCTAATGAATTTTATAAGTGCACTAACTGCCTTCTTAGGGCTTTACATTGGCCTTTCTGTATCTACCGACACATGTGTTCAGAACTGGATTTTTACAGTCACAGCTGGAATGTTCTTGTATTTATCACTAGCAGAAATGGTGAGCACTACAGTCTCTTGTATTTTCCTTTGAACATGTCATAAAAGAGTATAGCAGAGAAACAGAAGAAAACTCTTCTTGTAAACTCTTTAAGGAGATTGTAAACTCTTTAAGGTAGGGGCTGTCTTCTACTCCAGTTTATATAATGCCAAGTAAAATGGGCTTTTCTGCACTGCAGCAGCAATGGGGCCTGCTAAGGATCAGACCAAACATGTCCTGTCCAGGCTGCATTCACTTACACCTTCTGATGGGCTCCAAATCCAGAATTTGAGCGGTGGGGCTACTCTGGCCTTGTTATCAGTGGCTGCTTTCAGTAAAACCAGAACCTGAGGGCTCAAGCATGGGTTCGGTGGGAAGAGCTTAGAGTAGTGGTTTTCAACTTTTTTTCATTTGTGGACCCCTAAAACATTTTAAATGGAGGCTCAGACCCCTTTGATAATTTTGAATGGAGGTGTGGACCCTTTGAATTGGAAGTGTGGGTATTCACACACTTTTGATTGATCATAGTCACCTTTAGACAGTCTGTGGACCCCTAGGAGTCCCAGGAAATGACCCCTAGGGGTCTGCAGACCACAGGTTGAAAACCACCGGCTTAGAGCTGTGTTAGTTATACATTTTTGGATTTGAAAAATGCCTGCAGATGTGGATGTGCAGAGTTTAAGCACTGTTCTCACCAAAAGCCACAGCCGCTTCAATGTGCACAAACCATGTATAGCCCCATTCATTTGGGTGCCTGAGTACAGCCACAATAAACATGTTTAATAACAAAAAGGGCAAAACAAGGGATACAAAGAGCATAAGACAAGAAGAGACACTGAAGGAACTAAATTTTGTAGTTCCAAAAAGAACAGACTAAAAAACCCAGGCATCTCTAACTAGTTGATAATGAACTACTTCAGCCAACAATATTCACCTGGTTAACTTTTTTCCATTTTCATGCTCCTATATTTATATACACTTCATTTCCTTGTTTCAGTAGGGACTTGACGTATATAAACTGAAATAATCTGAGAGATTCTCTCTGTTCTTTCTGGAAAACCAGAATTATGAAGCCCAGAAATCTTGCAAGAGTGTCTCCATTTCTATCCCAGTTTCTCTCTCAGATGTTTGGGATAAGCTGCTAAACTTATCAGATGTCTGACTGCTTTGTTATTTTTCTTCATTATTTATGATCCCAGGCCAGGGGCAGTACTTGAGGTGTGGAAGGGATTATGGGCAGAAGTGATTGAGATGCCGTTAGTATTCTAATTTGTTTCTCTTATACGAATTTGTGCATGTTCTTTTATGGCATCTGATGAAGTGACCTTCATGAAAGCTTGTGCTACACACACACTCACACACACTTTCTCACACATACACACACATACAGTATAACCTCATAAATCTGGATATAAAAAATCTGGAATTCTCAAAAATCTGGCACTTTTTAAAAATACTCTACATTGGGGAGTAGAGGAGGGGGAAGCTTGCACGTGGCAGCTCCCACAACCATCCATCACCTGGCTCCACTGCTCTGGGACCAGCCACCACAACCCCACCCTCCCCCCTGCTCTGTGACTGGCCACCACTCCAGTTTCAAAAATCTGGTCTCGAGCACGCCAGATTTATGAGGTTACTAGCAAATTGCCCATCAAGAATGATGGGGGGTGGAGGGACAGGGACGGAGTCCCATGTCCATCCCTGAGCCCCCCTCTACCCCCAACCCCCACCACTCCATGTCCTCTCTGGACTAAGGCAATGCAGGCATTGCCTCAGTCCAGAGAGAAAGTTTGTCCTGTTACAAACCGGTTCAGCCTACACAGATTAAACTAACCTGCAAAGGTTGAAACAATTCAGGCTCTGGCTTTCTGAATGTCTGTCCCTAGCCCTGAAGAATGGTCTCAGTACATTATTTAGAAATGTATCTGTAAACACTGTATTCAGTCCAGGGGTATGTGATCATCAGTTTAACTACAGAAGGAAAAATAAAGTTGAAGGTATTCCTAAAACCTTATCAAGGAGCTGCCTAGGCTTTCATCATGTATATGAGCAATCTGAATATGACCTAAAGCAAACACAGGGCACTGTATGCTGTTTAAGATTTCTCTAGGAGTAATGTAGCTTAGTTTGCATTAATGGGGTATATCTGACTGCTTCACTGAATTAGACCTCTCCTGGTAAACTAACGTTGCATAATTCAGCTGTTTCTCACAAATATAAATCAAAGCTACCCATAAGCTGCCAACTAGGGCTGTGCAAAGCTTTGAGTGATGATTTGATTCAGCTGGATTTGGTGGCCGAATCTCCGAATCCGAATCGAATTGAATCAGGGGACCAATTTAAAGGTCCAAATTGATTCAAAGCTCTCTCCAAATCTTCAGAAAAGATTTGGAGAGCTTTGATGATTTGGACAGTCCCTGGTGGCTGCTGCAGGGAGCTGCAGCTGACTCTGAACTGGTAAGTACTAGGGGCCAGGGAGTGGGGGCTGGGGGAAGGGGAGGGGATCATGGAGGGACCCCTGCCAGCCCCACTGACTCCCCACCGAATCGGCTGCATCCAAATCTGAAGTGAATATTTGCTGCTTCACGCAGGCCTACTGCTAACCCACATTTATGTGTTTGATATTATAATAAATGAATTATTGCAAAAGTTTTTAATAGCATATTTTAAGGACCTATAAATTAACAGTCTGTTTTTTTCTTAAAAATTACAAATACATGACAGTTAAATAGAAAATCAATTGCACTATATATATTGTGTATCATTCTGCACAGATAGGGCAAGTCTCTGCTTTTTATTAATATTCTTCACTTTTTTTCCCCTGCAACAGCAACCATCATTATCTTTGCCAATGCTATACAAAAAACCTTAACTATAATTTTCAGTATCTGTTCTAAGACTTGCACATCCTTCCTGTGGTGGTCAGAGCAGCATGTACAACAAACAAAACAAGGTCACTGGTTTCTGCTTTGTGAAATACTGATGGAGGCTCATTGCCAAGGCAGCTCAGTGACTGCATCCTCAATTGAGGTTTTGCAGTAACACTTCCATGGTTAATTAAAAGGCTTCATTTTCTAAAAATGTAATTCTGTTTCCATTAGCAAAACACTGAGATATACTCATTTTAACAAGAGAAAATGGAAAGGAGAAAGAGTAGAGAGGACAGACATCAGGATTCCTAATAATCATCAGACTGCTGGAAAGGATTCTGGAAATCTTCATCTTCCTGTTAAGCAAAGAAAAAAAAT
The DNA here is from genome assembly GCF_001723915.1 of Gavialis gangeticus. Lineage (NCBI taxonomy): Eukaryota > Metazoa > Chordata > Crocodylia > Gavialidae > Gavialis > Gavialis gangeticus. The sequence continues at coordinate 46,993,007 of NW_017729004.1, read as the reverse complement.
GACTTGATTTTATAAATGTGCATGCATGTATTTAACAATATTTTTCTGTTGATGTCAATGGGCTTAAGGATAAGCACAAAAATAAGTGTCTGCAGGATCATGTCCTTACTTGTTTATTGGATAGGAAACACACTGCCCGTATGCTCTGTGTGATCTACACAGTGAGAGATTTGTTGTACTTGACCTATGTTTAGACTGAGAACAGAACACGCTTTTGTATGTCAGTAATTATGATCATCCATTAAAATACCATCAAAAATCTCTTCTTTAATGTTATTGTTATCCAGCAAGTGGTTATTTGTTTAGTCTGGATCAGTACTGAGGAATCAGTGCACGGAGTAGAACAGAACAAATCACTCATAACAAAAGAATTATTTGATAAATGTATCATCCTTTTCTGTTCTGTAAGGACCCAAGCTTGCAAACACTTTAAGCAAGCACATAATTTTGCTTTTCTGAGTAGTCCTATAGCAGTAATTTATCACTTTATTTGTTATTTAAAATTATTTACTAATCTAATCATTTTATTATCTCTGAAAATAAATGAATTACCTGCTTTGAAATCAGAGGAGGTTCTGGGTGCTCAGCTACTTACTGAAGTACCCAATTAAGGATTTGGCAGCCTGACGTGAGGCCTCCATTTCTTTAAAAAAAAACAAAACCACACACACACACACACACACACACCCATGTCTCCTCACCCCACATACACACACCCAGCCCCTCAAACCCCAATACTCACCCATGACACCTATCCACTTCCCACAAATCCCACACACACTCCCACACCTTCCCCGATACCCCACATACACACACCCACAGCTGCCCACAAACCCTGTACCCACCCACCTGTACCACCCACACCCCTTCCACAATATACAAAATACATGCAAACACATGTAAATCAGGACGAAAATATTTT
>NW_017729004.1:46981730-46987085 GCF_001723915.1 Gavialis gangeticus | reverse complement strand
GTTAGATGCTGTGCAGAATAATACTTGATAAAGATTTATTTTATTTTTTAAACTATACTTACTCTTGTGATGCTGTATTGGCACAAACTGGCAGCAGCATCTAGGGGAATGAACAATAAATACATTGGCAGTTCTCTTGTTTAGTTAGTAACTGGTGGATCAACCACTGGTTTCTCTTCTCAGCTTAGTACTTGCAGGGTATATCTACATAAGATGTGTACTGAGGAGCTACCTAATTAGCTCCACAGTAATGTTCCTGCTTCTACACGTGTGGACCCTATTCGGCTGCAGTACTAAATACAAGTACTATCCTGCAGTGACATCATTTACTGCGCAGCAATGCACATGTACACACTGATGCTGCCAACTAGCCCTGCACTGAAGCATCCTTGTGCCCCAGCCACCCCCTCTGCAGCACACTGAACTGGGTCAGAGCAGACCCAGGGTGGCAGGCTGACTCCCCCAGATCCCTTGCCAGCCAGGGCTGCTCTGACCCAGCTCAATGTGCTAGGGTCCTGGGTGCACATGTAAACATGTAAACTCTGGTGAGATATTTACCAGAGTTTATTGCTTAGCATTAATTGCACATGGAGATGCACCCACAGTTTCTTAACTTTCCTATGTGGAGAGTTGGTGAGGAAAATGCAGGAGTAAGGTGGCTACTGACTTGAGTGGGGAGTAAATCCCGGTTGTTTGTTTCCCCTGAGGAGGAACTAAAATCAGGGTTGACTGGTACTTTGTGTCACCATTGTGAGCATGGCACACAATTCCTTGTTTATTTTGACTGCTGTCAGCGGCCCCTGTTTGGTTTTCATGGCCCACCTCAGCCAATGGTTGTTTGCCTTCTGTGCTTCACAAAGTCATATAGGATGGAGCTTACTGGTGGCTATGATGACTAGCTGATACTGTGGCTGCAGTTCATTTTTACTTTCATATGACATGAAATTGAGAAAAGGGAGTATGCATACAGTAATACAGTTAGTAGACTGAGAGTACAGAGCAGCTTGTAAACCAGCAGTGGGTAAAATGGTGGATGCGGCCAGCAGCTGGACTCCATTTCCCAGCAGCCTCTGCCTGCATGGCTGGGGCTGGTCTCCATGCATAGTGCAAGGCTGGGGTTGCCATGGAAACTGGCCCCAACCACGCTGGCAGGGTGCACAGCAGGGCAGGGCATGGCAGGGCAGGGCAGGGGCTGCTCTGGAGCCACTGGGATCTTGCAGCGGGGCAGCTTAGGCCAGGGCACAGCTGTGATCTGCTGCCTGCATGCCCCTGCCCGGAATGCACAGGCTGCAGATCGCGGCTCAGCCCTGGCTTCTTGCAGCGGTGACAGCATCGTCCCAACCCAGGGTGATCTGCTGCCTGTGCACCCCTTCCTGGAGCATGCAGGCAGTGGATCATAGCTCTGCCCCGGCCCTAGACCAAGCTGCCCCCCACCACAAGATCCCAGCAGCTCTGGAGCAGTCCTCTGCCATGTCAGCACAGCTGGGTCTGGTCTCCATGGCAACCCCAGCCTTGCACTATCACAGCACAGTTGTGGCTGGGGTCTCCATGAAGACTGGCCCCAGCCATGAGGGCAGAGGCTGCTGGGAAATAGAGTCCACTACTGGCCAGATCCAACCCACAGGCCAGACTTTGCCCACCCCTGCTGTAAAGCAATATAGGAATTCCACTTGCTAGGATCTTATTTCTTAAATAACTTGCATGCAGACAATCTTACTAACATAATATGAATACATACCATAAATACTCATTGGCATCAGCAGAAATAATCTGAATCTGCATAACAGAAGGGAAAAAATGAAGTTTTCTATCATTGTGTCCTTAGAGATCTTGGTTGGTTGTGTTTTGTGGATATAGACTGGTTACAGAGTTGGACTTGTTAGGGAAAGGCCCAAACTAAAACTCCAGGTTAGACACTCCTGGATTCAGGTTAAGATCTGCCTTCGCTGTCGGTACTTGCCTCCAAAATCCCAAGATCTGAATGCTTGCAACTTGGCAGTTCAAATATTGATCCAAATTTGAATTAGTCCAAAATTAGAGGTGTTTAAATTTATTTCAAATTCAGGGTTCAAGTTCAAGTCTTAAACTTAACTGGAACCCAAGTACACAAAACTCTATGGCAGGTCAGATTTGGAACAAATTTGGATTCACTGACTTGAGATAGCTAAAATCTGGGGGGTTTGGTTTTTTCCATTTTAAGATTCAAAACTTTAATCTGGAGACAGCTTTTGTAGACAGGGTTTTGATTTGAACCCATTTCTACATTAAATATTTTATCATGTTTTAAAGCATATAAGTACCCAAGAAAGAAAAACATAGTAAATACCAGTAAAATACTGTGATTTTATAGTACTATCTAAAGATAAATTTGCACCTACAATAAGCAATGGAAACATACCATTTGATTGCTAGGAGTTCATATAATATAGTTATGTGAACACTATCAACATAAATACAAAAGATAAAAGGAAATAAGAAAATAATTTGAACCTGATGCATATTTTCATAAGCTACTGTGGGTGTAGTTAGGATGCATTATCATGAATACTGTCATACAAGACATCACGTAAGGAGAAAGGGACGCTTCAGTATGAAAGTAGCATTTAATATGATGCTAAAGATCTGGTACCCTTTTATTTCATCTAAAAGTTATGGAGATAACCATAAAAGCTAATTTTTGAATGCATATTTAACAGACTATACTTTTCATGTATGTACTTTTTAAACCCAGGGAAACAGGATTTTTGCCAATTGCTTTCGGTGGAACTAGGACTGGACCCTATATATAGTACAGAAACAAAATATCTAAAACTGGTTTATTCCCACAAATGGGAATCACTAATTTGACTAAGTAAGCATTTCCTTATAAGCAATTATGTACCGTTATTAAAACATTCTGAAAATGTAGCACATTTTGTATACCCATTTGTAACTCTAATATTATAAAAGAGATTAAGTTGATGGAACAAGTTTAATTGAAATATTTCACTCTAAGTATCTGTGATTGTATAATGTACAGAGCATGCTACAGATTTGTAACTATATTCAGAAACCAAGGATTTAAAGTCTCTTTTTTTAATGAAGTTTCTCTTGTTTTCCCATAAGACATTTTTCCCAGAGTTGAATATATCCAGCTCTCATTCTGATGTCTTATTCTTTTTTTAGCTTCCTGAAATGACTCACATTCAGACACGGCGACCCTGGTTGATGTTTCTCCTACAGAACCTTGGATTACTATTAGGTTGGCTTTGCCTTTTTCTTTTAGCTATATATGAAAAGAAAATTAAAATATGAAGATTATCCTGGAAACCTCCCAGTTATGAATTTGGATATTGTTATTTTCCTTTTGCATGTGCATTATAGTGATTTCTAAATTAAGTTGTTGAGATTTTGTATCTGAAGTAAACTAGGTAACTTTTATTTTATTAACTTATTCAGAGTTTGTAATTTTTTTTGTAAAGAAGAATGTTTAGATTTATGCTTTATTTGTTATTGAGTTTATCAAATCTCATGTTCATCCTCACAGCAGTATCTGGTTAGTTTTACTGTGTCTGTTCTAGCTAAACAGTCTTAGTGATCTCTGCTACTCTGATTGAAGAAAAGAATAAAAATATATATGTAACACAACTGAACTCAAATGCACTACCACTGAATAATCTAGGCATAAAATCATATTATTACTTAATGCCAAGAATAAGTTTATTTCTATGAAACTGAAAAAATAGTAAAAATAAATTATTGAGTTAAATGTGACAAAATCTCATTTTAATATACTATGCATTATCTATTGTTGACAAAGTAATGAAGTATTGTTGTTGTGTCCTGCCCACCCACTGCAGTAATGGAAACAATGATGAACATAAGGCTGTGACAATTTACTACACAGTTTAGCAATATCAGAACACCCATTCCAAATGAGCCGTTTGTGTCTACATTTCTGTAACAGAAAGCTGGAGGATCCTGTTACTTTAAGAAGAAAAACTGAAGCTAGAGAGGCCAGGCAGTGTCAAAACCCTGCTGCCCATGCAGGGAAGAGGCCCAGTGAGGTAAAGTGTTGCACTTGCTGCTGGTCAGGAGATCTCAGCCTAGAGTGAGCTGGCTGCAAGGGAATAGACAGCTGGATACCTGAGGCTATGATAGCTTACTGCAGGTCTGGCAGCCACAGCACGCAAGAGGAACTAAACCTGAGTCCAACAGGGCAAGGCTAGAGCTGGAGCCCAGGAGCTGGGTCCAGCACAGTGGAAACTGAGCAGAGTGGCCCAGCAAGAGAAAAAAGGGCAGAGGCCAAGTAAACCAAGACCCCTACAAGAGAGTGATCAGACTGACTGGACAGACAATATCTTAGAGGCATGGGTGTGGTGTGAAGGGGGGGTTGGAGACATGTAATTAGCCCCTAAGGCAGTAACCATGGACATTTGTTGTTATATGTGGGAAGCCCTGAGGCAGCCTCCCTTTCCCTTTTTCTGAAAAATTAACATCCAGGTGGGGTGGGCAAGTGAAGGGGAGAGTGCCCAAGGGAATTAGACCAGTCAAGGGTTGATCAGCCAACAGGGGGCATTGCAGCTGCCCTGGGATGAGTGCCTTGTTACAGCTACTCATTAAACCTAGGGAAATAGGATTTTTGCCAATTGCTTTCAGTGGGAGAAAGACTGGATCCTATATATAGTACAGAAACAAAATGACTAAAACTGGTTTATTCCCACAAATGGGAATCACTAATTTGACTAAGTAAGGATTTCCTTATATGCAATTACATACAATTATTAAAATATTGAAAATTTAACACATTTTGGATAATGATTTGCAACTCTAAGATGATGGAACAAGGTTTTTGTACTTACAACTATGGCAGTTGCTCAAATCATTAGAAATGCCGTCCTGTCAGGACTTGATTTATTCCTACAAGTACAATATGCTTTTATGACAGAGCTGTTTGGGTTACCTAAATAACAACCCATGGGTATGGTCTTCTCCTAAAGCCTGATCCTACAACCCATATTTTTTGAGTAATTAACCCTGTTAACATTACTGGGATTATTTCTATTGGTAAAAGTCCACTGAGTTAACTAAGGAGTCCAAAGTCAGGCCCTAAACAAATTTGCCGGTAATAGCCCAACTCGAGGTACTGATTGATTTTGGGGAGGCATTGAGCATCAGCTTCTATTGTATGACTGCATAATAGCTTTGTCATTTCTTAGACTGACATTTATTTCATATCAGGAATTTGCTCTCCTCTCCCCTTTCCCCCCACTTAATTTATTTTCTGCAAATGAAGTCAAGGACTTGTTTCTTGAATGCAGAAATAGTTATTTTTCCCTGGGGAATAGTCAACCAAGGGAAAGCCATGTTACAAAA
>NW_017729004.1:46970393-46976730 GCF_001723915.1 Gavialis gangeticus | reverse complement strand
TCCCCACTTAATTTATTTTCTGCAAATGAAGTCAAGGACTTGTTTCTTGAATGCAGAAATAGTTATTTTTCCCTGGGGAATAGTCAACCAAGGGAAAGCCATGTTACAAAACAAAAGCATGCTCTTTATATAACCAAAACACATTGTTTCTTCTGTCTTAGGGGCAGGTACACAACAAGATCACTGTGGAGTAATTTACCTGGGGTTTTACTCTGAAGTAAATTTACTCCATGTAAGCAGCCAAACTAGCTGCTCTTTTACAGCTGCTGGTAGCAGTGTCTGTCAGTCAAACAAAGGGCTACCCTACAATGACTGACTAGGGGAACAGGCACATGACCAATCCAGCAATGTAACACTCACCAGTGTATAGTTATTCCTCACTTTGGGGGGTAGCTTTACCCCAGAGTGGAATGTCTTACATACATCCATGTCAAGCTACTTTACCTTGGAGTAAAGCTAATTTACTATTTTGTTGCCATTACTATCTGAGCATCATACAAAGTGTAATGTAATTTATTCAACCAACATTCACTATCAGCCCCATTTTACAGAGAGAGAACCCAAGGATAGAGGGACTGAGAGAGATATTTATAGGTATATAGGAACTGTATAATTAGCAGCTGTATTGGTGTTAGATATCCTAAGGAAAGTCCACTAAGGCTTGCAAGTCTTAACACCTTGAAAAGCCTGGCTCTAAACAATTTTTTAAAGGTCACTCAAAATCTGTGGCAGTGTAGGGAATAAAATCCAGGTCTCCTATATCCCAGACTAGTGCGCATAGGTAGACAAAGAACATGATTATTTCTTCTGGGATATTAAACTTTGGGAAATGGCAGTTTAATTCAGAAGCTATGACTGATACCTCTGTATTCCAAATTCCCATTTTTTCAGGAGTTGGTATTTACATTTAGTAAGGTAAGATTAAAAAAAAATTACAAATCCTCCAGTATTTCATCTGCTCACGTTGAAGCTGAGTCACTTCATGACCTTCAGCTGACAGTCAATTCAAGCAATGGCAGGACACCACTGGACATCAGCAAAATTGACTCTTGTATCAGAGTGCAAATTAATACTGGAAACATTTCTTTCCAAGAGCAGGATGTGTGAATATATCACAGTCTGCACTTGCTTAGAAAATAATGTTCTTTTGACTAAAATAAATAATAAAAATGAACCACATGCCAAAAACTATGTTCATATTCCAGAAGCAGCCATATATTACAACATCTACTGAGTACACAGTTTTAGTGGTCTGCATACCAGCTAATCCTTTCTGTGTTGCACAAGGTCTATGACTGTGATGTTTTCAATAAGGTATTCAGTCACTTGTTTGAACCAGCATTAAATCATCCCACTAGAAGTATCACAAGTGTACGGGAACAGTTTAATTCCTGTGATTCCCCAAGAGGAAACCTATTTCATTAAGGTTGACCCTTCTGAAGTAATCCCTTTGACACAGTCAGTTTCCATATGTCAGGCAACTTTTAAGGTAGAATGGTACTATAATGTAGAACAGGGGTGTCAAATGTCTGGCCCATGAGCCAAATCCAGCCTCTATATCCAGCCTGGGGCTACCAGAGCCTCTATAGGCAGCCTGCCAGGCTAAGAACAGGCCACCAGAAGTTTTGGGGTGTGGTCTGTCTGAATCCAGCCTGGGGTACAAGATGAGTTTACCACTCCTATGTAGAATAATGATAGATTGTTGTTGAAAAGGGGGGGATGGGGTTCTGCTGATTAGTATATTGTCCAGTTTGATGGGAATTCACCAAATCAACTTTATAAAACCAAAACACTACTTTTTGAGCATTATTTTTACCATCTTGTCAAGATTTCCCATGCAGACTGAAGAAAAGCGCGGGACAATGCTTTATGGAAAGAAGTACAAAGTAGTGGCACTGTATTCATTTCTTACACTGGAAAATTCTGCAAACCTTGCTCAGAGAAAATGGTCCTATATTTTACTCAGCATCAGTGGGGCTCAGCACCAGTTCCCTTTGTTATTTTTTCAACACATCTCCAAGAGGTCACATTCTTCTCTCTGTTCATCCAAATTTAAACTGACAGAGAGCAGAATCTGTGAACATTGCTAGTGAGGCAAGTCCCAAGTAATGACTGTAGAAGTTCCTCACTTGCAGTCTTTAAATCAGAAGTGGATATCTTTTAAGAGCTATGCAATTGCTCAAGCAGAAGTTATGGAAGTAATGCAGGAATTACTTAGTGAGATTTTACAGACTGCATAATATAGGTCAGATTGGATAGTCACAATGTTCTCTTTGGGCCTTAACTCTAAGTGTATTCATTTCATTAGCAGAAAATGTTTAAATATTTCACTTGATTTTTCCTACATTCTCAGTTTCCAGGAGTTTTATGATTAACAAAAAAAAGAATTTCCCCTGCCCCTCTCACACATGCATAGAGGGAGAAAAAAACCTATTTGTCAGAATAATTTTTCCTGAAAGGTAAAAGGCAGAAGACCTCATTAAAAATAGCTCCAATTCCAAACTACAAGGGTTTCCAATCATAAGTGGGTTGACCTGTTCCTCCTTTCTTGCTTATGTTAAACATTACTCTCTGACTTCTAAGATAAATAGTACCTTCCTTCTAGCTAGCTTTCTTACTGCCCTTAGAACATTTCTTGAGCCCATTGTTATGTTGGAACACTCCCATCTCTTCCAACAGTAAATTTTGTGCTTTAAAATGTGAACATGGCAATCTCCAAGGGCAAAATGATGCTCAAACTTCCCTTATAGTGAAAGAAACATAGTTAATTTTAACACTGTACCCACCACCAGTAAATTTAGTTAAGCTGCTATGTATCTTCATTTTGCCATTTGTTCCAAGGAAGACTGCTGTGATTATAATAGGTTTCAGCGTACCTGGGCTTAAAAACTAACGTCAACCCAATTTATATGACGGTGGGGATTAGAGCAGAGAATGTTAAAGCAAGTAGGGTCATTAGTTTTCATTGCTTTACCTCTCATTTCTTTCTCTCATTTCAAAATAATTTGCCCCTATTCTTAAGAATGTGACTGTAGTTACCACAGGACTCTTCAACCAAGAAAACCCTGCAGTTTGATCCAACAGGCAATATTTGGTGTGTCTACATGGTGCATTAAGTTAGTATCTGTAATGCTAACCTGTAAATAAAAAAAAACTGTAAATACTAACCTGTTATAACTAACCTGTAATAACAGGTACTAACTCAATGCACCGTAAATTGGCGCTACTGCACATTAGCGCAAATTAATGCTTTTAAGTGATGTTAATGCTCATTAGACTACATCTGCTGTGCATTAGCAGTTTCTGCCAGCCATGCTAATGCGCAATAGAATTAGTCTTCTGCACGTTAAGCATCCTGTATAGATGTGCCCAATGAAAAGGAACAGGTTTGTGCTTCGCTTTTTCCTGGGGTCACAAAGGAGGCAGATGATGTAATTAGCCTCTTCTTCCTGGCTGCAGGATCAAATGCACGATGGGAGTCATCATTTCTGGTTACACTGAAGGCAGTGCTGAAACTCCATAAGGTGAGAGCTACTTCTCTGCAAAAGTAACAGGGTATGGAGGAAGCAAGGTCACATCTACAGCTCTGTTTGGTTGTGCTCTTCATTATAACCTCCTTCAAGCCCAGGGATAGCACTGTAAAGATATGTGTAGATGAAATGGGGGCCCTAAATTGAAGCTGTGGGTTTTTAAAAACACCGCTTCAATTTAGGGCCAAGTAAACCCCCATGTCATGCAAACATCTGTGCACTTATCTGCCTGTCCAGCAGTGGGGAGGGGAAGGTGAGCTGCTGGCAGGTAGAGCAGTCCTTGGGTGCAGGTGGGGCTGGTGCTTCCCTCCAAGGCAGTGCCCCCCCAAACCCCCGGGCAGCATCCGCCTACAGGCACCTGGCTTGGGCAGTCTTGGGGGACACCACAGCTATGGAGGGAAGCACTGGGCCCCTGCACAGCTCAGGCAAGCAGGCAGGCAGGCTCCAGGGGAAAAAAAAAAGATTGCCACTTTTTTTTTCCTTTGGTGGAGCCTGCCTTCCCGGGCTCCTGCCAGGCTGCTTGCATGGGCTTCCTACAGAGCCCCTGATCTGCACAGAGCTCCGCAGCTGTAGGGCAGCAAACTAAAATTCTTTGGAGGAGTTTGTTTGCTGGGCCCCAAGTCATTTAAGGTGCATTACGCCACCAAATTTGCTACAGCAGCTGGAATTACTGTGCAATATGCCACTGATGCGTGGAAACACCAACATCATTAAAGCGGTGCAAAAACATTTAACGCACTTTAAAGTGTCATGCGCATATGCCCCTTGTTTCATCTACACGCAGCCTAAGGCTGTAAACAGATGTCTCATTTAAGATGATTTTTTTTCATTGTCAAACCCAGGACAAGAGAGGAGCAGCACAGCTCTTTAAACACATAGTTCTTCCAAGATCATTGTTGCTCAGTGTCCAGGTAGAGCGCACAGCCTGACAGGCTTGTCCCTGGAATGACTGGCAATTAACTTGAATGAGGCACTGTCATGCACAGCATTGTCTCAGGAAAAAGATTTAGGACATTTTAGTTCTCAGACTTCATAGCTATTTAAAATGAAACAATGGCCTTGCAGGATCTTGGAACAAAAGGCTTTCTTTACAGAAAAATGCAATGTCAGTTTACAATGTCTACAAAAAGGCAACTCAGAAAAGGATCTACAGGCTCCAAGTGGAATATACAGTCAAGGCACAAGCATCTAGCATCTTGTCCAGGTAGGAAAAGGATGATCTAGGGCTTAAAATGCTCGTGTGAGGCTTGGAATGGATAGATTAAAATCCCTGCTCTGCCACAGACTTCTAGTGTGAACTCAGGGCAAGTACATATGATAGGGTTAGATCTTAAAGGCATTTAGGTGCCTAATGGTGCAGATAAGCATCTAGTGGAATTTAAAGCACTTGGACACCTAGCTCTTATTGACTGGATGAGGCCTCTATTTTAAGTCCACTAGGCAGTAAGACAGATGAAGAACAACAAAGCTTCTGTCCCAGATGGCATACCAGCTGAGGTCTTCAAAGTTGGTGGAAACTATGACCAACAAGCTCCACATACTGTTTTTTTAAAACACTGAAGAAATACCTGCTGACCTAAGGAAAGTTAATATTGCCACCATTTTTTAAAAGGGAGATAAGTCTGGTTCTGGAAACTACTGAGGTATTGCCCTCTTCTCCATCTCTGGAAAGATCCTTGCTCAAATTCTGCTTAACCAGCTGCTCCCTCTTGCCAAGAAAATCTTTCCTGAGTCTCAGTGTGGTTTCAGACCATTGGGAAGCACCATGAACATGATTTTTGCAGCCAGGCAGATCCAGGAAATATTCTAAGAACAACCCCAGGGACTTTGTGGCCTATATTAATTTGACCAAAGCCTTCAACTGTGTTAGTCGTGAAGCTCTTTAGAAGATCTTATCAACGTTTGGCTGTGCAGGGAAATTTGTCACCATCCTAGGACTCCTTTATGACCAGATGACTACAGTGTTTCCATTCTGTCCTCCTCCCAACCTGCTATGGAGCTATCTGCCATTCAAAGCGCTGGCATTAAGTAGGGCTATGTAATCACACGAATTCTGTTTTCCATCTTTCTTGTAGTCATCAAGATGCTCATCTGTGACTGTCTGCCACATGGCATTGGCGTCAAGTACAGGTTGAATAGGAACCTTTTTAATCTCTCCTACCTCCATGCCCAGACCAAAATTACTTTGGCCTTGATTGTGGACCTTCAGTATGCCAATGATTGTGCTATTATTGCATATACAGAGGAGGACCTACAAACAGCCATTAACTGCTTCTCTCAAGCATACCAGTGCCTGGGACTGTCTCTTAACATGGGGGGAAAAAAAGGTGCATTACCAGCTTGCTTTTATAGATTCATAGATGCTAGGGACTGGAGGCACCTGAACATATCATCAAATCTGACGCCCTGCCTAGGCAGGAAAGAATGCTGGGGTCAGATGACCCCAGCTAGATGGCTATCCAGCCTTCTCTTAAAGACCCCCAAGGTAGGGGAGAGCACCATCACCCTTGGAAGCTCATTCCAAATTTTGGCCACCCTTACTGTGAAGAAGTTTTCCCTGCTATCTAGCCTAAATCTGCTCTCTGTCAGTTTGTGACCATGTTCCTTGTTACCCCAAGAGGCACCCTGGTGAACAGAGCATCTCCAATCCCTTGCTGTGTCCCGCTAATGAATTTGTAGGTGGCCGCAAGATCTTCTCTCAGCCTTCTCTTGCAGAGGCTGAAGGGGTCCAGGTCCCTCAGTCTCTCCTCATAGGGCTTGTCCTGTAAGCCCCTAACCATACGAGTGGCCCTCCTCTGGACCCTCTC
>NW_017729004.1:46964318-46965393 GCF_001723915.1 Gavialis gangeticus | reverse complement strand
TCTCGAGTCTATCAACATCTTTCTTGAAGTATGGCACCCAAAACTGGATGTAGTACTCCAACTGCGGTCTGACCAATGCCACATAGAGGGGAAGTATCACCTCCTTGGTTCTATCTGTCATGCATCTGCTGATGCATTAAAAATTGCGGTTAGCTTTGCTGACAATTTCATCACACTGACAAGTCATGTTCATCTTAGAGTTCACCATGACTATGAGACCCTTTTCCACTTCTGTGCTGCCGAGAGGGGTCACTTCCCAGCCAGTAGGTGTGCTGGATATTTTTGCACCATAGGTGCAGCACTCTGCACTTGTTTTTGTTGTACTACACCCTATTGTGTACTGCCAACTTTTCCAACATGACCAAGTCTGCCTGCAATCGTTCCCTACCTTCCAGAGTGTGCACTTCACCCCACAATTTAGTATCATACGCAAACTTGGACAGAGTACACTTCACACCCACATCCAAGTCACTGATGAAGATATTGAAGAGTACAGGTCCAAGGACTGAACCTTGTGGGATCCCACTACCCACATCCTTCCAGATCCATACTGACCCATCTACTATCATTCTCTGGGTGCAACTGCTAAGCCAATTTGCCACCCACCAGACCATGTAAACATCTATGTCACAGCTTCTTAATTTAGTTGTGAGAATGGGATGAGATACTGTATCCAAGGCCCTGCTAAAATCCAATCAAATCCCCTGGTATAGATCGTCATTCACAGACAGCAGCTGAAGAGTATTGAACACTTTGCATACGTTGGCAGCTCTCTCTCAAAGAAAGCCAACATTGATGAGGACATTGAGTACAGGATCTGATGTGCTAGCTCTGCCCTCAGAAGACTGAATCACCATGTGTTCAACAGTCACAATATCAGGACTCGAACAAAGCTCCTACTGTATGAGGCTGTGGTAGTTACAACTTTTCTCTATGACTGTGAAGCTTGGGTGACCTACAGGGACCACCTGAAAAGCCAGGAACACCTTCACCGGCTCTACCTTCAGAAGATCCTGAGAATAAAGTAGAAGGATTGTTGCACAAATGCCAGTGTCCTCACGGATGCTAACACCAC
>NW_017729004.1:46956111-46959318 GCF_001723915.1 Gavialis gangeticus | reverse complement strand
GAAAAGCCAGGAACACCTTCACCGGCTCTACCTTCAGAAGATCCTGAGAATAAAGTAGAAGGATTGTTGCACAAATGCCAGTGTCCTCACGGATGCTAACACCACCAATATGAAACATTGATCATTCAGCATCAGCTGCAGTGGACAGGGCATTGTGTGCACATGCCTGATGTATGTTTACCAAAACAACTGCTATACTCCCAACTTAGCCAAGGACAAAGGACACATGGGGGCCAGAAGGAACACTTCAAGGGCACTCAAGGAAAAAATTAAGAAATGTGGCATTGACACCACAAATCTGGGGAAAACTAGCCCAGGACAGGGCTACATGGTGATGCCTTATGAGAGAAGGTACATCTTTCTTTGAGGAAAACTGTCTTGTCCTGAAAACAGAAAAACTAACAGAAATGGAAGGAAAGGAAACAAGACTGAGAAACCCATGGTTCAACCCTCTGTGGCTTTAGGATTAACCTTCTTAGCCATTAACAGATTTATCTACAACACTTAGCTTGACCCACAGGAGTTATCATCCTCAACCATGAGGGATTGCCAGTGATGATTGACTAGGTGAGGCCTCTATTTGTTAAATCTGTAAAAATGAGGAAAATAAAGCACATTACCTTTTGAGGACAGATAAGTTAGAGATTGGAAAGCACTCGGGTATTATGGAAGTGTTTATAGTAGCTGAGAGAGACAACAAAAGATGCTGGGTGTTAGACTAGATGACCTACTAAGAGATCCTTGTAGGCCTGACAGCTAACTGATGACGTTATCAGCTCCTGTACTCTTTCCAGCACAGGTGCAAAATATCCATAAATCACATTTTATCAGGTGAAACACCCTACACAGATTCTTTTATTTGAAGTGTTTGGATATGAGAGAGTGCCAGAGAGTCATGGGTAGCTCTATCCTTGGAAACAGGGGCATGTAGAACTTTTGAGAGAGTGCTTGAATCTTCAGTATACCCAAAACATTTCTGTAGCATCAGAAAGCATTATTACTCTATAGGATTACTGTATTATTATTTATTTCTCTGCAAGCAAAAGTAGAAGTGTAACATGTTAGGATACCAAATATCAGAAAGGTTCTTAGCATCAGTATAACAAAGACACAGATTCTATTGTTATTGCCTTAATGGTGTTAGTTATATATTTGGGGATCTAGTTCTCCATTGCCTTGCAATTTGTGTAATTATTTACCCATATTTTCTTGATTCCAAGACAATGTTTTTACCCCATTCATCATGGGGGAAACAAAGCCTCCTCTTAGAATTGAGTATCAGACTACTTCAGGTAGGGGTTGAGGAGCTGCTGTATAGGGAGCCCAGCTGGGCCAGTGAAAGCATCAACAGCATGCAAATTCCTGCTTCCAGCATCGTTTCTCTTCCTGGATCCCTTACCCTCATCTCCTTCAGGGAGCTAGGCCAGGAGGAAGGAATCTTTGCATGCTGTTGCAGTCTCCAGAAAGCCAAGCTCTCTGTGTAGTAGGATCCAAAAAATCCCAGCTGGAGTGGTGCAACTCTCAGCTGTTGCTGGCATAAGGGAGCTCCACAGCTGCTCCTGCCCTGCCCTGCGTGCAGCTAGGTTTCACAGCATACAGGTTGTTCCTTCCAGCCTGCTCCCTGCCAATGGGGAAGATGGGGAAAAAAAGAGAAGGGGAGCCTGGAAAGGAAGGGAAGCAGATACTGTGTACTGCTGAGCTAGGCTCTCAGCACAGTTGCTCCTTGCGGAGTGGGGTAGAAGTGGCTCTGGGGCTCCCCTTGCACACAGATCAGTGGAGAAAGCGGTGGAAGCAGGGGGTAGGCAGGGGGACAAGTGGTAGATGGCCAGTCGGCAGGGGGACAAGAGGCTGTCTGCTCCTTTTGCCCCTGCTTTCTCCACCACCTGCTCTTCTACCACTGCATTCCCCACTACCTCTACTTTTCTCTACTGCTTAAGCCCCTGCTGTTGCTTTTCTACTGCAGCATGTGGGAGGACAAATTTAAGAGGATCCTCCAATAATTAAATTCTACACATGGAAAACTACACTTATAACTAATCTAAATATTTGGGGGGGGGGTGTCATTGTAAGTTCAAAGTCAGCTTGGATTTGTGTAAATACAATACTTGCAAATTGAGTTCAAAATAATATAAATTATTTTGTTAACATCTTGCTCAAGTTCAAATGGCTTCATAAGGCATTATGGCAATGGAGAATCCAATTTCTTCTGTAAACTGGCAAGAGAATGAGCAAAATTGGCCAAGTATTCCAAGCTGCACGGTGAGTTACCATTCTGTAGTAGTGCAGAGGGAGTCTCATATGTACAGGCAAATCTTGCAAAATGTACCAGAAAATGTGGGGATTTGACAGCAAAGCAATGTCTTGCTACAGCTTCAGACTCATGCTAAAGGCTGTTTACAATCAACTCAGATGTAAAAGGCAGTCCACCCTGGACATCCAGGCTTTTCAGTCAAAGGCCTGATGCTACCTACATCACACTCTTGTGTGCCGCTGGGGAAATGTGTGGTTTAAATTATACTAGTCATTTGGGTTCCTAGGCTTGGGAGGGCATGCTTGGGAGCATTCCTTGACTAGAAGGTATACTATTATCTACAACAAGACCATGCCAAGGGAAAAAATCCTTTTAAGCATACTGAAATAGTGTCAGTAGCCAAAAGCAAATGAAATGTGTAAAACAAAGTAAGTCTTGCTCATTGTTACTCTTCCCTAGTGACATACAAAAAGCCCACACAGAACCCCTGCTAGTGTTGCTTGAAAAACTCCTTTCTAATCCAGTATTGTTTCAACACTGAAAATATTTTAAATATTAGAAAAAGACTACTTTTAATAACACTTTAAACATAAGAATGTATTGAAAATATGGTCCATATGTTCTTAGCCCCATATTTTGGAAAAAATACTTATCCATGGTTAATGCAATTTTCATAATTTCATTTACAGGATTTTAAAATGTAGTAAATAGAGATGGGAAAAACTTCAGGAGATATACTCCATCAACCAGCACCTCTTAATACAAGAAAACCTACCTTTCAATGTGTTATTTTTAATACTTGGAATTAGCAGGAATGAATTTGTCAAGGGAAGAGAATTCAGGTTTCCCTCGATTTATGCAGTACATGCATTCCGGAAGAACAGTGCAAAAATTGAATTCACGTAAAGTAAACCTACTTTACAATGTAAGAAATAGGGATAGGTTCCCATGGTGGG
>NW_017729004.1:46955890-46956100 GCF_001723915.1 Gavialis gangeticus | reverse complement strand
GTGCCCTGG
The DNA here is from genome assembly GCF_001723915.1 of Gavialis gangeticus. Lineage (NCBI taxonomy): Eukaryota > Metazoa > Chordata > Crocodylia > Gavialidae > Gavialis > Gavialis gangeticus. Next base: position 46,956,091 of record NW_017729004.1, on the reverse strand, counting down.
TGCAGGCAGCTGGTGTCGGCTGCTCTCGGGGCCCAGTAGTAGAGGTGAGTGTGGACAAGTGGAGCATGGTGCAGCCTAGTGGCTGCAGGCAGCTGGTGCTGGCCACTCCCGGGACTGCTTCAGCTGGTGCTGGGGTGAGTGGGGCCCTTTTCCCCTCCTCCACAGACTTACCTGCTTGGGCGGGGAGGGTGGGGGGTCTAT
>NW_017729004.1:46932172-46950890 GCF_001723915.1 Gavialis gangeticus | reverse complement strand
CTCCCGGGACTGCTTCAGCTGGTGCTGGGGTGAGTGGGGCCCTTTTCCCCTCCTCCACAGACTTACCTGCTTGGGCGGGGAGGGTGGGGGGTCTATACTGATTGCATAAGAGTGAATTTACCTCGCATATAACGAATTTGTGGGTCTAAATATGCTAATTGCATAAGAGCAAATTTGCATATAAAGAACCTGCATAAATAGAGGGAAACCTGTAGGTGACTGTCTAATACAACAGTACTTGGCATTGTAAGAGTGGTATGTATGGGACAGCACATGACTTGCTGTTTTAAATTCTTTTCTAGCATGTAATATTTTAACATACCATGAAATTTCTTGTGTTAGATTTTAAACTGCTATCTGTTAGTCTTGGTTATCCCCTACAAGATGTCTTTTGGAAAAAGGTACAATGGAAACTTCTTACTGTGAAATTAATAGGTTTTCCATTTCTTCTTTGTCTCTTTCTTACACAAAATAAAGCTTCCCTATGTGCTGAGTTTCACTGGGGAGAAACTAATTTACAAATTATCTTCCAGGCTCTTCTTTTCTCCTTCCTCTGAAAGCTGTTAATGCATTGGGCTGACCTCTAAAAAGAGATCTCTTTCTGAGGAGGCTACATTGTTCCACGAAGACTTAGCTACCATGGGTTAGTTTTTAACCTACTGCAGGAAAACCCTTTTACCTCACCTTAACAGGCCTAGACGCCAGTATTTGTAGTGGTGCCATCTGATGGCTATGCAATGCCTGATCCCTTCAGACTCCTGTTTGTTCCTCTGTCCGCTTTGGCCTGCCACATCATCTTTTTACTGCTTCACCAGAGAATAGGAAGCTGCCCAGTCTCCCAAGTTATTACTGTCTTGTTGCCAATTAGTGCACTGGCAACATGAGATCTTGGGGGTCCATTTCATGGCTCCAACCCCCCCATAAACTATGCCCATGCCTCAAGTGTTCCTGATTTAATGTCCTGTGGAACCTTCAGCCCATAGTTTCCATCTCAGTCTGTTAGCCTTCCCTTCTAATGGGTCCTATATCTGGCTGTTATCTGGATGCCATTCCTTTAAGAGCTCTCAACCCCTCAGTCTGTAAAGGGGCTCACCAGCCTCAGCCTCCCATGGCTCAACCAGCTGCTTTGGCTTGATTCAGAGAGTAGGCTTCTTCTGCTTCCACCTGGGCATGCTCCTGGAGGTTCTCTGACATCCTAGGTCCTTGAGCACCCTGAATTAGGACCTCATCTTCCCCTTGGTCACTGTGCCCTGTCCTCTGGATTTAACTCCAATGAAAAACATACACCCTCCAGCTACAACATAAACTCCCAGCCTACCAGCTACCTACCATGCCTCTTCCTGCCTAGAGTCTTATTCTCTCTGCTGGCAAGACTTCAAATTCTCTGAGGCCTTCCAGCTTGCTTCAGCCAGGTTCCCCTTACGAGCAGTCCCATTGCAGTGCTCCTTCCCCTTCAGGCTCCTGGACCAGACTGCGCGCTCCAGCTCAGGCCTTGACTTCTATTGCATCCCAGCCCTGCACCCTTCTGATTAGGTGACTGGTTAGCTCTGGTCCCATCTGTCCCCCATGTAACTTGCACCTGTGATGATAGCCCAGCCCTTATTGTCCACAGCAGGGTTCTGCCCTGTTGCTCTTCTGCAAAGTAAAGATACCCTTATCTTCTTTCCCAGTGGAGAGTAGCCATACCAAGAGATGTTCCTGCTCACCTCTTCTTGGGCAAGAATCATGGAAGGTATTTTCTCCACACAAAATGTACCTCAGTTTAGCTAAAACTGTGTTTAAATCATCTAATGAAAATCCTTTTGCTGATGCTCTAAAATCATTTTACAACAGGGTTATATTGATTTAATACTGGAAGTCAATACAAGATATAACCCAAGATGTTAGAGAGTACATTTTTTGTCCCCATCTCAAGCTTTTTAAAAATAAGAAGCTACTTACCTAATATCACTTGAAACACCCATTTATACCTTCTGTAAACCCAGGTTCATAGTGGTGTTGTTTTCTACTCTACATTCCCATGCTAATAAATATTCATTTTTATTCTTATATCTGCCTGTCCACCCTTTCACCACTTCATACTCATAACTGGGATTCTGAGTCCAAAAGACTAAACAAATTCCTGGTAGCATGCTGGTAGCATCACATTTCATAGAGGCTAACAAAAGTAACAGCTAGCAGCTAGACTATTCCTTTAGCAGGGATGCTTTCCCCCTGCCATTTTCCTGTATTACCACGAGTCCCCACGTTTACCAAGAGCACATTTCTGTACAATAACTGATTAATTTCATAGTCAAAAGGTCTGCTTACTTTTTTCTGCATCTACCTTGTTTACAGAATAAAAACTGCCAAATTTTACATAGTGTCAAAGTTAACTATTCCCCACAATCCCCAGCTTAATACTGCTGTGTTTGAAATAAATGAGAAACAGGCAGTTTCTGCAATATAGACATATTTCTGTTCATTTGATCATACAATAACATCAGATCAAGTGTTTGCAAGACTCTGCTCTCTAGGGCAATCAGACATGTTTACTTTTTAATATATAAATGCATAAACCCCTGCCAGAATCTGTTTTCATTCACCCTGGTTTCACACTGATATAACTTTACTAACAGCAATGGAGAGGTGTCTATGTTACACCAACTTATGTGAAAGCAAAATAACAGGCTCCTCCAAGCAAAAAGAACTGTATATGCACAGGGCTCCCACTCCATTGTTCAATTCGATAAGAAAAATCATTCCAGACTGACATATAGCTGAGGACCTCCACTACTTCTCAAGTACTGAAAGATCTCCAGCAGGATGCTTGATGAAAAACATATTGCATGTTCATTTATCTGCAGTGACTACATAAAATGTCAAACATAAACATCTTTTCTATGAACATGTTCAACTTAGCAAGCCTATATCTGGTTTACATTCCTCAGTCACCACATTGACCTTTTATTAGTTAATCCCTTATGTAAATGGTTAAAAAAAAACAGCAACAGAAGTAAAAATTGGCACTTACTAGTTCAGCAAAGTAGGAGAAAATTAAATTTGTTAAGTATCCCCTGAACATGTAATACCCTTCTGATGCATCTAGCACTCCAATTCTAGCTGCCTCATGTTATTGTTTTCTGGTGACAGATAAGAAGGTACAGATACATCTAATGTAATTAATATATTGTGAGGGAGGGTGGTGGGAAAATGAGCTGAAAGTGAACTTGCACATCATACAATACTCCAAACTGATGGATGCCATTCAGTCCAATGGCAACATGATTATCTCTTGACTGCCCTGTTGTGATTGCATGCAGATATCACCTCAGTGGGTGACATTTTAGGACTAAGTCCAGTGACTTAGGTGCCTAAGAATCTGACATTTGTCTCCCAGAGTAAAATCACGAGTTCTGGATTAGGTCTGTAGTTTCCCTATGTGCATGAGGAGAATTAGGTACCTTAGAACAGCATTTCTTAACCCATAGGTCGTGACCCAGAAGTGGGTCACAAGAACATATCAAAGGGTCATGAACAAACTTTAAAAATGCTTAAGGCTGGGGGGAGAGGGAGGAGGTCGGCAGGAGACACCACATGCATATGTACAAGTGCACACATGCACGTGGCATCCAGGCAGTGGTGGAGAGCAGCTCCTGCAGCTCCCTGTAGGTAAGTTGAGGGAGAAGAAGGGGCGGCATAGGCAGCACATTGTAGGGAGCATGTGCCCTGCCTCCCTGATTTCTGCACCCACAGCAGACACAGGGCTGCAGCCTGGCCAAACTGGGGTCAATCCCACCATGCAGGGCCTGGGCCTAATCATTCTGTGGGGATTGGAAATTTGGTGGTAGGGGTGGTGGAAAAGGGAGAGAGAGAGATGGGAAGGGCGGGGAAGTGCTAGAAGAGACAAACACACATTAAACCCATAGGAACAGAGGAGTTACAAAAATTAATCCAGGTAATGAGATGAGACTTCATAGTCCCTGTTTTGACTGTACTTAATACAATTCAGTTTATGAATGATTTCTTGTTCTGCAATTTCCCACTCAAACTGGTTATTAAAATCTTTCTGCCTGAGAAAAGCAGTCTGGAGGTCAGTGATGGAGTGTCTAGGGAGGCTGAAGTGTTCTGCCACGGGCTTTTGTGTTTTTCTGCAGCTGATATCAGATCAGTGTTCATTCATTTTTACATGTAGATATTGCCCTGTTTATCCTATGTAGGTAGCAAATAGGCAGCATAAGCAGGTGATGGCATATATGACATTGGTAGGGTTGCCAGTGAATGAACCTTGGATGTTGTATACCAGGTTATTTGGTCCAGTGATGATGTGATGTGCACTGACATAAGGACACAACACATATTTGGCATCACTCCCTACCACCAGTTTCTGAACCCTTGGGAAGCTCTGTGGGCTGGATTGGACCCACAGGCCAGGGCTGATTGAAAATACATACATACCCCTTAGAGCAGAGACTAGAACCAAGCTTCTACCCATTCCCCACTTCCTCCCCAACCCCAGGTGAATGCTGTAAATTTTTTTTTAGGGTGTAGTTAGGCCTTACAATAAGCATAGGCTAACTCTAGGGAAAATTAGGCAGTGTTAAAGTTAGCTTGACCTGTGAGGAGTTGCCATTAACAGTTAATACACTCTCTAACATGCACCCGTCTGACCTGCTGCTAGAAGGCCAGCAAGCAGGGCTATAGCTATAAGCTCCATAACTGCATAGCTTGCCAGCTCTCTAGTGGCAGTATAGGCTCTGGGATTGGATCCCCGCTAGTCAGAATAGAGCCCCTGCCACACCCCAATCAGGGCCCTGGCAGCTCATATTGGGCCCACCTGCCCCCTCCTTTGGCTGTCCAGCAGCTCCCCACCAACTCACTCCTCCAATCTCCGTTTCATCTCTTCCTACCCCTTTTCCTCATTCCTCCCTCCACTCCTACTCCCTTTCAGCCTTTCCCTCCCCATTCACCTGCTGCCCAGCTGTCCCTAACTGTCAAATCAGGACTGTACAGTTGTGAATGATAGCTAGACTAACCTCCAGGGATGCTGGAGGACTGCTTATCTCACTAGAGCAACCAGAAGTTAGCAGTTAGCAAGCTGCTTTATTTTCCTGAAAAATCCTACCCTTACCTTGAGTTTGCTACTCTTCATGAACTCCAACATATGCCCATAAGATTAAATTTCTGGCTTGGACACAGCCCTTTATCCTTCCAAAACAGTTCTCAGAGGAGTATGAGCTTAAAAATACTGAGATGTCTGTCAATCTGAGTGAACACCTCTTTAGAGACAGAAGTAACAGTCATAGTTAGCTACAGAGGATCACTAGAAAAGATGCTATGTTTCTAGACAGAAGTCGGGTCACCTGCTTTACTTAGTATTTCAAATTCAACATGTATAATCGCTGTCAAATTGTACAGTCAATTGCCTGGAGCAGTTGCTTTGCTTAGTACTTCAAAATACCCAAATAATTATACCTATAGTGTCCTTAAATGAGCTACAGCTGGGCCTAAGAGAGTCAATTACCAGAAAGGCGGAGATAGAGGTAGGGTCTTTTCTGGATCAAGCCACAGTGAGATTTCCTATCATTTCTTTTTCTCAAGCAAGTATTTTGGTATTTTATAAAGTAGCAAAGAAAAATTGCTGACCTAGATCTTGTCTTTTTGTGAGATTTTCTAATGTCTTAATCTTAGATGCATGATTTCTTTCACTTAACTCTATATAATTTTTTGAAAATTTTGAAATTTTTTTGAATAATTAGTTAGCTTAGTACAGCAGTGTAGAAGTTCAAAACAATGCAGGAAAAACATCTTTGTCTCTTAGGGCCTTGTTACATGTTTCACTTTGAGCTGCTCAAATGTTGATCAGTGTTAGTGCTAGCTCAAGTTTGGAGCAGTCAAACCGTAAGGCGAAAAACCTACCCACCATCTGCACAGCTGTGAGTTGCTACTAGAAGGCTGGAGGACAAGGGCCTGATTAGGAGCTACAGCTGTGAGTTGCCACTACAGGTCTGGTGAGCCAGGACAAGCTTCTATCTTTGCTGTAGATAGGGGTGTGTTAGAGACTGGGGGTCAGAAACATGAACCTGGGGAGAGTTCATGGGTTAGGGGTGAGTAATGAATGGGAGGGAGAAAGGAAATGGGAATAGCAGATGGGTGGTGAAATGAAGGCAGTCAGCCACTGAAGGATAAAACAAAAAAATAAAACAAAATAGAATAAAAGGAAATAAATGAAAGAAAGTTTCGTGTTTTAATAAACTAATATTTGGGATTGGGGTGTGGGGTGCTGGTTGTGCTTCCCCAGGTGGCTGGGAGGTGGGAATGGTGAGGAAAGGAGCTACTGTCCCTGCCCTGGGAAGAAAGCCCCACTCATGGGAACCAGATATGGCCCCCTACCTTGTGCCCCTTTCCTTCCCCACTAGACCCCACTCTGGGACCTGCCCATGCCCTGCAACCTAGCTAAGTGGTATGTGCTGTGCCAGCTTTTTGCCTAAGGTTGAACCCCTGGGTGCAGGAGAGGGAGTTGGCTTAGTTCAAGAATCCCCCCTGCCCCAACAGTAGACTTCAGGGTATGGAAAGTTTGTCCACACAGAACAGAAGGGTTGGGGAGGGGACATCACATTTTGGGATGCTAGAGGACTGCATCTTGGGTGGCTTATCTGTGGGAAGTGGCCACATGTTAATGGAATACAAGCTAGCTAACACATATCAGAGAGAGACCTGCCCTGGAGTAGCATAGCTTTAAGCTCCCTAGAGTGTGCTTAAAACTAATTTCAGGTATTAGTGTGTAGGCAGTCCAGGGTTAAGAGCTCTAGGAGCTGCCTAAAATGAATGTGTAACAAGGCCCTTAGTATTTGTATCTTGTTTGCTTGTATATATGCTCTTTAAGGGAAGAAGTGCAAGGAAAAGACCTAAAAAAAGATGTTGATGAGCATACAAGGGAAATGAATCTGGTTTCACTATCCCCTTATCAGGGAGAAAGAAGGTAATAGCTGAAGAGATATAATAAGAAAACTTGTTCTCTACCTCACAATTTACTCATAGCCTTTCCTCTGTAACTAAGCATAAATAAAACTGTTTCCTTAACTGTCATATGGCTAGGTCACAGATCTGTAATGAAATCCAGGCTTACACTATGGAGCTCTTCTACCACATTTCTTTAGATGCTTCCGTTTTTTAGAACGTACTTCCCTGAGATTCCTTGGGGCTAAAGGTACCTATTCCAGGAAGCAGTAAAAGATAGTGAGGTGTATATATTCCTGTTAGCTCCCAGTGGTTTGTTTGGTTTTTTTGGTTGTGGTTTTTTGGGTTTGGGGGGGTTGTTTTTGTTTTTTGTTTTAGTCTCAAGACTAAATCAGGTTCTGCTGTGGAAAGATGATCTTTCATATGGTGAGAGAGCTGTTGAATTGCAAACAGTTTTAAACAACACACAGAACGCTCTGTTGCAATAAAGTCTACATATAAGCAATATGCCAACAGATTTGTATAATACAAAATTGCCATTTCTAAACCACTTTTTCTTTAAGAAGCCTAAAAGGTACTTATTTTCCTCTTTATGACTGTGTTTAGTGAATTTAATGTAAGACATATTATAATCACATTGGGTTTGTAATCCAGAACATTTTCACAGTAAAACTTAGTATTTGTTCCTTGAAAACTGTAAAATATAAACAGCATGAAGTAGAGGCTAAGATGTCTGAAGACCTCGACCGTTCAAATGCTGTTATTTTTTTTCTTTTTTGTCAGCTGCAAATTATTCATAATTGTAGCAAAAATATTTTGGGTATAATTTAAATACTTTGTCTGCCCTATATTTTGATGTGATTCAACCCTTCTGTGCATGTGTGTAGATGTGGAAGAATCTCAAAATACGTTTATGTTAAGAGAGAAACTGAAGGTTGTAGGAATGCTAGTAAATGTGTTTTTAGGAATACAGTATGCTTCATACAGCTATATATTTAAAGTATGGGTCAGCTCCAAGATAGTAGAAAAGAAAATTAAGTGCTATTTTCTGGCAGGAGAATTTACTCCATTATGTGCACTAGATATCACATCAAAGATAGATTGTTTCTATTCGGGATCCCAATGAATTAACAAGATGTTTGGCTGTCATCCTCAGAATTTTTGGAGTATACAAAACCCTGCTTTTCAATAAACATTTACAGTTGTTGTTTTATGTAAAATGCAGTGCCAAGACTAAATGAGTAAAACAGTTTAAAACTTCAAAAATATTGAAATACTATTTTACTTTTTGTTCTCGTTCTCTTTACATGGTCTTTTCTCTCAATTGCATTTGTGGAAAGGTCCAATTATTTCTGGCTTTTAACATGCCAGATAAGCATGTCTGGACATTGGTGTGGAAGAACAGGCTTTTAGTTCTTTACTTTTCAATATGCTGTCTGCCAAGACTAAGATTTTTAGAACTAGAATCTTTGCTTAGGCAGGCACTGAGTGGAGTAATCTCCCTGCATAGATTTATTTGCAGGGCCTACTATTTTGAACTAATTTCATACTGCTTTAGCTGCATCTGTGTGAAATAGTAATCTGCTGGGAAGTGAAGAGGATGGAAGTGGTCATGACCTCTTTGACTTGGATGTGTCCAATCTGACAAGCTGGCAGTGACGGACTTGATTGGGGAGCTCAAATCTGGGAAATGTATATTACTTCCCCACCCATCATAACTGTGCAAGAAAAATGAGTTCTGAAAAAAATGATCCCATTTGCTGACTAAAAGGCATTTTTGGGAGAATCTATTGATGTGGTTAAAGAATAAACTATGCAGTGTTTGCGCATGCAGCCTACATGGGTTCTGTGCTGCAATATGCCTCTGGCATTGTTTTGAGAAGAAGCCAATTTAGTGGTGTTCTGAGATGCTGTTTGCTTAGCTCTCTGAAGAACAGTAAGTCAGGCAAATTTGGACAATCCCAATAAAACAGTCAGATCTTATAACGGTTTTAATTACGGCTTTTTTTCTTGTTTACTTCATAGCTGACGAAAGTATTAGAATAATAAAAAGAAAATACAGCTGTCACTCATCTGAAATAAGATAAGACTATTCTAAATCCATTCCTAATGAAGTTTCAAAAACAAAACATAAGTTATAGTTTCATAGTTGGTAGGGTTGGAAGGGGCCTGGGCAGATCACCAAGTCTGACCCCCTGCCATGGCAGGAAAGAGTACTGGGGTCAAATGACCCCAGCAATGTGTTCATGTATTATCATCATTATGTCTCATCTCATTACTTAGTATAGGGCTAGATTTACCTGTTGAACTGTATTTGCTCAGATCTAAGTGACCCTTTTTCAGGCTTCTCTCTTTTGTAAAGAAATGAATAGCTTATGCTATTAATTCTTGCCATTTCTCAAGATAAGAGAGTGTGTTCAAAAAGAGGTGTATGAAAGGGTTTTGTCTAAAAAAAAGTTAGGTCTTAAAAATTCTTTAAGACATATATGGGAGGAGATAATGCAGTCCTTTTAACTCATAACTCTTGTGTTTGGGCTTATTAACACACAGAATTGGTCCTATTTGCATGTTATTCACTCAATACTTGAATCTCTAAGTCTTCTGTAATATCTTTGACAGATGATAATATTTAATTCCTACAAAAGTGTCACCTTTTTCTCTCTTTTGACATTATCATGGTGAATAAGATGCAATTTACTAAACTCCTTCGGTGTAAAGCTGTAAGAAATGGCCTTACTTTTAAGATGAGGCTAGAACTGCTCTAGAGTAGTAGAAGAACCAATCTACGCCACCCTGTGGGGATCTGGAAATGTCATCATTGAGAACATGGGCATCTTGTTTATAGGTTTGTTGAGTAGCGACTAACTTCTAAGATGTGCTAAAACACTACCTTCTGGAATGGCATTACGTATCTGGAATCCAACATTATGAATACAGCAACAGACATAGGCTTTGTGATGCCCTGTCACAGGCCAGCTGGGCACTGCGAGTATCGATTTTATCACAGGCCAACTGGGCTGTTAGGTTCAGTTTCGGATCGAGGAGGCAAAGTTAGGAGTGAAGTAAAGGCAAATTTATTATAGCTTACACACACACAACAATTAACAGAAAGATAAATGCGATAAGCAGATAATGCAGTATTAAAGAGCTAATAGTAAATAATAATAACAGATAATAACAACAGATAGATCAATTCTGTTGCAGGCCAACTGGGCCCTGCGAGGGTATCAGCCACTGGGCTATTCAAAACAACAGATAGACAGACATGGGTTGGCAACTTATCGATAGTCCCTCAATGCCAGGTATGTGTCAAGTGATTCCAGCGAAGTCTAGCGTCCCCAGTCTATGCTTTCAGAGGGATTACCGGGGAAGGTCCCTTGATCAGGATCCGATCCTCACTTGCGCCAGTCCAGGCGTGGAACAGAAATGACTGTTCTGTTCCCCCTTCCTACCGGTCACCTTATGCACATGCTTTTTATACCTAGTCTTATGTTAATGAGTAGCTCTAAAGCCAACAGATAATGTTACTGTATGGGATTTGAAAGGTGTTAACATTATCATAAAAGGTTACTACCCAGACTTGGGTTTATCCAATCAGCAAATTATGATGCAGCGCCTTTAGGTTTGAAATTGACATTGCTCCGCCTAAGCTCCGACCACTTTTAGGTTTCATTTGAATATGCTTTCTTGGGATGTGCTTTCCTGGAATGCGTTGGGTGTCCCAGGCAGTTGGGTCCAGTTTTATCATCAACGCTGAACCCTGAGCAAAAAAAGTTAGGTCTCCTAATCTCATGGCTATAGCTTTGCCTATGGGGCCCAGTCAATTCCACGAACAGTTGATTTATCATTTTGGTTAAGCTTATGACGGACAAATTACATTTGCAGTTTACAAACTTACAAGCTTTATATTAACTAATATTACCTGTTTACGCAAAATGCCAAATGCCTCTAAGAAGCACATATTTATTGCTTATTAATCCCTTTGGCTCTGGCCATCACAATGCCCCAAACATTTTTATGGCAGCACAACACTCAAGACACCAAATGTATTAGCCCTTTGTTTTACTACAAGTGCCTAAATTTTGTGACGGTAACAACCTAACTTGTTCTACCTTTTTGTAGCTGGCTGTTTGCTCATGGCAGGAGAGTACAAGCAGCCATGGATCTAGCTTCCTAGGGTAGGAGCTTCTGGGGCCCAACACTGCAAGACAACGGCCCCAAGTAGCTCTCCCAAACTACAGGCATGCTTCTGAATGTGGTGGTTCTCCACTGATAGGCACATAACCCGAGCTGAGGCACAGCAGTGATATACACATGGAGGGTATCCCTCCGCAGTGGATTTCCCCAGCACACACTTAAGAGTATGGAGGGGGGAACTCCTGTAGGGGTTCCCCCCTCTGCCCTTGCAGACTGCACTCCAACCTGGGGCACAGCAGCAAAAAATGCTTCTGCCTTCCCCTGCCCCTTGACATGATGGGAAGTGGGAGGTTTTCCCTCCCCCTTGCAGAAATGTGCCCTAGTTTGGGGTGTGGAATCCAGAGCTGTTTTCTTACAGGAGGGGCACAAGTCTGACCTTTGGTATAACAGCTCCAGCAACATCTGTAGATATCAGTGAAGCAAATCAGCTGTGCTGCAACATGTTGCGGTTCAGCTGATCATGTTCCAAAGACAACATCTGTTTCTACCCACACTCCTGATTGCTAGTGCTTCCATCTGAGAATCCTCTTGGTAGGAGAACTAATCTACATGTAAATACTAAGATAACCAGAACCCAAACCACATCAGGTTTTATTGAATAAAATCAATGTGGTAAGCTCTGCCTATAACTCAAGAGAGAGTTTTTTACAAACTTGAGAATATGTGCATTGCTCGTATTCTGCTCTGGGTAAATAAAAACACTTTTCAAAACTAGCCCATTTATTGCACATTGCAGTAATCCAATCTTGAGATGACTGGATAGGCAACAAATGAGTCCCTTCTTTTTTTTATTTTTTTTTTATTTTTTATTGCACATTCCAGCTTCTGTTCAAGTAAATGGAAATTGGACCAAGTGCTAAGTTTTGAAGACGGAAGCACTTCACCGACACAGAAACTTATATATAATCTACTGTTTTGCTCCTAGGCAGGCAATAGCCAGATGTGGCTTATAGTGTTCAAACAGAAAGCCTTTTTTGTTTAATGGGCTTAAAGCTTTGGACTTTTTCAGCTTTAAAATGACAATGGGGAAATTGGGGAACAGTAGAGACAAAGGTCTCTTGGCACGTATACTATTTTATGTTTTACTACAGTGAAAGGGAATTGGTTGCAGAAGCCAACCTTTTAAAATCTTCCCCAACCTAAAATTAATTACCAGATGTTCCAGGAAGCTTATCTTCAGCACCTCACTCAGTCCCAATATCCTTGCCTTAAAGTATATGTTTTAGTTGCCCTTTGAGCACATTATACTGTTTCTTGGACAGTTTCAAGGAGCAGTACTTAGATTGCTCTTTGCACTGTAAAATCAATTCATTCAGTGAAAAAGAACCCATTTTCAGGCTACAGGAAATATGAGATCTCTATACAACTTCTCTGATTCATTGTGAGGGTAAGGTTCCCTTACCATATCCAGAGAAGAGACACCTTTACAGGCATCACTTCCCATTTAGGGGTTTATCTGCTGAGTTTATCTTGGTATATGGGGCACCAAATTTCCAGGGATGCCTGGAATTTCAAGTTATGGTCTTTGCTACAACAAATTCTTTACCTGTATCAAACACAATAAGTGAACTAAGCAGTGAAAATGACTGGAAGGTTCTTCAGTCCTGTGTGCTATAATTTGGTTGTCATTTTGGGGATGTCTGTATCAGTGACATCAAATTTATCTGGTCCACCGGCTGCATGAGTGGTGTGGAGCTGGTCCCTAGGCCAGATCAGGCCCATGTAACACCCATCACCCTGCATGCCAGATTCAGCACACAGGGTGGTCACTCTGGGATTGTGCCATACTTGGTGCCTGTGCAGGCCTAGTTCTAGACACATGCCGCAGGCAGTGCCTGCTCTGGCTGGTCTAGAACAATGCTTCTCAACTTTTTTTTTGGTACCAGAACCCATTTGTAAACATCAGTGGTCACCCCTGACCCAGTAAATAGTTTAAATACAAACCAGCCCTCCAGTGTGGGACAGGAAGGGGTGTGTGGGGAATAAGGGGCCCCAAGCCTCTCCTTGTAGGCTGGAACTATGCCAGCTTGCAAGGGAAAACCCACAGTATCCCATGTTTTCCTCCTTTAAAGGAGAATCCATTTTGAAAGTTTGTTTGCAACCCTTTTGTATATTCTTGCGACCCACACTGGGTTGTGACCCATGCATTGAGAAACACTGGTCTAGAACACATCCTGCTCGCAGCATCTGCTCTGACCTAGTTGGGTCCCAGGCTGCGTAGAACGGGTGCCTCCTTTTAGCATGCACGGCCTGTGTTATGGCTCAACTCTGAGACCCAGGGGCAGTACTGGGGGCCTGAATCCAGCCCTTGGGCCCTATCCTTCACCCAAGTCTGCACTATAGTTGGAGATACATCTGCAGCTTATGTAGATGTATGACAGTTAGCTATTGGCTGTGGCACCATGAAGTTCAACAGGGTTAACCTCCTGCTATTTAAGGGGGTGTCTTAGTGCATGCTGAACTCCATGTTGCTGTGGTAACAGTGCTATCAGTCTCAATATAGCCGATACAAAGCCAGTTTCTGTGTATATTTCCATAGGTTGCAGTCACACCTTAATTGCAGTGTAGGCCCATGCTTACTCATTTAACTAAAAAACAATGGGAAGGATAGTTTGTGTGCTACAGCTGGGGTTCATTTACCCTTGACGTCACTAATCTTCATGAATCAGCAACAATTTCTCTAAACTGCTCTAGAAAAAATACCTTAGACTTCCAACTTGCAGCAATTATCTCTCAATAATAGTAGCTAATGGTCAACAAGCCACTGATTGAAAAGCACTTGGCAAGTCACAATTTTTTTTGTATAAAGGAATGTGAATTTGGTACAGATGTGTATGCATGCATTACCCTAATCATGTCTATATGCCAAGAAAGTTTATGCAAATTTAGCGAATTGAGTGCTCATGAAATATACCTTACATACCAGCCTGAAAACTGAAGACAGATTTTTATACTGCTTGAGAATAGTTCTTAAAAACATGCTCTCCAAAGCGTGGTATTCACATTAATAATATTAAGCTACCAATTAAATTTAACAAATGACTTGTTAGGTCAGATTCTTATGGACATTTTGAAAAGCTTGGAGATCCATTCATTTGTTCTCACTGCATTTCCAATGAAATATCATGGAAATATATTTCTTCTGTTAGCCGCTCCTACCCAGATGTTTTTGATAAACATGTGACTTGGGTTGAAAATACCTTATACCCCATGAAAAGCTTGTTTAATCAAATAACTTAATATTTGTAGTGATAAATGCAACACTTTTGGTCAAGAACCACCAATTCTCCAAAATAAAAATATTCTAAATAAATTGATTGCTTTCTGCAAACAATGTCATTTGATTGCAAGGTTAGTTTTCCCAACGTACACCAGTTTCAACAGGAAAAAACATTGCCAGACTGTTAAGATCCAAAAGTGAAAATGTGCAGAAAATGTAGATATCAGTATGAATTGTTTTATTTGTCAGAGAATGCAGTTTGTTTAAAAAAATATCAGCCTGGAGTCCCTCTTCACATAGAGTTATCACTGATGTCCTTAAATCCATTTGATGTTATTGATCATAATAGTATCTTGATATAATTGTTTCCTAACTAGGGTTATTTGGAAAGATGTCAGGGTAGTTTTACTCTGCATATGTCTCCTATATCTGTAGTGACATGTATGATATTGTTGTTTTTGTTTTGCTTGTCAGATTCACTTGTTCTGTTGGAAGGTAAATCGCAGAATTTAATTTTTATAACCTTGCTTTTCTATGGGAATATATTACCATTTAGTTGTAAAAAGATACCTAGACATTTCTATTGAGAAGATGTACCTGCATTAC
Organism: Gavialis gangeticus; assembly: GCF_001723915.1. NCBI lineage: Eukaryota > Metazoa > Chordata > Crocodylia > Gavialidae > Gavialis > Gavialis gangeticus. The sequence continues at coordinate 46,935,928 of NW_017729004.1, read as the reverse complement.
TACTGCTTTTTCTCATCTTCTGCTTGCTACTGCAGCATGCGTTCGACTTCCAGCAGGGGGGGTGGGAACTGAGCTGGGGCTAGGCGGCTTCCACCTGCGCTCTTGCTGCAGTGGGGTGTGGAGGAACAGGTAGTGTAGAGAAGGGGTGCTGGGAGAAGCAGCAGCAGTGTGGGTGCAGCTTCTAGCACAGCCCTGGCCAGATCCCTTCCAGCCAGAAGCTATGCTTGCATCCCAGCCAGGGAGTAGGGGCCTGGGAAAAGCAGCATTGGCACAGCTCCCAGGTGCCTGGGCCCAGCACAGACTCAGGCAGCTCCCCCTTCCCTCCCCCATCTTCCTGCTGACAGGTTGCCAAAGCCATCTGGCTCATGCAAGACTGAAACCAGGTTGTTCAGGCCCATGGTTTAAAAAGATGAAATTATAACAAAGGAGACTAAGGTTAGATATTAGATATTTCTAACTATGATGGCAGGTGAGTTCTAGAGTGGATGGTCTAAAGAGGCTGTATCAGTGAACATTTTAACAGTGGACAATCTTAGAGCAGGACAGGCAAAATGTCCAGATGGCTTAGATAGGGATGATATTGCTTTGAGCAGATATTGAACTAGATGGGCACTTGCTTCCCCAGCCTCATTTTTCTTTTCTTTTTTTAATATATACACTTGCAAACTTGTTGAATATGGTTCACCTTCTAAATCTTTTGTGCTTCTTACTAGGGTTGTTTCTTGATCTCTGTACATGAATTGCTAGACTGCTCTATTTACTCAGTAAGATGGAGATATTCATTAGTGCTTTCACCCTTGTATCAGTGTGTTGAAATGCATTATTTTTCGTATCTTTTTGTCCAGAAATATTAAGAAATTGCAGGTGGTAACAATGGTGCTGCCAGTTTTTAATTGGATCCATGCTTTTGTTCCCATTGTAATTAATGAAACATCTCCGTTAGTTACCAATAAAACTACATATACAGTTGAAGTACTTCTTGCTTACTTATAATGGCAACATTCTTTGGCCATTCTACCTTTGATTAGCTTTTCTTTGTGTCTACTTTTTTGCGATATTATTTTAATCTGAAGTCAATGGCAAAATTGCATGAAATGTGCCTCCCTCTGCCTGCAACCTCTTTCCCTGCTGCCACCCCCGCCCCCATAAAAAAAAACCAAACAAGAAACCAACAACAATCAAAAACCTCACGCATCTAAAATGGGGTCTAAGAGAACTTGGGGTCTGCAATTCAGAATTGTTTTTCTAACAAATCTTGCTGAAAACTCTTGCTTAACTGCCACGTACACCTAAAGGGAGTACATTACAAAGAGGCCTTATTTCTCTCTGGTTTCCTAGGTACCTACAACTGTACTTCTATATATACCCCAAAATGCTCCAGTGTTGGCAGGTGAGACAGTCAGGTTCTAGAAGTTAAGTTTTGCTCTACTTGCATTTCTTGAAAGCACCTAATGCATGGTGACAGGATCAGATGCCCTGAAAAGTGCTTTGGCAGATTGTACTGCTTCCTTTTAAAATGAATGCTGTCTTATTTGTCATAGCCTAGTGGTTGGAGAACTTGTCCTATGTCAGACCCAGATTTTATTTCCCCACCTCAGCTTAAAGGAGCTCAAACCTATACTCTAACTTCACTGAAGACTCTTACAGCTAGGTTACTAGCTGTTATGGATAGCAGTACTCTCTATACCTCCAGTTCCAGCTTTGCCACTGTGCAGGAAAACTATCAAAATTTAAGGGAGTAAAGTGGCATGGCTCTTTCCCCTATTAATTAAGGCATTTGTATGAGGCAAGGGAGTCCAGTGGTTCAGGTCTGGATCCCAGGACTGTTTTTGTATTTTAATTTGATAAAATTTAAGAAATAGCTAACTGTTTGGCATTTGCAATCTACAGATTTATATACAACTATTAATTAAACAAGCTGATATAATACTTACTAAACTAAAGTTTCAACAGCATTTTGAGATCTTTGGAAGAAGGTGCTCTAGCAAGTGGAAAACACAGAAAAAATGATCTTGACAACTTCAGTTTCTCTCTTTTTTGAAGCCTAATATACTGTCTGTCTAATTTGTGAATTCTTGCAAGCTATATAGCAAATCAAATAATCCTGTGGTTAGTGAATGCCAGTGACTGGAAAGCATAAGTCTAATGTTGAGACCAATAAAAATGTTTAGAATCCATATTTGTGTATGGAAGAAATTACATGCTTATCTTTGAGTTTATTACTAGGTGTGACAGTGAGACAATCTCAAATGCAGTTCAACGTAGCCAAATAAGCAAATCTACGTGCTTTCATACAGCACAGCAGAAGATGGGCATAATGATAAAAATAGACTGTAAATAAACAATATACCGGGCTGTGAAAAACACCTTCTGATAGCTTGCAGAACTACATGCACAATAAACATTTTACTTCACAATTCAAGGAAATTCAGGCTTGAGAGTCAGTCTACACACTTAGTCTTCTGCATATGTATAACAGCGTGCCTTTTCACACCACTGGAAAACTGACCGTGTAACTTGAAAAACTCTAGTTTCTTACCACTGAAAGCAGTAGGGAGGAGGATAACAGTAGGTTCATTTCTCCCTACTCCCCAGGTTCTCACTGACATCTAACACATTGTTAGCAACTGGATGCAGTTGCTAACATACCTCTGGGACAACAAAGGCAAATAAGACGATACACAATGACTTTGGCTTTGTCTAGAATCCTGCATCTGTGCATGGACCTGGATTCCATTTATCCTTGATTTAGAATCCTAGGAAGTTAGGGTTGGAAGGGACCTCAGGAGATCACCTAGTCCAGTGGTCACCAACTGGTTGATCTCAAAGCCTCTTGGAGTTGATCTTAGGTTCGGGAGCAGCGGGGTGTACTTAGCACATGGCTCACCCCAGACCAACAAGTCAGTCCATGGGGGAGGGAAGGGGCAGGGGCCAGGTCCTGGACCCATGGTGAGGGACAGGGTGCCACAGAGGCAGAAGCAGGGGTAAGGTGAATGGGGCCCTGGCTGGGGGCGTGGTGGGAGGATTGAGCCTGGGCTCATCCAGGGAGAGGGGAGAGGCTCCTGCCACTGGGTGCACTCTGGCAGAGGCCCTGGGGGGCATGTGCCCTTCCCCATCTATGCACAGTAGAGGCAGCTGCCATTGTGGGCTAGGCTTTGTGCCCTGAGCCCTGTTGCAGATTGCCCAGGAGCGGCCTGACACCATGTGCATCCAGACACTGGGTGGGTAGGGGACAAGGCTTAGCCTAGGGTAGGATGCAGGTGGCATCAAGCCATTCCCAGGCCAGCTGCAGCAGGGCTCAGGGCGCAAAGCCCAGCCTGCAACTGCAGCCACCTCTGCCACGCACAGAGAAGGGGCATGTGCCCTCCCCCAATGCTGGGCAGTGCAGGTGGCTGCAGCAGCTGTGAGGGAGGGAATGAGGCTGGAGCAAGGGTGGGCCCTCCACAGCTGGGGTGCAGGATGGAGCTCTGAGTGGCTTGTCTGGGGGATGTGGGGAGGGGAGGCATGTACCCCAGGAGGGCATGGGGGGCATATGCCCCCAGCTGCCACTGCAGGCTGGGATCAGACAATGGCAGCACTAGGAGTGGGGCTACAGGGCAGGGTGGGCTGTAGGCACCCAAGAATTCACCATAGCCCCCCTCTCAGAACTGCAGCCGCGACCTGGCCTGAGCACAGTGTGGCTTGGAAAGAGTGGGCTGCTTTCCCTCTCCCCTGGGATCTGTGTGGTGGGGAGGGTGGGCTGGGGCAGAAAGGCAG
>NW_017729004.1:46930595-46930844 GCF_001723915.1 Gavialis gangeticus | reverse complement strand
AAAGAAATCGTTAAATGTGTTGGCTTTGTCGTCTGATGTGATGACCAAATTTCCTAGCATGTTCTGCAGGGGCCCCACGTTACCTGGTACGTTCTTTTTGCCCCCTATGTATTTAAAAAAGGATTTCTTGTTGTCCTTGATCTGAGAAGTTAGTCCCAGTTCCATCTCTGCCTTGGTCTTCCTGACTGGCCCCCTGCTGCCCCGAGTAACCGCAATATAATCCTCCCTGGTGATGGCTCCTCCCTTCCA
>NW_017729004.1:46922002-46930584 GCF_001723915.1 Gavialis gangeticus | reverse complement strand
CCTGTGTATATGTTCTGCTAGTTGGCCTAGGCTGGGCTGTACTTGTGGGTGTTGCTTTGTTTGGCAATCCAATGCTTCCTCCGCCCTTGTCTTCCCCTTCCCCCAATGAGCCTAGTTTAAAGTGTTTGGTGGGGGGATACATGCCCCCCATCTGTGCACAGCAGAGGAGGCTACGGTTGTGGACTGGTTGGGGGTAGCACGTGGTAGATCTTGGGTTTCTTTTAAATGCCAAAAGTTATCTCCTACTTAAGAAGGTTGGAGACCACTGATCTAGTCCAGCCCCCTGCTCAAAGCAGGACCCTTCCTAATTAGATCATCCCAGCCAAAGCTTTGTCTAGCCAGGTCTTGAAAACTTCCAGGGATAGAGAGTCTACCACCTCCCTGGGTGACCTGTTCTAGTGTTTTACTACCTTCCTAGTGAGGGAATTCTTCCTAATATCTAACCTAAACTTCCCTTGATGCAGCTTGACACCATTGCTCCTTGATCTTGCCACCACTGAGAACAGTCTAACTCCATGCTCTTTCAAACCCCCTTCAGGTAGTTGAAGGTTTATATTAAGTTTTTCTTCCCATCCTATCATTTGACATTAGAAAGTGTTTACTATGTTGAATAACTCTCTTGCGGAGATATGGTCTGTACTAGAGTGGGGTCTCTAGTTAGCATAGCTTTTGTTAATATACCAGCTGAATGGCTCTTTGGCAAGTATCACTAGGTGCATCCACAAGAGACATTTACTGTGCAGTTGACTAATTAGCTGCAGAGCAAACATCTTGATGCCTAACATGTGCCCCTATTAGGCTGTAGTAAACAAATTAACTCTGCAGCAGGATAGTACTTGTAAATACTCTGCAGTAGCACAAACAAAGATACTGCCCAGCTAGTGCAGGGACTACCTGCCAGCTAGCCCCATGCTGAATCACCTTTGTGCCCCAGCCAACCCCTCCACCACAAGTTGAGCTGGTGGGAGCAGCCCCAGGTTGGCAAGCTGCCTCCCGGGTAGGGTGGCCATCATAGAGGACATTCTGGTTTTCTGCTACTCTGTCCTTTTGATATGAAACCCAACACCTTTATGTCCTCTATTTTTCTCTTCAAAAGAAATGTAGAGGACATAATGGTGTCAGGTTTCATATCAACAGAGAACAGAAGACAAACAGACCATCCTCTATGATGGCCACCTTACTTCTGTGTCCTCTGCTAAACCCTGGCTCAATATGCTGCCATCCTGGGTGCACGTACAGAGGCACATCCAGCAGGAATAAAATCTGGAATGATAAGATCTAGAGTTTATGGCTGCACTTTAATAGGCATGTCTCCCCTCCCCATACTTCTAAGCATTGTTATGCTGGAAAAGCTTTTAATTGTAGGCTAGACCTTAAACTGTTATTGTTTAGGTCAATATTTTTAGCTGTTTCATTATGAACAATGACATTCTGGTTTATTGAGGACAAATGGATTTTGAATTTGGGGTAGGCAAAGACAGGACCTGTATCAATATTAAGCTAAACAAAAAGACTTTTCAGAGGTAAAAATGAGAGTTAGGTGCCCTCCTTGCTATGGAGACTGGGTATCTCACTGCTGGGAGTCACTGGTCTTGCCAAGTCCCAGGCATGTCACTCTTTGGCTTAATTCCTGGTGTGCTACATGCATTACCGTTAAGGTTCAGGAAACAATACAGTGCCTGTAGCTAGAGGGCCTTTAATCACTGTCAGCTGGCTGATCAGATCAGCTGATAAAGAGGAAATGCACAAGGGTTTATATATCTGAAGTGTATTAGAACAGGTGCATTATTATACCTTTGTTATATATTGAAAGATTGTGGAAACCAGTTGGGTTCTAGTGGTGGCATAAGAAAACTAAACACGATTTATCACAGACTCATGCAGGGTATCTGTTGCAGGTTACTAAGATGTGCCTGTTCCTTTAAGGGCAGAAACAGCCTAGCCAGGGAGCCCAGCAGGGTTCCCAGAGCTGCAGGTTGCCCGAGCAACAGGCTAATGACATAATTAGCTGCCACCTGCAGGCAGTCAGCTGACTGTAAGGAGGCAGGGCCCTGAGAACATATAAGCTCAGGTCTGGGGCTGGCAGAGGGTACACTGTCTCTCGGGACTGCTAGGGGGGGGAGCTTTTGTCCATGAGAGTTACTTAGAGGTGTTTGATTGCCTGCATTGCTGCCTACAAGAGCAGTAAGGTTCTAGGAGCTTGCAAGGTACCCAGGGCTAGGGGGGACACTGTCCTAGGGATAGAAGTTTGCCTTCTTAAAGTGGCAAAGTGCTGTCTTCATTGTTGTTGTTATATTATAGCCCAGGAGCTTATGTTTGTGTTGTTTGTACTGGAGGTTTGGGATGGGGCTCTGAGAGGAGGTACGGAGGCCTCACGTGACTAACTTGAGCCCTGTTAGGGGTGGGATTAGGGCTCGGGCAGTTAGCGCCTGTAGTGAACAGAGAGGGAGCAAAGCACCAAGCTAGAGAGGGGCCAGGGGTCCAGCACCAGAGGGGCACAGCTACTTGAGGGGTTGGGTGTGCAGCTAGACAGGGGTCAGAGGGGCACGGTCAGACAGGAGCCCAGTGTCCTCCAGACAGGAGCTGGGGATCTAGTGACTCAGAGAGACTGATTGGAGCTAGTGCCTGAAAGCCAGGTCTGACACAGTAGGCCCAAATTAGAAGGCCTAGCTAGATTAAAGAGGTGGTGGCTGGGGAGGCCGAGGCCCCAACAGGGGAACAACGTTCTCGTAACACCTGTGTGGCATGGCATGTGGTATAGGGGAGGTTTTGGAGCCAAGCAATTAGCCCAAAAGTCTTGAAGTGCCCTATGTGGCACAGTATTGAAATGAGGTCCGGCGGAGGGGATAAGGTGAGTTATGGTAGGGTTCAGTGGACTGGGGCCATGCAAAAGCCCATGGGCAGTCTCCCAATTTTTATTTCATCAACAAGATATGGCAGATAAGACAAGATGGTGCCCTTGGGGTGTATTTGGTTCAGTCATCGAGCTGCCAGGAGCATCACGGTCATCCCTGGGGACCCTGATCCATGACAGTGCCCTATTTTACTGTTTTAATATATGCACTAACTCATTATCCTTTGTTAAACCTCCTTCTATTCCTGGAAAATGTCACTTGAATTCCAGGTATAATCTTCAAGAGCCTTGAAACTCCCTGCTTATTATATTTTTGGAAACAGAGTCTTGTCATCTTCCAAGAAGGGAGATGGAAGGAGGCATCTTGGCTGAAAGCTCAGACCTAGTTAAACTGCAGAGAAGCAGAGCAGAGGGAGGCCTGCTAGAAGTTGAGGCTTGTTGAGCCGAAAGTTAAAGCATTAACAAGATAGTGTCAGGAGCACAGGGCCTCTACTTGCATTTTTTTGGATTAGAAAAATCTCCCATTTTTTAGCAGTTATAAGACTATTATGCTTATAAAACAAGGCCTGCCCCCTAAAACAGAGTACACTATATTGGGAAGGAGCTTTTGAAATTGATCATTCTTTAAAAAAAATATAATTATTTCATCACAAACTACTAGAAATTTTCTCGACTTACCTGCTATTTTGGAGTGTACCAAGAACCTGATTCAGAGTTGTGGGTTTGAGCCGTAACTAATGTACTTTTACCAGCTTAGCCCAATGGGCCACCAAGGTCAACTGGACCTTTGATATTTATGACTGCTTGCGGATAAGACATAAAAAAAGAAGTGTTTTATTTTAAGCTCAGCACACCGAGAGTATCACGTCCCCAGAAGAGGCATCGTGTTGACTTGACCTGACTCGCCCAATATCTGTATAGATTGGGTGCTTCGGTGAGACATTTTGTCACTTATCTAACAGCTGATGCCTTTTCCAGTCAAGTGCTTGGTTTATTTTTTTTCCCCCACGTATGTCAGTAGCTTATATATACCATATTTACTGGAATCCAAGATGACTTCCAATTTAAGCAGACCCCCTCCCCAGTATTTCCATTATATTGGAGAGTTGTCTTAAACTAATTGTGGGGGGACAGGCAACTGACCCCCATACTCCTTCCCCCCTAACACCAGTCCCCCCAGCCACTTGCCTCCCCCTGGTGCCCATGTCCCCAGCCACTTACCCACTCCTCTGCCCCACCCCACAGTCTCCTTGGTCTCACCCAGTCTCTCCACACTCCCTGCCATATGATCTTCCCCACATCTCTGTTTGGTCCCCAGAACCACAGCAGCCACCTGCCCTAGGCTGTTGCTAGAAACCAAAACAAGGGTATTTTTCCCCCTACATTGAAAGGGGGAAAAATCTCATCTTGGATTTGGGTAAGCATGGTATATATTTTCTAGTTTGCCATGATTTATATTGTTCTACTATTTCAGTGAAAAATGTAACAGTGTAGGTGTGTTTGTGTGGGACAGGGGTGGAATTGTGTGATAGATGTCTTCATAATGAAAATGAAATTGCTAGGGAGCAAATTGGGAACCTCTTATTCACATTAGTACTATAATCAGTTGTGTGGTCCCTGTAAAAGCAACAGCACTACTTACATTAAATAGCTGCTCATAACTGTAAGAAGTTCACAATTTGGCATTAAATAATAAAGCAGCTCTTAAAGCCCCTCCACCCCCAATTTAGCTATTAGACAGTCTTTTGAGTATAATTCACTGTTACTGTTTTCAATATTTTGAGGAACCCCATATCAAAGAGATCTTTTTTTATTATATGGGTCCTTCAGCATGTGTTAATTTAAATTGTATGAAGTGGTCCTTCAGGGATACATTAATTTAAATTTGTGTTCAGAAGATCTCTTATTTGTTAATAAATGTTTGTAAAGTGCTTTGAGATCCTTAGTTAAAAGTGCTATGAAAGTGAAAAGTGCATCGTTGCATGAAAGGAAATGGGTTTGGAATGTCAACTCTGAGCTACGGAGCTGAGGGATCATGACAGGGAGTTATTAGCTAAACCAAGTCCTGCTTACAATACTACACTACGCAGTTTGCCATTGTGCCAATGTTCTTACAGCAGCTCCCTTTTCCTGTTGGTAAATCCAGCAGAATCTACCAGAGTAAAGAGACATCTAGGAACCGTTGTAGGGATACACTTTCATACTTATTGCCCATATATCCAAATTGGACAGAGTCCAATGGAGGGCAATGAAAATAGTTAGGGGGCTGGGGCACATGACTTATGACAAGCAGGAAATGGGCCTATTTAGTCTGCAGAAAAGAAGACTGAGGGGGGATTTGATAGCAGCCTTAAGCTACCTGAAGGGTGTTATAAAAAGAGCTAGACTGTTCTCAGTAGTGGCAGATTACAGAACAAGGAGCAATGGTCTCAAGTTGCAGCAAGGAAAGTTTAGATTGGATATCAGGAAAAACGTTCTCACTAGGAGGGTGATGAAGAATTGAAATGGGTTACCTAGATTGGTGGTGCAATCTCCATCCTTGGAGGCTTTTAAGGCCCAGCTTGACAAAGCTCTGGCTGGAATGATCTAGTTGGTGATGGTCTTGCTTTGAGGAGGGGGTTGGACTAGATGAACTCCTGAGGTCCCTTCCAACCCTAATTTTCTCTAATTCTATTATTCAAATTAAAACAAGACAAAACCCCCCCCCACAACAATAACAGCAGAGTATTTGATAGTAATTGACAATAGGAATATTCCTAGTACTGATTTAGTTTGGACTTCATCCACTAATGCAGGAATAACAACATTGGGAAACAGCTTGTCATATGCTTAACTAATAGAGAATGTCTGACGAGTGTTTAATCCTGACTTCTTTGCACAAATCATGCAATGAACGCCTTTTACTCAGACAGTATCATTGAAATAAAGAGAACTATTTAACAGTCAGATCTTGGAGTCAGAATTAATCCTCTTCTTAGATAATCTAGTTTGTTCTTGACTCGTTTCCCTTTTCAATCTATGCATTTTAGAGGAAAGTGATCAGGTAAAAAGAGGAGTTCACTGAGATGTCGTCTTAGCTTTTCAGTGGAGTTTAAAGGTTTTGCTTGAGAATTCACACATCATTAGGAATTTTTAAATATGCTGCTGAAGCTGTGTTACTACTAATTTACATAATTATGTTGACATAATCTCAAGGTAATACTCGAGGACCTTAGGAGTAAAACAAGATTCCTTAAAATTGCCTTTGGTTAGTTAGAATAACCTCTGAATCCCTTGTTGAATACATCACTCTGAGGTCAGTTACATAATAATCATAGTTTGTGGAGGTGTTGTCAAGTCCGATGACTGTGTCATCTGGAAAGCGCAGATTAGTGACCACTGTTGGCAAGACGTTGATAACTGGGGATTGCAATTGATGATCCCTGAGGGTCCTTTAATACTTATACTTCTATGACTGGAAAAAACATTTTTGCATCATAGCAAGTTTTATATAGTGAAGGTTTCAGAGTAAAAATTGTTAAAGTTTAGGCACAGTATAAAAAAATCCATATTGCTGTTGATTGGTATTCAGATAACAAGTGTCCCTCTCATCCATTTTTAGTGCAAACTAAAAGAACAGTATGTGCTGGTCTAATAATAAATAACTTTTGAATAGGCTCCTTAGTGGTAATGCCTACCTTTTAGGACCTACAGGACCTATTAAACTGTGCACTGATGAATTGATATGTACTGAAGGCCCACATAATTCCTAGTGAAATCAATGGGAGTCCAGCGTGAATAAAGAATACAAGATGTGGCCCTGTATTTGTGAGAAGCGCTCAATAACAGTCATGCAGTGTACAGAACAAGCATTAGAAGTTAATTTTGCTACTGTCCAGATTTTTTCTCCTCTTCCCAGGGGGGAACATATCTTGTCTGTTAATGCATGTTAATAGGGGTTTTGTCTCAATTTTGTGCTGTAATGTCAGAATAATGCTCTCTATCTACTCCAGAGAATTAAATCTCTAAGAGTCTGCTGATTGGGTCATGTTGCTATGGAACTCTTGCTCTCTATTAGCCTCATACGCTGCCCAAGGATAACGCTGCATCTCATACTGAAGTTTATCCAATTTGTCTGTATGCATGTACTTAAGTGACACCATACACATGCACATAATGGGAAAGAGTAGAGAGGAGTGGAAAGAATCCAGTAGAGAGTGTAAAAATTGACTAGAGACCTGAGATGCTGAAAGAACTAAGGTTAATTAATCTTGAGCAGCTGACTGAAGGGAGATTTGATAACAGTTTTCTTCAAATATTTGAAGGACTGTTATAGAGGATAGAGGTAGACTTTTCTCTGTGGCTGTGGGGGACAGGACTAGAAACAATGGCCTCAAGCTGGAGCAGAGTAAATGTTTTGGTTGGAGATCAGGATGAACTTTCTGACTCTGAGGGTGGTTAAGAATTGAAACAGCCTACCTAGAAAAGTTGGGAAATCTCCATCTGTGGAAATCTTCAACAGCAGATAGATGCTTGTTAGTAGTTAGACAGATGCTTGTTATGGGTGTGCGAAATAGGCTGTATTCAATTCACTGTCCCAATTTCGATATGGCCAAGTTTGAATCTGAAGATTCAATGCTGATTTTGAAAATCAGTGATTCGGCCATAGATACAGCCTTAAATGTTTTTTCTATACACCATGTGGTACCAGGCATGTCTCATGAATGCTGTGATGCTGGGGCAGATGGAGCATCCTGTGGGGGGAGAGGGGGCAGTGTTCTTGGCAGTGAACCCAGAAATGGATTGGATGTACTTCTGATCCACTTCCAGGTCTGCCACGGAGTGTGCAGGTCATTCCCCCCCAGCTCAATGATGGGCCATGGGGGGACCCTGAGTGCACCCCCCAGACCCAGAAGGCACCAGTTGCTGAGCTGGGGGCCCCTGCACACTCCCTGGCAGACCCAGAGTTGGACCAGAAGTGTTTCTGGTCCACTTTCAGGTCTGCTGCTGAGTGTGCTGGGGGGACCCCCCATGCTCCTGTGGCACAGTCCATCTGCCCTAGCATCTTGGCACTTATGAGCCGCCTGGTACCTTGAGGTATGTAGAAGAAACATTTCAAGCTGTGTCTATGTCGGACTAATCGAATCTCTCCGAATTGATTTGGAGGGTTCCAATTCAACTTGGAGGGAGTAAAGGGTCTCCTGATTTCGTTTGGATTTGGCCACAGAATTGGGCCAAATTTCTGCCGAATTGAATCAGCGACTAAAGCTTCGCACAGCCCTAATGCTTGGGTGGGATGGTTTAGTCAGGGATGATTCTGTCAGGGACTAGATGACCCTGTGAGGTCCCTTCCAGGCTTACTTCTGTATGGATTATATGATATCAGACACAAATGTAAATAAAAACAAACCAAGTCCCTATCAAGAATTCCTATTAGTAATATACATCTTAATTTAGGATATTATGTTTTCAGGTTGTTTTCCATTGGAATTGTCTTGGGGAAAACTGCAGTCTCAAGGCATTCTTCCATAATGAGAGTTAATGTATATGTTCCCCCTCCCCCTTATTTTTATTTATTTAAATGTACCAGGATTTATGATGAACTGTATCATGGTTTACAACATTGGCAGCAATTTCTGTGCTCCCCAGTAGGGGTAGCACTCTTATTTGTTTGACTACACCTGGCATAGGAAGGCAGTATCTGCTTTAAAAAACAAAACAAAACAAAACAATCCCCCTCTCCCCCAAC
>NW_017729004.1:46916437-46921948 GCF_001723915.1 Gavialis gangeticus | reverse complement strand
AACCCCCCACCAAAACAAGTATACATTTAAAAGAGAAATTGGCAATCCACAGCATTGGTGCACAAGTAAGTTAATAAACCAGTGCTATATTTCAGGCTTTGTTAGGTAGGAAGGAAGAATGTAATCTACAAAATGGGCATATTTGAAAGGCAAATATTTTTTTTCTTCAAGTTTCCAAAAGGTAAGTGTAATCTACTGAGAATTTAGAAACATTAGAAATTTATTTGCCAGGGCAATTATATCTATCTTGTGTGTGTGTCTGTGTGTATTTATTGAAATACTACTAATATCTTACTTCTGATGAAAACATAATAATAATTGAAGGTTGTCTCATTTCACATGCCTATGTACATTCTGTACATCACTAACTGGTATGGGAATTCTCCATAGGGGATTGTATTTTAATGGAGGTAAAAGCTGAGTTCTCTCTTCAAGCCATTGTTCTGTGCTTTTTGGAAGGCAGAGTAATTGAGAACTACAAGTACCCCAACCAAACAAGTTTTGTTTATTTTATATAACATGCCAAGTATCACTTTCACTAAGATTAGTGGCATTTTACCATTGAGCTCAACAGGAAATGGATAAGTCCTGTAGTTAGATCTATTGTGGGATCAACAGACCACTGTCAAACCTTAACATTTCTAGTTTACTGTGGTAAAACTTCAGTCAGACTTTATTATTAAAAAGGAGTAGGATTTTAGAACGATCAGTGGGAAACAATGAACTAGATCAGTGGCACTCAACCTCTGGTGCATGGGCTGGATTCAGCCCCCAAAGTGACTGGATTCAGACTGCAGCATGGCAGATCAGTGGAATCAGGAGTTTGGCCCAATGCATTACCTTCCTTGTGCTGCCAGCCTTCCCTTTCTCCTTCTCCACTACCCCACAGCAGACACTACTTATTCTTTCCCTCCCTTTCTTCCTTCCTATCTTTCCTAGGCAGGAGGTACTCTATTGGAGGTAGACTTTCTCCCCTTTCCTCTTCCCTATGGCAGGCACTGTTTAAAAAGGAAAGCTCTCTTCTTCTTTCCCTCCCCTCCCTTTAATGGCAGTCACCTCCTTCCCCAACTGGGTCCCATGGTGTAGCCTTATTACAAACACCCAACCTGCTGCTTTAAAGGTTGATCACCACTGAAGTAGATCATGACTGAAGAGAGGGGCGGAAAAAGAATTATGTAAACTCTAAGGCAACATTTCATGTATTCAGAAAGCCAGACTTACCACTTCTTTCCTAGACTTTTTTTTTTTAAAGATGAGGAGTGGGGAGAAAGAGGTCTTTTGCTAACATACAAGTAAATTACTATTCTGCATTTTGATTCTGAACTTGGTGCATGATAGGAGAGGATACTGGCAACTCTCTCAGGTGCTGTTACTTGGGTGGCAGTTTATTTTTTCTTTCCGAGTCAGTTTTATCTACTATGTTTTTGAAGACCATATCAAATCTATGGACAAAGTAGAGTAAGATGAAATCTGTCATCAAAATATTTCCTTCCAAGAAAATGGTTTTCTGACTATAACAACCTGGAGGCTGGAATAGGTGTTCTAGGGGGGTGATATGCAGGGCAATGTCACACATCTCTAATTTTATGACATGTCACAGGGAAATATGGGAAGACAGTGATATGTAGGGTTCCTGGTTATCTCTGATTTAAAAGAAATCCCCAATTTTGGGATTTAAAAAAAACCCTGAAATCCATTTTTTCTGTAATTTTTTTAATGAAACTACTGATATATAGATATACATATAGTCATGTTTCATTTTGATCACAGAAAAAATGAGGATTTTGGATTTTTTTAAATCCAAAGATTGGGGATTTTTTTTTTACTGGAGAAAACCAGGAACCCTGGTGATATGAGAGGTTTGAATAATAGCAAAGAACTAATCAAGGACCACATAAAGCTACTTTTACACTGGATCTAGTGTGCTTTAAAATAAAGTTCCAAGTTGTAGTAGTCAATATTCATGCACAGAGGTCTATGCAATAAACACTGACCAAATCTTGGCTTAAAAAACAACAACAAAAAAGGTTTTCTGGTCTTTCGCAAAGAATAGATGACTAAACCTGAAAAAAGATCAGTTAATTTTTGGTTTTGCAAAACTGGAAATGCTTAAAAAAAACAACAAATTTGAAAATATAAAAAACTTTGAAAACTGAACTCTTCACAGTACATTTTTTAAAACTGTTTTTTCTTTTTCAAAAGTTTCCAGAGATGGCAGGAAGGTAACCAGTGCAGATGTTTATGGATATTCCTACACTGCAGTCTTCAGTGCCATATAATGGGATATACAAGCTATATAGAAACTTGTCATTCTTGTTGCACTCCAGTCTTTCCTGCACAAAACCAATCATGAGATTATCAAGCAAGGCTGGAATTCTTACTGTCTCACCAATGTTCTAAAGATTATCATGGATACAGATATAGTAAACAACAGTTGAAA
Organism: Gavialis gangeticus; assembly: GCF_001723915.1. Lineage (NCBI taxonomy): Eukaryota > Metazoa > Chordata > Crocodylia > Gavialidae > Gavialis > Gavialis gangeticus. Next base: position 46,919,508 of record NW_017729004.1, on the reverse strand, counting down.
GTACAGATCATTTCATTAAAAGCAGGCTGTGCTGTTTTCAATTTACAGTGTGATAACAGATTTATAAGAGAAGCTGCCTGTCTGTTTACAGGGTGTTTTTGTTCAGTCTTATAATAGGAAAGATAAAGTAAAAACCTACAAAAATAAGGGAAGTCCCTTTGTTTCTCACTTCTGTCAGTAAGCACACAATAGTCATCAAAAACAAAAATGTACTACCTGAATTCTGAGACATGAAACCCAGGTGACTATCAGTGAATTCTTATTTTCCAATTTATTGCATTTAGTTGATACAAAATATTTCAGGAGGTAGATGGCACATAGGATTAATAATTAACTCTTCTGCAGAGCTCCCCAAGGCACTGATCCAGAAAGGTTATTAACCACATTAGTAATTCTTTGCCAGTTATATGACAATCAGTGTTTGTTGACTTGCATAAATAGTTACATGTGTGTTTAATAATTATGAACTGGGACCCAAGTGCTTGAATTCTTGGCTTTATTCACACAGGAAAATGAGCTGGGTATTTACCTCCTAGTGTCCTTTTCTGCCTACTTACTGAAAAGCAGTCTCATAAGGCTATGTCAGTCCTGCAATGACCAGAAACACTGGTGGGAGTTGTGTACACAAAGGATCAGAATACCAGGGTGGACAAAACAACATCCATTGATAGCTTTTGTTGCATTAACAGGTATGATGCTGTTCACAAACTCCCAGCTGGGATAACTGGGATAACATAGTGCCCCGTGTCAGCCTGGTACTGAGGTAACCAATTAATGGGCAGGCTTTACCTACAACAGTAGTAGCTGACATTTTTGTACCTTCCTTGTGTGCCACTGGTCTCTGCTCTCTATCGGTAAAGCTACTTAATTTATACCCCAGGGCACCAGAGTGGAGACAAGCAGGCTAGAGTAAGTTACCAGCTCTGAGAATCGAGCAGGGGCAGACAACTGCTGCAAGAGGAGATGTCACCATCAAGAGCCAGCTTAACCCTTCTCTAGCTCCACAACTAGCACAGTTTTATAGGGCAAGTGAGGATTCAAAGCTCTGAATAGTAGTAGTAGCTACAAGGCCAGGGAGGACTTAACCTGACTTGTGGTGGTGACTTCTGACACCACCTCTTGCATCAGAATCCTACCCCTACTTGATCCTGTGCTCCCTGTCTCTGTTCTAGCACTTCCCTTTACTGAACATCTGGGCTAGGGACAGACATTACACACAAACCGGTTTAAGTGGTCAGAAACCAGTTTAAGCCTGTAACAGAACAGATGTTCAGTGCACAAAACCCAGTCTGAAAATGGCTGAAACTGGTTTAAGATAAACCTGGTTGACTGTAGTATCAGACTTAGCTGATTTGGGTCAAACTGGTTTATGCAATGTCTGTCCCAGACCCCTTCCTGGTTTAACATAAACCAGACTCCCCCAGCATCCCAGCATGCTCTTTGGACTGGATTTTCTGCAGGTGTCTTCCTGGCTTACCCTTGCTCCCCTCCCCACTCCCTGCTAAGCAGGGATTCCCCTCTTCCCTGTGTCACACAGACACCTCTCAGCTAGCAGACCACATGCTGGCTACGGTCCAGCCTATGCTGTGGGAGATGAGGCAAAGGCAGACATGGCAGTGTCTGTTTAGGGATGTTTGGAGCTAATCATGGTAGCTGGTAACATCCCTTGGTTCCTTCCTTGGAAAAAGTTGTTTAAGAGTTTGAACTAATGGAGAGAAGCTTTTGTTTTCTTAATTGGCTGATAATCACTGAGCTAAGGTTGATAAACACTGTTATCAACTGTCTGCTGGGCTGGTCAGGAAGGGGGAACCCCTCCCTAATCGGAGTGTCCTGCCAGGGCCTGGCCGTGCGCCCCTCAGCTTAGCATTGTAGAGTCCCTAGCCCTGAGATTTGCATGCCACACAACTTCTAAATTGTAAGAGTTGTTTAGTCCATCTGATCATATAGGTAAAACACACACAGAAACAAAACCTACTTTCTAATACCTAGAGCTGGTAGCAAAAGAAGATACTGTATTGTGAGACTGACTAGAGGATTGATGATAATAAATGCTTTCTGTCATCAGCTGCGTATTAGTGAGTTTGATGAATCCGGTTCCTATCGTCACTTCAATTAAGATGGCATCTTTGGTCAAGATTCCTTTCAAATTAATAAAACAGGGAGAGATGCAAAGCATGGAAAGGTACCCGCTCAATTTTTCCTACTCTGAGGCTTGTGATTTTTATAGAATGTGCATGTTTTGAAGTATAGTTGCATAGGGTAGAAAATTTGCCAACTGCTTTTGGCTTAAGTCTAAACAGAGAAAGTAAGGCAGGGTAGCACCTTACCTATTTGAAGATGCATGAGCTTTTGTAGGCTCACAGCCTACTTTGTCATTTAAAATAGCCTACAAAAGCTCCAGCATCTCTGAATAAACTGGTATAACATGCCACCCTGTCCTGCCTTCAGCCTAACTTCAGACTAGCATGGCTAACTACCTCTGCCTGAAGAGATGGGCAGATCTAGAGGGATGACTGCTTGGGGGTGGGGGAAGGAAAATATGAGTCACTGACAGCAGTCAAGGTTATGCAGCCTGACTGTCTTGATGGGCTGGCTTTTGCTGAGTTTGTGTGGTCGCATGCTCACACGCACACGCATGTACCTACCTACATATATAAAGTGTGTATATATGATGCTACCCTTCTCTTTTTTTTTTTTTGCTGAATAGAACATAATGAGGTTAGCAAAATTATTTCTAAAACTTATTTTTTTTCCCCAAACATGTAGAAGGTATTGGGCATTAAGGACTTAGTCTGCATACTGCAGGCTTGCATCAACATTGGGAGAGCAAGGTTTGAGTATTTGCTGGGTCAGCATATTTGATTTTTAAACAAACTCCCAAAACCCGAACCCAAAACAAAACACCCCTCCAAACATGATAGTGTTATCCAAGATACTCAAGAAGTCTGACAATATCTTAAATAATAAAAGCATCCATTTAAGCATGATTAGATGTTACAAAAGTGGCTTAGTCGTGATGCCTTGGAAAGGGGACTTTAATCACTTCATGTTCTAGTGCTTTGTTTTTTTCT